>NC_083317.1:63723121-64045410 GCF_963455315.2 Globicephala melas
AAAGAACTTAGTGGCCACCTTTCCTAAAAAGGACTCTAGTTTATACCTCCAAACCTTAGAAAACAGTGCCTCCTCATAACTAAACCAATATCTGTGACCTCTTTGCAAATCGATCTTTTCAATAAACCCTTCAGGACTCTGCGTCACTACTGGACAGTAGTCTTCCCACATTAAAAGCAGGTGGTCTTCCGTTTATAGATAAACATTGTTGAATGAAACATGGAAAAATGATTTGGCCATTCTAATCGGCACCACCTTAAGGTCATCTTATAAAAGCCATACAGACACGTCCCTCCTGTATATGAATGCATTGATGTTATTATCAGATTATCAAGAAGACCGAATTTGCAAATGTTTTTATCTGAATAAAACTAAAATCCAGAAAACCATTTTTTATGTTCTTGCCTTGTACAAAATTAAAATATAAATTCTGGAATATGGAAATTACATAATACATCTGTTTATATATAATTATATTTGTATAATCATAATGTATGTCTTTTATTATAATAGGAATCCTGATGGTTAAATAGACAAAGACGCTCGGAATAGATACGTGGTGTCCGATCAGGCCAAGCACGATTTCTACACTTAAATTACATTGTTCTCTGTAGTATATAAAATACTCAAACTGGTTCTCCTGAAAACTATGATACTTCTGTTCACTTCAACTGTCAATTTGGCAGCATTAATACTGCTTTAAAAAGAATACTTTTAAAAAATACACTGATCTTATTAGGAAAGTAATACTGGGAAAAATCAATTCAGTGCCATAAATTAGAGGAATGAATGAAGCCTTTTGGGAACTGAAATCATCAGCACCTGACTATCCTTTAGCCTAGAGTCAACATCCTCTTCTTTACCCAGTTATCAAATAGGTGCTGCAAACATTACCCTGAAAATAGGTATGACTATGCAGTTGAAATAACTAGATAATGTTCACTTCGGTACAGTTATTTAAATTGCTTCAGCGGCCACATTTTCAGCCCAAATTATTTTGTAGCAATCGACCTTTATAAAAGAGGAAAAAGAACCAACTATGAAGCTGACAATTTGATTACCACCTTAGACTATAATCCGTGTTCATGAGTGACCTGGAACTCTCATATAAATTGACTCTTTAGATTGAGAATTCTATTTGTGTTTCTTTTTTCTTTCATTCAAGCCATAGGTTTATAAACAGATAATTTAACATTCAGGCCCTTGATTGTCAAATGAGTTTCCAATTCTTAATTCAATGGATTAATATTCAACCCTAAATGTTGCTTTAATTACACAGAATACATTCTGAGAATTATTTCTGTGAATGAGGTTTCAGGAATTTCTGCCATGCAGTTATTTTCTTTCCTTGTTCTAACAGAGTGGCCCTCTCTCCTGGGAAGAGCAGATAACCTACCCAAGCAGCACCGACCTATGAAGGCACCGTCCCTCAGCTGTTGTACCCTGAAGGCACAAATGTTTGGCTAAGTATCGACATTTCCCCCTTCATCAATGCTAAAATTTAGCGCTGAGTTTCTACAATAAAGGCTTATGTCTTTGGCCTTTTTCTTATTAATCCTATTACGCTTGTCTTTATGAGCTCTCCTAGTTTCTTTCACTCCCTCCGGGGCTTAGTTGCAAATGAGATTTCACATCTCAGTGTAAAATAACCCGAACATTTTTCTAGAAAATTAAATAAAAGTCCTCCACCCTGGCACTACATGCCTAGAATCCAATTTCTGGAACCGATGTCTTTCCCAATGCCTCACTGACTTCTTGCCATCTCACTCTTCTTAGCACTGAGGAGAATCTTTCTGCTTTTGCGTTCAGATGATCTACCACTGCAGGAAGGAAGAGAGGGCAGGGTGGCATGGTGAAAGTAGGGCAGTGGAAGGCAGAACCCGGGAGTTCCGTGACCACGTTTCTGAAGACGTCTCATGAGTAGGAGTCAAAGCCGGTTATCTCCCGCAGCTTACGCAGGTCATGAGCCACCTGTTCTCCTTTATACCTTTACACAGGCTCTGCTTCTCTCTGCCAGCCCTTGCTGTGCTTTCAGTGTGAACTAGCCACAAAAAAAAAAAAAATGCTTCAAAGTTTCTCCTTGAAAAGGTATTTGAGTTTCTCAAGAAGAAGGCAACTCAGAGGGGAACAAAGTCCTGGGCACACACTGAAAGGTGTAGCCCTTTCAAGGAGTCTCAAGTACCAGAAGCGTCACATCCTAACGGAATTAGGTCTAATCACACAAGTCAACCAAACGTCAGACATCTCAGGAGCTCCTCAAAGCATTCCAGCCAGTGCATCCAGGTGTGATCAGAGGTAAAGAGAACTGTTAACTTTCTTTTTCTAATTCCAGATAGAATCAATTTCTTATAAATAGTAACAATTTTTAAAAATAACAAAAGAAAATGACTTATTTAAATATTTTGCAGCACCTCGAGGATCTCGCTTCGATTTAGATGGCAGGTGCAACGTTAATAAAATGCAACTTTCGTAAGTTTTCCTTATGTATAAATTGGCAATGGATGGCAATGAATTATGCACATGAAAAATATCAAGTAAATCATAGTGTGGTGAAGAGTATGTTATATCGTCATCCTAGATATATTCGGAGCCAAGTAGAGACTCCACATTTTTAGATTTCAGAAATTACTTTGGAGGAGATCTTTCACACCCTCTCAGCCTAATATTTTTAATCACTTAAAAAAAAAGAGGAGAATCTCTACAGAGACACAAATACAAACTCTTTCACAGTAGGTACCATCAGGTAGGAAGCAGCTAGGTGCAAGGTGGCAGGGAGTGCTCAGGACTTAAGTAAACCAGACTGCATCCTTACACCTAACCTAAAGACATTTATATACTCGAGCAGAATATAAAATTCACGGCACACAACTTGAGGCTGCTGGCCACCTGTTAGGAAACCTTGGAAGCAATGAAACCTAAAGCTTCTCCTAACGTTCTATGATTCTACTCTAACTTGTTTCTTCTGGAATTGACAAATAACTGGTGAACAGGGACTAGGTGACATAAATATTAGACAGCCCTAAAAAGTTTCAATGGAATTAAAATAACCCACTAATATCGGGCAAGGCTTACTAGATTCTTTATCCTTGGGAGTTCAATCCAAAACTGTTGGATAACTGCTGGTTGGATTAAAAAAAAAATGCTTCTTACTGCAAAGAATCCTCTTCTGTAGAAAACAGAATGTTACTGGGAAAAGTGTCATCATTAATTAGAAATATTCTAGCCATGATGACTTCATATGAAGGAGGCCGAATGTATATGTAATGCAAGTTATAAAAGAGGGGTTGATATGGAAGGCTCAGAAAGAGTACTTGGAAATAGAAATATGCATATATGCTCCTGATATTTTCTATATCATACTAGAAACAAAGTGAAGTACACTGAGAATCCATTCTGGAGAAGCCGCTTTGTAACTGACCATGTTATACAACAAATCAAGCACATTAAGCAGCAAATGTATTTCGATGACACAACTTGCAGAGACTTTGCTCAGGCAAATACATAGAGAATACATCAGGCCTAAAACTGAGGCAAGTCCAATCAACAGTAATCATTTTCAAAGCATCAGAGCCAAAGTGTTTCTAGGCTTCATTGATGGAATGGCATAATTACATCACCTTTTGGAAGTTCAAAGACAGTTTTTTTAAAAGGCGTAGGTAAAAAAAATAGTTTATAGTCCCCTTCCTTTGGTATTTCTCCTAGAATGAATAAGAAGCCCCTAAGACTCCTGGTGGATTTACAGAACGTTCAGTGATTACTGTACTGGCCTATCATGACTCTATGTCCCTTCACAGAACAGAAGATGCTACGTTGATCTGGCCTCTGTATAAAAGAGAGGTCACTTTGGGATCTTAAGCCTAAAACTCATGTGTCAAGCAAGTGCAACCATGAGTTCACATCTCAAAACTGACAGTTTATACTGCTCCTGGGTGAATCCCTACTTTCTACGTGCCAGCTCTAGCAAATATTCGGGAGCTTCTGGTCAACTGGCACACGAAATCGAACTGCTTTGCCCAACCTTTTTATAAGTCTTCTATCATCTGACCTTATCCTATCCACCTAAAGAAATCAGGTTCAGGTTCTCACTTTCTATGGCGCACAGCTAACTAGAGCCCAAAGCCTTTCCTCTTGCTAATCATTCCCCTTCTTGTCCTTCACCCAATGAAATACCAGCCATCCTCTAGCTCAAGCTCAAGTTCACTCTCCCATGAAGGCTGAGCTGACAGCCCCAGCCTCACCTGATCTCCCCAGCATTTCCACAGGACATAGAATTTACATGTCCCAAACTAACTGTAAAGTATATTCTCTCTCTTTGAATATTTTAATCTTTTCTCCCCAAGTATACTGTGATCTCCTTGCCATCTGGGCTCACATTTTATAATTCTTTGAAATGTCTCACTGTGTTTAGTAGGACTCTAATTATATAGCAGGTTTTCAATATGAACTGAATGAAAAAAATGGTCAGTGAACATGAAATGATGAATATTTTAGGAAACCGATGTTGCCAAACAATTAGAAAAGAATATGTCTGTTTATGGTAAGATATGGAGCTGTTCAACTTTCAAGAGATGTTAAAAGTATACAACTGGCTTGCTTGGAATGGCAGCAGCGTGAGAGCTGGCAGGCTGAGCCATCTTTGGACTGACGGACCCCTGGAACCTTTCCTAACTAGGGATGCTCACCTCCTTAGAAAGGATTGATATGAGCAACTAAAATCAGAGTAGACTTAGAACTATGAGGCAGCAACAACTGTCCCAGATATAGTTTACACTATATTGAGACACTTCCCTTTCTCTGATCATAAAACACCTGGGAAATTAACAAAGTGAATATTAATAACAGATACACAAGACCATGGTCCTTTCTTGACTGAAGTAGAAAGTGAAAAGATCTGAACCCCTCACATTTCTCAAAATGAACTGTTACTCCTGTGTAGACACTAACATGACTCCTATTTCTTTTGTAATTATATCCAGTTCTGATAAAGGTTTCAAGGTTTATTACTCAGGTTTAAAACAGACAACTGTACATTCACCAAATTTAGCAAAAGAACACAAGTACCAAAATAAACACATTTTAGGGTTTGCAAATAAAAATGTTTTAAAATTACGTTTCTGAACTTCCACCTTGCTTTGGAGGAAAAAAAAAAAAGCACCTTCTTAGATTATGTGACCTCCTGGGTCTCTGTGTTAATGAAGCCTGGAGACTCCTCCTCTCACTGGGATGGCTATTTGCCTTCCTGCTGAATAAAGATTTCCTCAACATAATTATCATATGAGGAAGCCCTGATACTGAAACAAAAAGGATACGGTGATATTGGTTAAGCCATCCCTGTGTGTGGGGGGGGTGGGGGTGGGGTCTTTCAAACTTGCTGCTGCTAACATACAACCATCTTGAACAGAAGCCAGACCCTGTTTAACTAATTTTACATTTAGGTATTAATAATGCATAATAAGCCATGTCTGACGTGACAAATTACAATAACTATCAAACCATTTGCCCATCCAATATACTTGATTAATCATGACACACCATGTGACAAAGACAAACCTCTCAATTTTTTTAAAAGAAAGCTAAGTGGATTGAAAGACAGACTAAACCCAATATTTCTCATTGGTATTAACGAAGCTGATTCCAGCTTCCCGTATTGCCTTGATAGGGAGAGCAGAAGAAATCCGGTTGTTTCCTTCCTTCAATTCTCCTGTGTCCTCCTCTAGCTCCGGAGTAAAAGGCAATGCTATCTTAAAATCATTTCGGTGTTGGAGGCACTTTTCTCCATGAATGCAGGGAGCTGAAAAGACCGCGCCTCGAAAATCCCAGAGGAAAAGCAAGTGTAGTCTGTCAATGGTTTCACCCTTAAGAATATCCCCTATACTGGGTCTCACTAGAGGAGTTCCACGGGAACCCATGGAAAATGAATCCTCAAGCATCCGAAGCAGTATCTCAAATGCTACCCAGGGTTGTCAAAAGCAAAGCGTCTAACTGCTCACGCTGCAGCAGTGGGAAACAGCCTGGACACAGTATCCTAGGTCTGTACCTTTTCTCCTTATACTGTGCTGTAGGTACACTGGAATTTGCCACTGAAACATCTACACGTGCACTTGAGTGCACATGCCCCCTGTGGTCCCCAGTGTTATCTTGCCACTCATGCCTGTATGTATAAAAATAGTTAGCTTATTTAAAAAAGATATATGCTACTTTCCAGTCTATTTGATATTTCTAGGAGAGCTTAGCTATTTGGACAATGAAATAATAAAGTACACTCAGCTGCTTAGTCAAGGCTTCCCTGCCTGTATATGAAATAGAACAATATAAACAGTTTCCACAAGGCAGGTTTTAGAAACCCAAACATAGAAAGATTAACAAATATTCTTATTCTGTGTAATCTTGGACAATTTACCAGTCCTCTTTTTGACTCACTTCTCATTGACAAAATAAAGATATTAATAGTATTATATACATTTATCAGTATTAAAAAGTGCTGTCACAAAGTGAAGGTCCATAAATATTATCCACTATTAATACTATTGTGGTGAACAGACCCAAAGGTGACCCAATAATCCTGCCTACTGGTGTTCACACATTTGTGTAATCCTCTTTCCTTGAGTTTAGGCAGGACCTACGACTTGGTTCTAACAGATAGAACATGGCAAAAATGATGGGATGTCATTCCTGTGATTAGGTTATATTACATAACAAAGGTGACGAGAAATGTCACTTCCATGATTATGTCACATTATCTAAGGCCCCACTTTAGGACACTGATGCTAGAGACTCCTCGGGGGCGTGATGAAGCAAGCAGTCATGCTGGGAAAGCCCACATGGCGAGGAACTGCAGACAGCCACTGGGAAATGAGGGCAGCCTCCAGTCAATAGTCAGCAAAAGGTTGGGGCCCTCAGTGCTCTGTGTTGACCTAGATGGGTGGGATGGGGGTGGGGGAGGGAGGTCTACGAGGGAGGGGATATAGGTATACATACAGCTGATTTGCTTCATTGTACTGCAGAAACTAACACAACATTGTGAAGCAATTATACTCAGATTAAAAAAATGTCTTAAACAAACAAAAAGAAATGAATTCTGCCAACAACCTAAAAAAGCTTGAATGTGGTGGATTCCTTCCCAGTTGAGCCTCCAGAGAGAGCACAATCCATGCGGCAAAGTGATCGTAGTCTCCTGAGATCCAAAATAGGGGACCCAACTAAGCCACGCCCAGTCTTCTTACCCACAGAAACCGTGAGATAATAAGTGTGTTGTTCTAAGCTGCTACGTCTGTGGTGATTCATTACACAGCAAGAGCTAGCTAGTATAATGAAGGCAAAATGATAGGCAACGTGAAAAACATTCTTCTTACATAAAGAAAACACTGCCTAAGACTTCTGAACAGATATTAAGCAGGGTTGAGAAATCTTGAATTCTCTTAAACATTTCACAGAACTTCAAGGTGGAAGGGATGCATCTTAGAAGTGATCTGGTCTAATCCCTCTCCTCCATCATCTTGCAAGTAAAACCTCCAGCCTCTAAAATGGTTATATAAGGGGCTCAAAGTCATGTGACCAGCTAACTGTAGAGCTGGAACTTGAACCCAAGTGACCTAATGTTTCATATCACCACACTGTTGCCGAAGCTATGATTTCCCATTTTGGTGAGAATTTGTTGATTCTGTGTTAGTAGCATTTAAATCGAACAAAGAGCAAAGATCAATGCTGACTAGATCTTAGATGATCATTTGACTTAACAGTTATGCAATTTCATCTGCAGGTCACTTACTATCATTCTGATATGGCTTGCTTTCAAGGTAACATTGGATTGATGTGCTACCTGTCAAACTCCAACTGTAGAAGAAACACAGTAAAAATCCAGTAAATGCAGAGCAACCAAGGCTCTGCCAGAGAGTATAAAAGCATTGAGATAAAGGGTAAAAGGTTCAGTTAATACATGAAAATGTCACCATACACTCGGGATCTTTGCCTGAAGGTTAAGTGTCACAGACTATTGTCAGATGGTACCAGCAGCCAGAATGGCTAAATCCACCTGGGTGATGAGTGTGGTAACAGATGCTATAATCACATTGCCTGTATGCTCAAGTCAGATGATGTGACCATATTACAGTCAGAATGTAATTCCAAGCAGCAATATTTTGTCCTAATTTTTATAGCGGTTGGTTAATCAGATTCTCCCTATCACAATTAAAAAGGTCCAACATGTCTCCATTTCCCCTCGACCAACGTCTCCCCAGATGGAGATGTTCTGGATATCTAATGCACAACCACGTGACTAGTTAATACTGTATTGTATACTTGAAGTTTGCTAAAAGGGTCGATCCTAAATGTTCTCACCATGGGAAAAAAAGAAAAAGGTAAGTATGTGAGGTGATGCATATGTAAATTAGCTGAACTAAGGTGATTATTTCACTATGTATTTGTATATCAAAACATCAACTTGCACTCATTAAACACATACATTTCTTTTTAATTGTCAATTATACCTTAACAAAGCTGGGTAAAATGTTCAAGAGATATTATATCCAGACTACATCTGCAAATTTTTACACAGAACATATTTTAAAAATATAATTGAATATGTATTCTGACAACGGGGCAGCATTTTAGAACTCAGGATTATTCTGAGTGACATCAGTGTCATGTGTCTGCTTTTCCTTCTCTTCTAACTATTCCCTGTACTAGTTTGAATCACAATTATTTAACTTACTATTAGGGTAATTTTGAAGAGTTATTTCACCACCCCAACTTTGAACCTCTTCATGTACATATATGCTTGGTGGAAGATGTTTTATTGGTATAAATAGAGTCATATATATGTAAAATATTTAGCATGGTATTTATTGCATAAATTGTTGCCTTTGCCTTTTCTTCTAACTTTCCCCATGGAAAGCAACTTTCTATTTCCCTGAAGTCTTCTGGACCTTTGAACAGAAAAGCACAGCAATCCCAAACTTAATAAGGTATATTTACATTTTTTTGTATAGAGAAGCATTTGCTATTATGGTGAAAGTTTCAGGTTCAACCTAGCTATGTCTTAAGGTTTATATGGTACCTATATGGACAGCACTGAGTCAAGCATGGACCTACAATGTCTGTTTTGTCCAAGCATGGTAAAGGGCAAAGATCCATTCCATGCTTTAAGACAGCCAACCTTTCAGCAAATGAAGGGGAAAATTGAATTTAAGTCAGAAAGGGGAAACAAATTCTCCTGTCCAGTAAATTTCTTTAATCAACAAAGTGGTTTTTCAAGACTCTCATTCAATCTCACAAAGCTTGCTAAGTCTCCCCACCCCACCCAGGTACACAAGGTCACAGCAAGTTCTTATTTCAGAAAAATCCAGAATAGAACCTCTTAGGAAGAAAGATGGAAAATTACACTGGCAAAAGAATTTGCCAAAATAGCATAAAGGTGTTTAAAAATATTTAACATACTCTCATTTATCTTTAAATCAAGTTTAGAATAGAAACAGAATCAATACAAAAGAAATATTATTAGTAGACTTGTCAACTATTAAGAACTGCACTTACTGTAATTCTCTGGCTCTCTCCCATGGTCCAGCTATATGAATGTTTGAAAAAAATAGAGTAAAAGCACATGTAATTTACCCAGTGATGTATCACAGCTTGCTCTGCTAGGAAAGGTAAGTAAATGAGCAAACCTGTCAGTAAGCCCAGCATGAAATGAGGGTGGAGCTGGGATTACAAAGTAGTTATGTCGCATTCAAACACTTTAAGAAAAATACTGGTAATACACAAATTTAAGTCTGAAAAATAAAAAGCTTCTATTCACTTATTTTATTTTTTATCCTATTTCCTTTTTACACATTTCCTAATATTCTTTTTAGGTTTTCTTTTACACTGTGTCTGTACAATACTCAGACATTTGAATGAAGATTAAACTGATAATTTAAATATGTGAGCGTATTACCTATTCAACCCTAAGCATGTAGATATTCTGAAATATCTTAATATTCAGAAATATCCAGCTATTTCACGACATTTAGAGGAAACAATCATGTATTAAACTAAAATTTAAACATCAGTATCATATACTTAAGTAAATACTTCTATTTGTACATTTACTTTTGAGGTTTTCTTTTTTTTCCATAAGCTAGTGGTCAATTTCCTACTTATAATTTATAATATATTTTTAAAAATTTTCTAGATTAAAAACTATCTTCTCCACCAATACCTTGATTCTCTTTTTAATTATTTTGGCAACTACTGTTTCCTCTTCTTTCCCTACTCTGCTTCCAGATCTTGTTCTCTAAATTTGTCCACTGAGTAGGTTGTTTAGTCTCTTTCTCTTTTGGAAACATTCTCAGAAAGCAGTATTTTCTTTCTGTAACTGTTATTGTAAGACTGGGAAGGAGAAAAAGGCAAAAGGGCATATACCTCTTAGCAATCAGTATTGCTGAGATCTTTAGGGGATGTTTCTCCCTTTTCTTCAGCAGGAAGTGAGGGTGGGGCGGGCATGACCAGGGCAGGCAACATTATGGCCCATCCACAGAGCTATACAATTGGTGTTTTGTTTCTCTTTTACACGCAGATGTAAGAGTTCCATAGACAGCAGAGAAGTTTACCTAGTCCATGGCGCAAAAGTAATGGGATTGCATCATTTATGTGACATTTTAATAAACTAGCTGTTTGTTTATAGACTATATAAACAGACATAAATCTATATTTTCTAATCGATTAGGTAATTAAACACAATTCATGAGTAAATGACTATTTTATATGAAGTGTGATTTCTGTATACTTTATTTTTCAGAGTATGGCCTCCTCGCATTAAACTTTCTCCAATGGATTTTCACAAACCTCCAGACTCTGAAGCATAAATCAGAAATCTGTTCTTCTGGCCCAATGCTTGAAGAACACTCTGTGACTGTCAGATTTCTCTGCTAGCACTTTAGTTACCATAGCTTCTCAAGCCATTATCTTTTTCTCATGTTCCCCCATAGAGAAATGTACAACAGACCCTCTGTTCTCTTTTCTGCTCCATCACTGACATAAGGTTGACCTACAAAATACTAAAAGTTTAATTCTGAGTCAACTGCTCAGTGCATGTTTAAGGGAGACGTGAGTTCACTCGACATGCATGTTGGCTGAGTCTACACATGTAAAATGAAGGGAAGGAATGAGACAGCATCTAGACATATTAAGGCAAAAACATATGTCTGAACCATCTTGAGGACTGAGGCCAGACTTTGTAAAATGTAACTTTTGGGTAGGACTAAAATGCATATGGATTTTCCATTTCACTTTGCATGAGAACAGGAAACCTATGATAATGATTTGCTTGTATCTATTATTTCCTTTCTTTATAGAACTCAAAAGACACTATTTAATCATGTCAAGTATGTTCTTTTTTATTTTACTTCTCTCAATTGTCACTCAAACTTTTAAAAATTGTAAAATTAACTTTTCATTAAATTGATTGTGACACTAGACTTAAAGTAGTAAAATTCCATAGTAGTAAAAATATAGAAGACATTGGTAGAAGTTAGTTGTATAATCAGAGCCAGTCCGGCTGGGTACACTGGTGACCTACATATTAGTATGCCTCTATATCCCAGTCGGCATTTTACTTGGTGATTTCTCTTAAACCCCTACCCCCTAACACACACACATGCTTATACACACAGGAACACACACACACCCCTCTCTAGTACTTATGCCTTAGGTTCTCTGAATTTCTGCGTCCCAATCAAAACAAAGGGATAAATTAGGAGTTTGGAACTAACATATACACATTACTATATATAAAATAGACTAACAGCAAGGACCTACTATGGATGGCTGGATGGATAGATAGACACATAGGTAGATAGATACATAAACGGAATCACTTTATATATGTATATATATACATATATATATAAATAAACTGAATCACTTTGTTGTACAACTGAAACTAATACAACATTGCAAATCAACTATATTCCAATAAAAAAAGCACTGTTTTAAAAAAGTAAAATGTAAATAATGCTAAAAAATAAAAAAGGTGATTTCATAATGAAATAAAAAAACAAAGTTCAGGAAAATGTTTTGATAAATCCACTTACACTGAGGTTAAATGGCTGATAATATTTAACTCACTTTACTAGGGTAAACTCTTAGGCATCTCCAAATCTGGTTTTAAAAATGTTAGTATAGGGCTTCCCTGGTGGCGCAGTGGTTGGGAGTCCGCCTGCCGATGCAGGGGACACGAGTTCGTGCCTCGGTCCGCGAAGATCCCACATGCCGCGGAGCGGCTGGGCCCGTGAGCCATGGCCGCTGAGCCTGCGCGTCCGGAGCCTGTGCTCCACAACGGGAGAGGCCACAACAGTGAGAGGCCCGTGTACCGCAAAAAAAAAAAAAAAAAAAAAGTATAGGGTGAAAGGTAGATAGGAATTTTTCAGGTGCTTAAGATAATATCACTTATCTTTTCCATCTTAGATCCAGGTTTTTGCTCAGTTTAACTTGTTTTGAGCAATGTAAAATTCTTTATGCTATACCTTTATAAAAGAGATTAAGATGACTTAATCTCTAAATAAGTAATCATACATCCTTATTGACATCTGTAATTTCTAATACTTTATTAATAATATCTTGTTTCACTCTAAAGAGTACCCCATATTGGACAATAAATTAAATGTCAACCTATGAATAAGAGAAAAATTTAGTTGCTATATGTAGTCATCAGATGCCTTTCCCCTACCCTCTTGCTCTCTCTTGCATAAAAATGGGAGTTTTTTTGAGGAAGTGTCTCACACCTCTCATATCACTTCTTATAACAATAAAACCCCTTCCCATTTTCTTCCCTGGTGACTACACTCTTTCATCTCATGCTAGATATTCTCACCTCTCATTTCCTCCTCTTAGTCCCAAACAACCAAGGGGCAATAAAAGACAGGCAAAGAGGTTCACAGAGAAGACTTGGCACTAAGAAACGCTAAAGTAACTCAAAACTTAACAGCCATTTTATCCCTACCCTATCCTGTTTGGTACCCAGTATTCTATTCCCAAACAAATCTGCTTTCAAAAAAGTATCCAATACAAATAATTTTTCTTATCACTGTCCAGTTAAGTACCAGACACTGTCTATAAGTAAATGAGGGTGGAGTTCATAGTTGTGTGGCATGTAATAAGGGCTTCAAAAGGTATATATGTATATATAAACACATATTTAAATAACGTTCTTGGTAAAGGTTATCAGTTATTACTCTCCAAGTATACCCATATTTGGTTACTTCTGTGCCAATTAAAATAACATTCAAAGAGTAAGAAAGACCTTTAATTTTCAGCTTATTCTATTTTCTACTGCTTTGATTTAATACAGGAAAAGTTAGAGAAAGTAAGGAAGTACTTTAAGGCTGATGTCAAAAGCTAGGGAGAAGCATTTTCTATTCCTTACTATAAATAGTCACAACTGGGGAGAACAGATAAAGTAAACCAAGGTGTAGTTCTATTCCTTAATATTCAGGCAAGCTTTCCTTGTCCTGAAATACTTCTAAAGGTAGAAAGGGGAATTCCCAGCCAAATCACTGTTTCATCCCAAGAAGCTATCTATACATGCTGACCATAATAATACCAGGCATAAGACACCTGCCATTTCCATTGTACCTTACAAATTGTATCTGAGTCTATTTCTACATCCTCTTGGTTGGTCCCCAATGAGGACCAACTATCACCTTATTTGTAAACCCTCTACTGAGAGTAGAAATCCTCTAAATTTTATTTACCCTGAGTGAATGACCTTTCTGATGTTATAAACCACATGTAAAATTACTAATTGTCAACAATTGGAAAAGAGAGATCTCAAGTTTCCACCCCCCCAGAAAAAAGATGGAGTGCTTTTGGCTTTACAGAATAGTGCAGGTTCCAGGATAGGAAGGGGTAAACATTTAGGGAAAATCAGATGAGGACATGAGAACCTGAGAGGACAACTATAATACATAGATTTGGCAGAAAGGATGCAGAGAGTGGGCATTCTTTCATTTATCTATTAGTTATTGACTATTCTCTGCTCAGCATTTTTCTAGATGATGGGGATTCACCAGTAAGATTGGCACAGGGGGCTTCCCTGGTGGCACAGTGGTTGAAAGTCCGCCTGCCGACGCAGGGGACACGGGTTCGTGCCCCGGTCCGGGAGGATCCCACATGCCGCGGAGCGGCTGGGCCCGTGAGCCATGGCCGCTGAGCCTGAGCGTCCAGAGCCTGTGCTCCACAACGGGCGGGGCCCCAACAGTGAGAGGCCCGCGTACCAAAAAAAAAAAAAAAAAAAAAAAAAGATTGGCACAGATCCACAGGAAGAGTCAGACAACAAAAATAACTTCAGGTGGCAATAAATTCTATGAAGACACTAAACAAGAATGATAGGATAAAAAGTGCTGGAGTCATTTTGATTAGTTGGTTAAAAAAGGCCTCTAGGAAGGTGGTATTTGAGTTGAAACCAAAATGACAAAAATAGAATCAGTCATAAGAAGATCCAGGTACAGACTTCCCTGGTGGCACAGTGGTTAACAATCCACCTGCCAATGCAGGGAAATGGGTTCAAGCCCTGGTCCGGGAAGATCCCACATGCCGCGGAGCAACTAAGCCCGTGTGCTACAACTACTGAGCCTGCGCTCTAGAGCCCGCGAGCCACAACTACTGAGCCCACGTGCCACAACTACTGGAGCCCGTGGGCCTAGAGCCCATGCTCCACAACAAAAGAAGCCACTGCAATGAGGTGCCTGTGCACCGCAACAAAGAGTAGCCCCCACTCACCACAACTAGAGAAAGCCCGCACGCAGCAACGAAGACCCAATGCAGCCAAAAATAAATAAACAAATTTATAGGAAAAAAAAAAAAGAAGAAGATCCAGGTAAATATTTAGGGCAGAAAAACAAACTGCAGAAAAGAAAGAGGATGCAGGGTACATAGGGGTCCAAGCACAGGAATTCTTCATAGACATTGACCATTCTTGGCATCTAGACAGACCCAGCTAGATCAAGGGCCTTCATTAGGTTCAGTATACTAAGATGAACAAAACTAGTTGCCTAAGCTTTTCATTGCCAAGTCCAAGAAAAACAAAAGCAAAACAAAACAAGAAGTTAAATTATTCTGACTGCCTTTAAAAAGACTGACTTGAAGACTTAATTCAAAGAGATCTGTACAGGTAAGGATATGGACTGATTTTGAGGCTATCACTCACTAACTGGAGCAAATGTCAAATCCTTGGGTAGCAGCAGGAAGCAGCGTTTTGACTGCTCTTCAGGAGAAAGAGCTCCAGCTAGACCCCATCCCCTGGATGACCCTTGGTTTCCCAACTGCCTCCTTTCTGATCACTTTCTCCTCCCAGGACTTTTCTCACTCTTTCATTCTCTAGCAGGCTGCTCTAACGTTTCTCTTTTCTCCAGGCCTACTCCTGCCCCACCAAGCTTGTTTGTCACAAAGGTTTACTATTTACATACTCAGGAACTTTTGAATACATCTGTTTTACAGTAGTTTTCTTTCCAAAAGATTGTTTTTATCCATATCAGTGAAATAGACTATATAAGGGCTGTCAGGAGGATTTGGAAATAGTCTTGCTATACAAACCCAGATGTTAAAATGGCATTTGGGAAAACTGAATTTTACCTGTGTAGAATTTATTATGCATTCTTTCTTCATATAATATTATCTTATTTTCTCATTTTTATATGTGTTCTTTTACTGAATGGGTATATTCAAATACAGCCGACTACAGGCTACCAAAAGATTTAATTCATCCATTACTTTAGAGTTATACTTCTCCAAAAGAAGAAATACACTTCTAATTGTTTGCTACTGACATTTATTGCCCAGCACAGATGAAAAGAACCCACATTTTGGTCCTGACGTATGTGACTGCTTATACACGAGGATGGCCTTCTCCTCAACTCATCTGAAGACCCAGGGACGAATAAATGCTCAGCCTTTCATTGCCCAAGGTGTATTACCTCCAAATGCCATAAAAATCAGTAATTCCTATCAACAAAATAGAAGGAAAAGTAGAAAACTGAAGTGTCCCAACTCATTAAATTGGAGAACAGTGCTCTCTTCAATGTATATGGCAACAAATCGGGCTCTAGAAGCTCCTTACCCTACCAAGTTTATCAGACATAATCTTATACATGGTGGTTAATTAGAGTCAAACTGTTGAAATAGTAAGACATTACTGGTACCATGCTTCAGATTCATATTTGTATAAACATGATTTTGTGGAAACTGAATGGGGAATATTATTCTGATGGGAAAATGTATTCCAAGTTCCAAACTGCCTTCCAAATTAATTTGTGCTGTGAAACGGATCTGCAAATTAGAAGCTTACAAGGACAGAATGTGTCTTAGTTTTTCCTCCTATTAAGAGAAGATAGAAAATACTTTATACATAACAAGGGTTCAGTGTGTACCTACTCTGTGTTCTGTACAAGTGTCTGCGGGGAGTAAATAACACAAGCTGATATAATTCCTCTCCTGAAAAATTACAACTTGAGAAAACAGTATACACATATTTAACATAATGAGAAGATAATACAATGTTGCACATAATTAAATGCTAACAAAATCATTGTCCATTCCTAACAGAACTCCACTGAAATCACACTAACCTGATGTTATTAGCAAGTGGTTAAATATGCCAAGCTCAAAATACCTTTTACAGTCAACTCACGTCTTTACAAGCTTGGCCAATTTCACCCTGTCTGATTCTCCATGGCTGCCCATACAATTGCACTACCGGGACTAGAAAATGCCCCAGGTGACTGAAAGAAACACTCTCTGCATCCCTAGGTATTATTTCCCCACGTTGCTAAATAGGCCTAGCTAAATTTAACCACTTAGGATGAGTTGGCAGAAGTGCAGAGAGAAGCACTTCAAGCGCAGAGAGAAGTTTCAAGCAAAGCTGAGGATGCTTTGGAAAAAGAAGAGTCCTTCTCAAGGCATTGTGAGGACAGGGAAGCAGCTGGCCAACGGTACTTCTTGGGAAGCAGGGACAGACCTATTGTGTCCAACCCCCAGGTGTTCTCCTCTATCTTTCCGAGCACAAAAGGGAGTGATTTTATGCTCTCTTCCCTTCTCTGTTCTGAAAGGTTCCTGTTGAATGGTGCCCCCTGGAGCCGGGGAAGGGGGCAGTGCAGCAGGTGCTCTTCACTCAGAAGGACAGGTCAAGTTCAGGGTTTGTTCTGAATTTGGATGTTAGTTTTCCTCTTCATAACAAACACTGACCTGTTTTCCATGACAATGTGCCCTGTGGATCATTCTGTCAACAGTGATAATGTATGACAGCAAGCCAACAGCACCACTGCAAGGACAGCACAGCCTTGTTGTCAGTCACATTAAGGAGCACCTGATGGGAATCTGGAAAGCAGTCTGGGCATATAGAAAAGAGTCTCTACCTTAAAAAGATAACTTAACCTTATTTTCAAAGAGAAGAACCTCTGCCTTCTCAACCAATAATCAAAACAATGAAGACTCTGAAAATAGCACCAAAGGAAAGGAGGTCCATGACACAGATAGAAACAACCTCAGCTACTATTTTTACTTGAAGCTTGGTGATTGAGCAGTCTTTTCTTATACATTATTTAAGGGCATTCTTTTCTCTGTAAGTTTGTCAAGTGCAATATTGACTCATCATAAATTCTTTTCAAGTCTTCCTGACTCTCTTAAAAATTTCTCAGTTTACTAAAGCAAAACAGAGGAGTGAGACTTTGAGATGATTCATGTCCATTTCTGTTCTGGGAGCTAAGCATTCTCAAACTGCATGTCGGCTTTCTAATTTTCCGCAGAGCTAAAATATTCCCTGACTATATCCAACTACTTCTGCTACCAACTCCTCTTGTTTGGCCTGTTCCACATGACCATAATTGCAAACTACAGGGCTAAGGTGCCTCACTGATCACTTAGATGAACTATAATTTCTTATCCTAAGCAAGAGTCCATCAAACTAGGTTAGGGATGGTAAATAAGTTTGAATTAGCATGCCAATAGGTGGTGATTGCCTAGAGAGATGAGTTGAGAAGGATTCAGAGGCCAAGTCCCAATGCAGAGGAAATAGGTACTAGTAGTAGTACCGGTGGACAAGGGAATTGCACTGGATTCCCACTGAGTCTCCTCAACACCAAGATAACCAGTTTTATTTAAACAAATAAAACAAGAAACTTGATCAAAAACTTATTTGGAATTATGAATATGAAAAAGACTTTAATACTAATTTTTTTTTTCATTTAGCAGTATTGATGTTGTAGAGACTTGGCAAATATCTGAGTGAGGGTAGATCTTGCTTAGACAACAGAAGTCAGAAACAGAGCAGACACATTTCTCAGATCATTCTATTCACTCGAAAACTAAGTAAAGATCTTAGCGAAACAATATGGATCTTCAATTCAGCTTACTAAAAATTAATATAACAGGGAAAAACAAATATAAAAAAACTTTTGGCAGATATCTGAAGTATTAAATATGAATTCACAATTTAAAAGGATATTTATACACACACACACTAAGCTCTGTTCATTGAAAGTTTCTGGAAGCAATGGCTTCCAGGCAGCAGTGAACACATCTGGCATCCATATCTTCATTTCTAAATACCGTTCATCAATAGAAGGAAACATGGCTCCTTGGATAAATGACTGATTCCAGATCAGGATTAGGGAAAGTGCAACATAAACCCAGAATCTTGTGCTGGAAAGCGACAAAGTTCTCAGAGCTCAACAGAGACGCATGGAAAAGACATAGGAGCCAGTTTTAAGAGGTTCTCAGCTGTTCAAACCATTTGGTCATCAAAAAGAATAATGGCCATAATGGATTATATGACACTAATTAGTGTCCATTTTGCTACTACAGATAAAGAGAGACCATAAAATTAACACACATAAAATATATGCTATACTTAGAGGTGACTTTTACACCAATTTCATGCTCTGAAAATTTATATTTGAATGGAAAAAATCAAACAGTTATCCTACTTTTATAGTAAGGAGCAGAGTTCATCCCTATCATGTTGAGGGAAAAACATAATTAGAAAAATGCCAGAGATCAATGTAGAAGAAATGATAAAATGAGAAAACTACCACTTAGCAACCATGAATGAAATAACTGATTCAGAAAGCCAGAATGATCAATGAGTATACAAACCACTAGGTCAGGGCTTCCCTGGTGGCGCAGTGGTTGGGAGTCCGCCTGCCAATGCAGAGGACACGGGTTCGTGCCCCGGTCCGGGAGGATCCCACATGCGGCAGAGCGGCGGGGCCCGTGAGCCATGGCCGCTGAGCCTGCGCGTCTGGAGCCTGTGCTCCGCAACAGGAGAGGCCACAAGAGCGAGAGGTCCACGTACCGCAAAGAAAAACAAACAAACAAACAAAACACTAGGTTAAAATTTGATAATGCTAAGGCATCACCCCAAAGTTTGCTTGCTAATATTGAAGGGGGAATATATAATAAGAGATCTCCTAGACATCACCTCAACCAACTGAACAAATTTAGTGTCACTAAAATTAGGACGATCTGACATCATCTATTTCTTATATGTATGTGTAATATGAAGTACTCAGCATTATTTATAAAGTAGTCTTGCCAAATATGTTTTATATGAGTTTGATTAAGCTTTAATATTAAGTTTGATACAAGCTTTGATTTATAGGAAGTACAGAGGATAAAGGGACAAGTTAAAAATCACCACCAGAAAACAGACAAATGAAGAATGTGGTACATGTCACAACAAAATTGATCTAGTTTCCTAAAAAAATAATGTCGGGAAAGAAGATAAAAACAAATTTGGAGCTCTTTCATAGATTAAAAGAAACAAAACAAATCAAAGATCAGAAAGTTGCTCGGCTATTAGTTGAAAGAATTCATAAAAAATATTGACAATTGGGAGAATGAATAAATATACAATACAGATGTTATAAAGAATAACTATTTCTTTTCGTAGGTGTGATAATAGTATTTTAGATATATATGAATCTGCCATTATTGAGAGATGTCTAGTAAGTGTTTAGTGGTATCTATCTATTTGGAAAAGCAACATTAGTGGTAATTGTGTCCAAATGTTAGCAACTTCTAAATTTTCATGGTGAGTACACAGGTGATCATTATTCCATTCTCTCAACTATTCTGTATTTGGGGAAAACTAAAAAGTTAAAAAAAAAAAATCAATGTTAGCTTCCTAAAGTGGATAAAAAGCCTGAAGCACAAAGAAAAATGGTTAGACTCACAGAGGCCTTTTATCTTCTCAGCAGAACACAGAGCCCCACATACGGCACTAGGCTTCTTTCGCATTCTCGACTCCTTGATGATTTCTTCCATCTATATGCTAGTGATAAAATATTAGGGGCTTTGATTCTTGACTCATTAGATACAGCATATTCTCACTTCACTGTGACCTGTGCTAGGGCCAGTTTAAGGAGCAATTTGTCATCAGATCATTAATACAGCAACTGGCTAAGAAGGTGAAGATATTCATCTAAAATTAATTTCTTGACCTTTTCCACGAGGACGTAGAAGGGAATGTTTTAGCGTTTGTAACTGGGGGAGCAGCTCCACTTATACCCTGTGTTTCCCAAATGTGGTAATTAGAGAAACAGAGCCAAGAAGTAGGGACGCAGGGGGCAATCAATGTTTCAGGAACCCTGTTGTTGAGAGAATGCCTCAGGCTACTTGCGAAGGGTCAGTTTGGAGAGAAGCAAAGGAGGTTACTCACCAACAGCTAACCTAACGTATGGCTTTAGCCAACTCTACGAGGCTAGAGAAAGGACAGGCAGAAATAAAATCCAATGGAAACAGGCTGTGGCTGCAAAACATCTCAGAAGACTCAAGCTGCTGTAGGGGCCACTGTCAAATGATTCAACTTTAATCCAGCACAGCCAAGAGCTATCTAATAAATGAGACAATGCCTTACTTTCATCATAGTCAAAGACAAATATGAATACAAAGCCAAACATTTAGCAAATGCCAGTAAACTCTGAGTCAGGAACACAAATCCTCAGTTTCATGAGTAACCTTTACGGGGAACTCAGCGATGCCATTTCCAAGGTGAAATAGATATAATAAGAAATCCTCAGAGAAACACATTTAAAAACGAAAACCAACACTTATCTGCTCTCCCCTCTCATCTCTTTGTAATCTCCAAGTTGTAGAGAGCTCTGGGAGTACATATAGGGGCCAGTGAAGATTCACAATAATTTCTTCTTTTTATTTCTCTCGTTGTTCCTAAACCTTAACCTTTTCAATGATTGCTAATATGGAATGAAATTCTGGTTTCACAACATCTTTGCCACATAGTCAAAGATGCACCCTTTGAGAGGGGACAAGAAGTCACAAAGTGGTGATGTGAATAATCTAAAAAACTTCTTTGAAGGGTGCCATGGCCTTGTCATCACTCTGTACTATTGCAGATTGAATTTTAGAACAAACACTGACTACCAGATATTGGCTGGTCACCAGGCAACATATAATCTACAAAAAGTAAACATGCATGAATATGACCTAGTATACAGTAACTGTTCTATAAGTGTTAAATTAAATTCACTTAAATTTAACCTGAATTGGAGAAGGGAGCAGGCCAATGGGTCTCTGCTAATTCATGAGATAAAGGAGCTAGGGCTTGGTTGTAACGATGCAATATTCTCTACCATCATTATCATAGTACCTGACTCATTAGTTTGTTGTGAGAAATAACAAGCATAAGTCAACATAGTTCATTTAGTTCACATGAATTATGCCTACTAATTATCACAATAAACAAATAAGTATTATTTTTTCCATTGTGATTATGAGAAAACTGAATTTTAGAAAAGACAGGTTAAGCAACTTGCTCAAGGTTATAGAAGCACGAAGCGATAGAAGTATCAATAGGATTTAAATCCAGATCTCTATGAATTCAAATTTAGGTCTAAAGTTCTCCATTTCTCAAAAACTATTTCCCCAGAGGTATCATACAGTGCCTTAAATTCCCACCATGATGAAAGGACACTACAATATCATCTACTATTAGCTTAGTTCACCAGCCATGGATACCCTGCTGGGAGCAGCTATGTGAAGAAGGTAAGTGTTGATCCTGAGTGGAAATTTCAGAATGATCTCAACGTTCATAAGGATGGAAAGATTAGGAAGATTTTTGCAGAAGGAGGTCTTGGAGGTTTTAGGATAGACTACTGGGTGAGGGGACAAGTGGTAATGATGAGGATGGAAATTCAGGAAATTGATGGTAAGAACACAACGTACTCTGAAGATCGTGCTTAAATTGTTGCTCACTTCTTTATTTTCTACCCTGAACCCTGATGAGACTCATGGATCACCAATCAGATCACAGAGATTGTCCCTAAATTTTGTCTTTTTATAATGTAAAAGTTGGCCAAACTCATTTAAAATTTTAGAAAATGCAGCATTTAAAAAACATGAAAAAAATTATCTGCCAAAATATGACAACTGTTAACATTTTTATCTATTTCCTTCCAGCTTTTTTTTTCTCCCTATGCCTATAATTTGGGACTTTTAAAAAACAGTTAAGATGATAAAACTTGCACACATTTGAATCTTGTTTTATGTTATATTATAAGCATTTCCCACGTTACTTCTCCATAGGATTTCACAGTCTGAGATCACAGCCAAGTTGTTTCCCCCTCCCCGACATAAGTTGCTTCTCTCTCTTTTACTCATTCTCTGTTGCCCTCTCCCCCACCCCAGCCCTGCCAAAGCAGCAGTTAAAACATTGTAAATTATTGGAAGGGGGTGGAACCATCATCACAAGGGACCTAGGACCTGGACCACGATCTCACAAACCATGGCTCTCTTGTGCAAGAGGTCACCTTGGACTGACTGCCCATTTGTCTTTACCTTCCTCTTCTAAAGGCTTAAAAGGTAATGAACCAAAAGGAAGAATAACATAAAATGAAACTTTCTGAGGTCATGCTGCTGACCTACTGCATGTAGCTCCCTCTAGGGAGGGGGTACATTATCCATTCTACTCAACTCACTTGGGATATCTGGGCCATGATCCCCTGGAATGTGAACAGGGAATGTTCCAAATGTTATGGCTCAATCATTATTCAATCTTTGCAATAGGAATGGATTATAAATCGTTGTTTTTTTTTTTTTTTTTTTTGCGGTACGCGGGCCTCTCACTGTTGTGGCCTCTCCCGTTGCGGAGAACAGGCTCCGGACGCGCAGGCTCAGCGGCCATGGCTCATGGGCCCAGCCGCTCCGCGGCATGTGGGATCTTCCCGGACTGGGGCACGAACCCATGTCCCCTGCATTGGCAGGCGGACTCTCAACCACTGCGCCACCAGGGAAGCCCTATAAATCCATTTTTATATTAGTGCTGTATTGCAAAAGTCACTTCCAATGATCTATTTACTAATTCACTCTGTGATTCTCATCACAGGTGAATACTGAACAAACACACAGGCACAAAACAGTAAGAAGAACTCTGTTGCCTCTGACACTGAAAAGGGTGATTTTTAGTACTGAAAAAGAGGCAAATTTCATAGGTTAAAATTATAGATTTATCTCAGATTTACTATTGGTCTTGCAACAGAAACCAACATTGTTAACATGCTTTGTTGTCACTGTTTGTTTTCGGTTTTATTTTTGTTTTTGCTTTTTGGTGATGACAGGGGAAAAAAAACAGTACAAATAAAGTATTTAGGTTTCACTATTGGCTCTTTAGAATATATGAGAGAGACTCTTAACTGTTCAAATTACACAAAGAGATGAGAGAAGAAATTACCAGAGTTTGCCGTGAATTAAGATTTGAAAGTTCATCCCCATTAACATGAATGGAGAAGAGCATATCACTATAGGCAAATGCATTATATGAACATGGAGATTCACAAAGTAGATGGCTTAGAAATGCTACTCATTCTGTGAAGATCTTTTTTTAAAAAAAAAGAGAATCATTTTTTTAAATGATTATTTAAAATAAATATCATTCTCCACTGAAAAATGTAAATATATGAAAATGGACAGTATGCATTTCAAGAATATGTCTATAAGAAAAAGCAGGATACACCTGTAGTCTATGTAATCTGTTATTGCCAGTATACATTTCTAGAAATCTGTCCATATGACGCAGTTCCTATACTGTAAACAACCTTAATTTTACCTCTTCATTCAAGATTATGCCTATAAATTCCATGTTATAACATTACTGGCCAACACTTGGTCCATACCACGCAGGCTTACGCAAGAATGCTATCTTCTCGTGGTCATCAGTGCCCAGGTACATACTCTAGAGACCCCTGAATAGCTATTTGTTCAGCTTCTGTTGGCAGCTTGCTTCTAAGATCCATTAATACCTACAATAAATCAATAATCTCAGGGCCAACCACCAACCCGGTGGATGTCAACTTTTGTGTTTGAAAGTGGTGGTGTGTGATGGTGAAGGAGGAAAGGAGAGACATATCAAAATCAGCTAGAAACATCTAAAAATATCCTTAGGCCCTGCTCCCCTGCTTTGATAGACAGGTAAGGTGGAAGGAGTCATGAATAAATTTATATTTATCAATACATTGTTAAAATCTCCAGAGACAATTATGATTAATTCCCTACAGTAAGTACCACTGCCTTAACCATCAAATAAAATGCATCTGAATAAGTCTTTGGTAATTGAGTTTAAGATATAGCTCCTGCATTACCAACTCTGGGTCTGATGAGTTGTGAAACCTTGGTCATGTATCTTAATTGCTCTATGTCTTAGTTTCTCATCTGTAAAATAAAAGTGTTTTTCACTTACAGGTTGTTTCCAAGATTAAATGCGGGTATAGTTAGAACAATACCTAATACACAGTTTGCACCCAGTGAATTTTATTTTCATAAAAATGTTATTATGCCATGAAAAAGAAGGGCAAAGATTCCTTTCAAAATCTTCCATTTCTCAAATATAAATCTTTAGTTCAAATCTCTCTAATGAGCTCGAGATCCAAAATCCTCCCAACTACCCATTGGTCTTGGATGTCTCAATGGCACCATAAACTGAACTTAATCTCTGCTCTTAATTACAACAGTTGTTCTTCCCACTCTTAAAGGGCTCCAGTAGTTTTCTAGTTACCCAAGCCAGAGACCTGAGGACCTTCTGAACACTTCCTCCTCCCTCTCCAAATTAAAATATTTAATGTTACCACATTTTCTTGATTCTGGCTCCTAGATATCTCTTGAATATATGTCCTCTCCAATTTTTATGCTACCACAGTGTTAGGCTATCACACTTCTCACTTGAATAATACTTCTCTGTTTAACCAGTATTTGTCAGGGACCAGGGGATAGGGTAGGAGTTGACTACAAAGGCATAGCAAGAGGAACTGGGGCGGGGGAATGTTGGAAATGATCTGTACCTTGATTGTGGGTGTAACTACCATGACTATGCATTTTTCAAACTGTAAAACAGAAAGAATGAATTTTACTTTAGGTAAAGTTTAAAAAGTAGAAAACAACAAAACACACACAAACCACCCCACAAACTCTCTTCCCTTACTTCCCAATGCCTTTGTAATACAAAGAAACATCTGAGTGTGGCCTACAGAGCCCCTCAGCATCTGGTCTCTGCCCACTTCTCTAGGTCCATCTTCCACCTGTCTCCCCCTAGCTCTCTCCACACTAGCTGCATTGGTCTTTGTTTCATCCCCTCAAAGTACTGTTCTTCTCATCCTAGAACCATTGTGTCTGTACACAATGTTCTTCTCTGGTTCCTTCCACCTTCTGGCAAGTTAACTACTATAACATCCATTAGATTTCAGTTCAAATATCACATTCTCAAAGATAGCACGCCAAGAACTCTTAAGAAACTCAAGGTATAGAGAACTGATCTTTGTGCCAATGAAAATTAAAATCACCACCACCACCACCTTAGTGGAGGTGTTACAGAAAGGATGGATTAGCTATTGTACAGATTATGTACCAATATGCAACACTTAGAACTTTTTTGGTACTTTCTGTCAGTTCTAAGGGCACCCTGCATTTACCTTCATAGCATTTATCACAGTGTCAAATCACATTGTTCATCTGTGTGATTTTTTTTTTTTTTTTATAGCAAGTCTCCACCACTAGATTGCAAGCTTCAGAGATCATAGCTATGGCTTCCGGGAAGATGGCGGTAGAGTAAGACGCAGAGATCACCTTCCTCCCCACAAATACACCAGAAATACATCTACACGTGGAACAACTCCTACAGAACACCTACTGAACGCTGGCAGACGACCTCAGACCTCCCAAAAGGCAAGAAACCCCCCATGTACCTGGGTAGGGCAAAAGAAAAAAGAATAAACAGAGACAAAAGGATAGGGACGGAACCTGCACCAGAGGGAGGGAGCTGTGAAGGAGAAAAGGTTTGCACACATTAAGAAGCCCCTTCGCGGGCAGAGGCTGCGGGTGGCGGAGAGGGAAGACTTCGGAGCCGCGGAGGAGGGCACAGCGGCAGGGGTGCGGAGGGCAAAGAGGAGAGATTCCCGCACAGAAGATCAGGGCCGACCGGCACTCACCAGCGCGAGAAGCTTGTCTGCTCACCCGCAGGGGTGGACGGGGCTGGGAGCTGAGGCTCGGGCTTCCGACTGAGAGCTGGGAAAGGACTGGGGTTGGCGGCGTGAACACAGCCTGCAGGGGGTTAGTGCGCCATGGCTAGCCGGGAGGGAGTCCAGGGAAAAGTCTGGACCTGCCGAAGAGGCAAGAGACTTTTTCTTCCCTCTTTGTTTCCTGGTGTGCGAGGAGAGGGGATTAAGAGCGCTGCGTAAAGGAGCTCCAGAGATGGGTGCGAGTCGCCGCTAAAAGCGCGGAACGCAGAGACGGGGGCATGAGACGCTAAGGCTGCTGCTGCCGCCACCAAGAAGCCTGTGTGCGAGCACAGGTCACTATCCATACCCGCCTTCCGGGGAGCCTGTGCAGCCCGCCACTGCCAGGGTCCCGGGATCCAGGGACAACTCCCCCGGAAGAACGCACGGCACGCCTCAGGCTGGTGCAACATCATGCCGGCCTCTGCCGCCGCAGGCCCGCCCCGCACTCAGTGCCCCTCCCCCCGGCCTGAGTGAGCCAGAACCCCTGAATCAGTGACTCCTTTAACCCCGTCCTGTCCGAGCGAAGAACAGACGCCCTCCGGCGACCTACACGCAGAGGCAGGGCCAAATCCAAAGCTGAGCCCGTGGGAGCTGTGAGAACAAAGAAGAGAAAGGGAAATCTCTCCCAGCAGCCTCAGAAGCAGCAGATTAAAGCTTCACAATCAACTGGATGCACCCTGCATCTGTGGAATACATGAATAGACAACGAATCATCCCAAATTAAGGAGGTGGACTTTGAGAGCAAGATTTATGATTTTTTCCCCTTTTCCTCTTTTTATGAGCATGTATGTGTATGCTTCTGTGTGAGATTTTGTCTGTATAGCTTTCCTTCCACCGTTTGTCCTAGGGTTCTATCTGTCCTTTTTTTTTGTTTTTTTAAATTTTTTTCTTAATTATTTTTTATTTTAATAACGTTATTTTATCTTACTTTATTTTAGTTTACTTTATCTTGTTTCGTTCTTTTTTTCTTCCCTCCCTCCTTCCTTCCTTCCTTCCTCCCTCCTTTCTTTCTTTCTTTCGTTCTTTCTACATCTACTCATTCATTCTTTCTACTTTTTCTCCCTTTTATTCTGAGCCGTGTGGATGAAAGGCTCTTGGTGCTGCAGCCAGGAGTCAGTGCTGTGCCTCTGAGGAGGGAGAGCCAACTTCAGGACACTGGTCCACAAGAGACCTCCCAGCTCCACGTAATATCAAATGGCAAAAATCTCCCAGAGATCTCCATCTCAACACCAACACCCAGCTTCACTCAATGACAAGCAAAAGCTACAGTGCTGGACATCCTATTCCAAACAACTAGCAAGACAGGAACACAATTCCACCCATTAGCAGAGAGGCTGCCTAAAATAATAATAAGGCCACAGATACCCCAAAACACACCACCAGACATGGACCTGCCCAGCAGAAAGAAAAGATCCAGCCTCATCCACCAGAACACAGGCACTAGTCCCCTCCACCAGGAAGCCTACACAACCCACTGAACCAACCTTAGCCACTGGGGACAGACACCAAAAACAACGGGAACTACGAACTTGCAGCATGCAAAAAGGAGACCCCAAACACAGTAAGATAAGCAAAATGAGAAGACAGAAAAACACATAGCAGATGAAGGAGCAAGATAAAAACCCACCAGACCTAACAAATGAAGAGGAAATAGGCAGTCTACCTGAAAAAGAATTCAGAATAATGATAGTAAAGATGATCCAGAATCTTGGAAATAGAATAGACAAAATGCAAGAAACATTTAACAAGGACCTAGAAGAACTAAAGTTGAAAGAAAAAATGATGAACAACACAATAAATGAAATTTAAAATACTCTAGATGGGATCAATAGCAGAATAACTGAGGCAGAAGAATGGATAAGTGACGTGGAAAATAAAATAGTGGAAATAACTACTGCAGAGCAGAATAAAGAAAAAAGAATGAAAAGAATTGAGGACAGTCTCAGAGACCTCTGGGACAACATTAAACGAACCAACATTCGAATTATAGGGGATCCAGAAGAAGAAGAGAAAAAGAAAGGGACTGAGAAAATATTTGAAGAGATTATAGTTGAAAACTTCCCTAATATGGGAAAGGAAATAGTTAAGTCCAGGAAGCACAGAGAGTTCCATACAGGATAAATCCAAGGAGAAATACGCCAAGACACATATTAATCAAATTGTCAAAAATTAAATACAAAGAAAACATTAAAAGCAGCAAGGGAAAAAAACACACAAGGGAATCACCATAAGGTTAACAGCTGATCTTTCAGCAGAAACTCTGCAAGCCTGAAGGGACTGGCAGGACATATTTAAAGTGATGAAGGAGAAAAACCTGCAACCAAGATTACTCTACCCAGCAAGGATCTCATTCAGATTTGATGGAGAAATTAAAACCTTTACAGACAAGCAAAAGTTGAGAGAGGCAGCACCACCAAATGAGGTTTACAACAACTGCTAAAGGAACTTCTCTAGGCAAGAAACACAAGAGAAGGAAGAGACCTACAATAACGAACCCGAAACAACTAAGAAAATGGGAATAGGAATATACATATCGATAATTACCTTAAATGTAAATGGACTAAATGCTCCCAGCAAAAGACAGATATTGGCTGAATGGATACAAAAACAAAACCCATATATTTGCTGTCTTCAAGAGACCCACTTCAGACCTAGAGACACATACAGACTGAAAGTAAGGGGATGGAAAAAGATATTTCATGCAAATGGAAACCAACAGAAAGCTGGAGTAGCAATTCTCATATCAGACAAAATAGACTTTAAAATAAAGACTATTAGAAGAGACAAAGAAGGACACTACATAACGATCAAGGGATAGATCCAAGAAGAAGATATAACAATTGTAAATATTTATGCACCCAACATAGGAGCACCTCAATATATAAGGCAAATACTAACAGCCATAAAAGGGGAAATCGACAGTAACACAATCATAGTAGGGGACTTCAACACCCCACTTTCACCAATGGACAAATCATCCAAAATGAAAATAAATAAGGAAACACAAGCTTTAAATGATACATTAAACAAGATGGACTTAATTGATATTTATAGGACATTCCATCCAAAAACAACAGAATACACATTTTTCTCAAGTGCTCATGGAACATTCTCCAGGATAGATCATATCTTGGGTCACAAATCAAGCCTTGGTAAATTTAAGAAAATTGAAATTACATCAAGTATCCTTTCCGACCATAACGCTATGAGACTAGATATCAATTACAGGAAAAGATCTGTAAAATATACAAACACATGGAGGCTAAACAATACACTACTTAATAACAAAGAGATCACTGAAGAAATCAAAGAGGAAATCAAAAAATACCTAGAAACAAATGACAATGGAGACACGACGATCCAAAACCAATGGGATGCAGAAAAAGCAGTTCTAAGAGGGAAGTTTATAGCAATACAATCCTACCTTAAGAAACAGGAAACATCTTGAATAAACAACCTAACCTTGCACCTAAAGCAATTAGAGAAAGAAGAACAAAACTCCCCAAAGTTAGCAGAAGGAAAGAAATCATAAAGATCAGATCAGAAATAAATGAAAAAGAACTGAAGGAAATGATAGCAAAGATCCATAAAACTAAAAGATGGTTCTTTGAGAAGATAAACAAAATTGATAAACCATTAGCCAGACTCATCAAGAAAAAAAGGGAGAAGACTCAAATTAATAGAATAAGAAATGAAAAAGGAGAAGTAACAACTGACACTGCAGAAATACAGAAGATCATGAGAGATTACTACAAGCAACTCTATGCCAATAAAATGGACAACCTGGAAGAAATGGACAAATTCTTAGACATGCACAACCTGCCAAGACTGAATCAGGAAGAAATAGAAAATATGAACAGACCAATCACAAGCACTGAAATTGAAACTGTGATGAAAAATCTTCCAACAAACAAAAGCCCAGGACCAGATGGCTTCACAGGCGAATTCTATCAAACATTCAGAGAAGAGCTAACACCATCCTTCTCAAACTCTTCCAAAATATAGCAGAGGGAGGAACACTCCCAAACTCCTTCTACAAGGCCACTGTCACCCTGATACCAAAACCAGACAAGGATGTCACAAAGAAAGAAAACTACAGGCCAATATCACTGATGAACATAGATGCAAAAATTCTCAACAAAATGCTAGCAAACAGAATCCAACAGCACATTAAAAGGATCATACACCATGATCAAGTGGGGTTTATCCCAGGAATTCAAGGATTCTTCAATATACGTAAATCAATCAATGTGAAACACCATATTAAAAAATTGAAGGAGAAAAACCATATGATCATCTCACTAGATGCAGAAAAAGCTTTAGACAAAATTCAACACCCATTTATGATAAAGACCCTGCAGAAAGTAGGCACAGAGGGAAGTTTCCTCAACATAATAAAGGCCATATATGACAAACCCACAGCCAATATCGTCCTCAATGGTGAAAAACTGAAAGCATTTCCACTAAGATCAGGAACAAGACAAGGTTGTTGCCCACTCTCACCACTCTTATTCAACATAGTTTTGGAAGTTTTAGCCACAGCAATCAGAGAAGAAAAGGAAATAAAAGGAATCCAAATTGGAAAAGAAGAAGTAAATCTGTCACTGTTTGCAGATGACATGATACTATACATAGAGCATCCTAAAGATGATACCACAAAACTATTAGAGCTAATCAATGTATTTGGTAAAGTAGCAGGATACAAAATTAATGCACAGAAATCTCTGGCATTCCTATACACTAATGATGAAAAATCTGAAAGTGAAATCAAGAAAACACTCCCATTTACCATTTCAACAACAAGAATAAAATATCTACGGATAAACCTACCTAAAGAGACAAAAGACATGTATGCAGAAAATTATAAGACACTGATGAAAGAAATTAAAGATGATACAAATAGATGGAGAGATATACCATGTTCTCGGATTGGAAGAATCAACATTGTGAAAATGACTCTACTACCCAAAGCAATCTACAGATTCAATGCAATCCCTATCAAACTACCACTGGCATTTTTCACAGAACTAGAACAAAAAATTTCACAATTTGTATGGAAACACAAAAGACCCTGAATAGCCAAAGCAATCTTGAGAAAGAAAAACGGAGCTGGAGGAATCAGCCTCCCTGACTTCAGACTATACTACGAAGCTATAGTAATCAAGACAGTATGGTTCTGGCACAAAAACAGAAAGATAGATCAATGGAACAGGATAGAAAGCCCAGAGATAAACCCATGCACATATGGTCACCTTATCTTTGATAAAGGAGGCAGGAATGTACTGTGGAGAAAGGACAGCCTTTTCAATAAATGGTGCTGGGAAAACTGGACAGGTACATGTAATAGTATGAGATTAGATCACTCCCTAACACCATACACAAAAAGAAGCTCAAAATGGATTAAAGACCTAAATGTAAGGCCAGAAACTATCAAACTCTTAGAGGAAAACATAGGCACAACACTCTATGACATAAATCACAGCAAGATCCTTTTTGACCCACCTCCTAGAGAAATGGAAGTAAAAACAAAAATAAACAAGTGAGACCTAATGAAACTCCAAAGCCTTTGCACAGCAAAGGAAACCATAAACAAGACCAAAAGACAACCCTCAGAATGGGAGAAAATATTTGCAAATGAAGCAACTGACAAAGATTAATCTCCAAAATTTATCAGCAGCTCATGCAGGTCAATAACAAAAAAACCAAACAACCCAATCCAAAAATGGGCAGAAGACCTAAATAGGCATTTCTCCAAAGAAGATATACAGACTGCCAACAAACACATGAAAGACTGCTCAACGTCATTAATCATTAGAGAAATGCAAATCAAAACTCCAATGGGATATCATCTCACACCAGTCAGAATGGCCATCATCAAAAAATCTAGAAACAATAAATGCTGGAGAGGGTGTGGAGAAAAGGGAACCCTCTTGCACTGCTGGTGGGAATGTAAATTGATATAGCCACTGTGGAGAACAGTATGGAGGTTCCTTAAAAAACTACAAATAGAACTACCATATGACCCAGCAATCCCACTACTGGGCACATACCCTGAGAAAACCATAATTCAAAAAGAGTCATGTACCAAAATGTTCATTGCAGCTCTATTTACAATAGCCTGGAGATGGAAACAACCTAAGTGTCCATCATCGGATGAATGGATAAAGAAGATGTGGCACATATGTACAATGGAATATTACTCAGCCATAAAAAGAAACGAAATTGAGCTATTTGTAATGAGGTGGATAGACCTAGATTCTGTCATACAGAGTGAAGTAAGTCAGAAAAAGAAAGACAAATACCGTATGCTAACACATATATATGGAATTTAAGGGAAAAAATGTCACGAAGAACCTAGGGGTTAGACAGGAATAAAGACACAGACCTACTAGAGAATGGACTTGAGGATATGGGGAGGGGGAAGGGTAAGCTGTGACAAAGCGAGAGAGAGGCAGGGACTTATATACACTACCAAACGTAAGGTAGATAGCTAGTGGGAAGTAGCTGCATAGCACAGGGAGATCAGCTCGGTGCTTTGTGACCGCCTGGAGGGGTGGGATAGGAAGGGAGACGCAAGAGGGAAGAGATATGGGAACATATGTATATGTATAACTGATTCACTGTTATAAAGCAGAAACTAACATACCATTGTAAAGCAATTATACTCTAATACTCTATATAAGTATATAATACTCTAATAAAGATGTTAAAAAAATAGCTATTAAAAAAAAAAGAAATCATCGCTATCATCCCACCATTACATTCTCACAGTTTCTAGCACAGAGATTTACCAAATACATAATGAACAATGGAATGAATGAATGGTGAGTGATATTTTCAAAAAGCAGTGCAAAGCCAATACTATTCAATGACTTCCCTCAGACTCTTTCACTTTCTCAATATGAATCCAATACTTGGTGATTTAAGGCCTCCAAACATCTGCTGTGTCCTGTCTTCCACATGGCATTTTTTTTTTAACCCTTTTTGTAGGCTGAAAAATTACCCTCTGACGAATATACACATCCTAACCCCTAGAACGTATAAGTATTACCTTATATGAGGAAAGAAAAAAAAAAGGTATTTGCAGATATACGTTATGGATCTTGAGATGAGGAGATTATTCTAGTTTATCCAGGTAGGCCCTAAATGCAATCGCACATGTCCTTGGAGAGGCAGAGGAAAATTTCACACATAGGTGTGAAGAGGGAGGTAGAGATCAAAGCAAAGTAGCCGCAAGTCAAGGAGTGTCAGAAGCCACCAGAGTCTGGAAGAGGCAAGGAAACAGATTCTCCCCTAGAGGCTCAGAGGGAATGCAACCCTGCAGACACCTTGATTTCCAGTGACACTGATTTCAGACTTCTAGCCTCCAGAACTGTGAACGAGTAAAGTTCTGTTTGTTTTAAGACAGCCAGTTTGTGGCTAAATTGTTTCAGCAGCCATCAGTAACCCATTACTCCCCAGAACTTTCTGACTCTGGCTAACTCTTCCAAGACCCACACAATTATCACTTCTACTAGTACTACTCTCCACCCTTTTCTTCTTTAGACCTTCAAGGTTGCAGTTCCTATCTGTTCCCACATAAAAAGATTAGTATAATGGAAAGAACATGGTTTCTAAAATCAGACAGATCTGGGTTTTAATCCTGACTCAATTAGAAATTGTACGATCTTGGGGAAATTAGTCAATCTTTCTGAATATCAGATTCCTCGGCTTTAAAATGAGTGCAGTAATCGTTATATTGTTGTGTTATAAGTACTTCTTGAACTACTCAGTGAAGAATAATGCTTTTCAAAATGCTTGGTGTCTAATAAGTACCTAATAACATTTCTTTCTTCTCACCTCCAATTAACTGACTAAATTAATCCTACTCAAAATCACCTTTAGGGGAACAGTTCTGACTAAACTACCTAAATTAGCATCCCTCTGAACCTTCATTCCCCTGTTACCCTCTCATCCCTTCGCCCATTTTAGTTTCTTCATAGCCCTAATCTCAATGGCATAGTATACATGTGTACATGTGTGCTTATGGTCTGCACTGCCCCCCACTAACCAGATGTAAGTTCCATGAGGGCAAGGATTTTTCTGCCATTTTTCATTTCTGTACCTCAGAGCCTAGAAGATACCACATACAGACAAGTTCATCAGTCAATGTTTCTGAGTGGGTAGATATACTTCTCAGCTATTTGTTTATAGTCCACTTCCCTTTTCTGTGGAGACCCAACTTAATAACTTGGAAGTGTTTAACAGAAAGCTGCCATTGTGTTATTACAGAACTAAGCCCAGAAATGAACAAAGGAAACACAATTTTATAAAAGTAAATGAAACCAACAGGCATTATAAAGATAATTAAAGTCATAACTATGTCTCCATTATACATAATCTTAACTGCAGACCTCACAAATAGCTAGACATCTATAAGCATACCTATGTAAAATCCACATTATAGTAACAGAAGTAATCCACGGAAGTCTGATCCTCAGAGGTCCAAATGCCTAGAGTTCCATAACTAATAAGCAGCACAGCCAGGGTTAAAACACACCTCTACATTGGTCTAAGTGTCATACTTACTCTGTAAGATCCCGTCCCCTTCTCACTTCTGGGCATTGATAAATGCCCAGATGTCAGCTGATATGTCACCATTATTTCAAACCTATGATCATCAGCATAATAGAACATTCTGCTTCATTTTTCCTTTGTAACAAATGGGCTCCATGTTCTTTGAAATTCTTTCATTTTGTCCTTTAGCCAGTCCAAAAAAAAAAAAAAACATTTAAAAATACGTGTTACACTGTTGCCACATACTTGGCTAAAATTTTATTTTACGCCTAAATCATTTTAATCCTTTTGGAACCTCCTAGAGATTTTCTTAACAACTTTTATCCCCATAACTCCTAAATATGTCACATGGGGCATTTTGCAGGTGGTAGCTAAATCTTTAGGAACCAGGGTATTTCAAGTTAATGGAGATGTAATTTTCCTAGGCTAAATTCTAGAAATTTAAGTTTAGTACATTTATTTTTCCAAACAAATGTTGACACCCTTTTCTCTTGATTATTGTGATTTGTTCTCAGATGCTTTCTTCTCCTTTATGCACAGAAAATACTAGCTATATATCCTGCTAATCTTGGAAAGGAGTTTACCTTATGTTCCTTTTAGCTTTTCTAACTCTTCCCTCCAAATTAGGGGAAAAGGGAGAAAAATGCTTGGAATGGCTTTTTTGAACTTTTAAACTATCTCATGTTTAGGACAATGGGAATAAGTTAAAGAGAAGAAAGAAAATACGAAAAAGTAGAGGAAGTGGCACGAAGAGGAAAGGAGTGAGAAGGGGACGGGATCTTACAGAGTAAGTATGACACTTAGAGCAATGTAGAGGTGTGTTTTAACCCTGGCTGTGCTGCTTATTAGTTATGGAACTCTAGGCATTTGGACCTCTGAGGATCAGACTTCTCCTCTGAAAAACTGAACAATAATAACTACATCATAGGGAGGGTCCCAGCAAATGTTGATTCACTCTTTTTTGGAGTCACTCTTTCTTCCTTCAACGGTTTTCCCCTCAGCCATCCACAATAATCCTTATTTAAAAGCTACGTGTCGATTTATCCCCTTTCATCTTGGTCTCACACCTCCTGAACTTCATAAATTCCAATGACCTGCTACTTCAGCCACCCTTACTTTAGCCCCCATGATCTCTCCCTTAGTTCTCCAAAGATCTACATCCATAATCTTCACCTCTTTAATGCTAAATGTATGTCTGCCCTTCTACCTCCCCATACCCTGCACAGGAAAACATAACTGTGAATATATTGCTAAGTAGTGATTAAGAAGTTGCACAGGGGGACAGAGTATGGGAGTGGCACTGTTTTAGATGGGGTTGCTGAGAAAGCCTCTCTGGGAGGAGAAGTGGATGATGGAAGCACCATGCAGGTGTCTGGAGGAAGAGCATCCCAGAACAGTGATTTTCTTAATCACTACTTGGCAATAAATTTATGTTTTCATTTATCTTTCACCACCAAAATGTAAGTAAAGCTTCTTGAGGGCAGCCTTTTGATTAGATGGTTCATCTTTATATTTCTTGTGCTTGGATCACTGACTGGCAGGTAATAGGACCCACTAAAGATTTGCTGGGTGGAAGTATTTATTCTAAAATGAGACTAACCACTTCCACCATGCACACTCTCCATTCTGAACCCATTACATTCTCGTTGTCCTACACGTCTTCCGTAAGGCCACAGCTGTCTTTCTCTACATCTGGGCTTCTGAGTTATGCCTGCGAAAAATCACAAAGATGAACTGATTGGTCCTACTGCAAATTATTACCAAGGTGTCTGGAAACTCTGACAAAGCCTGGTACGGAGTATGCCCTCAACACATTTTTGTCGAATGAATGAATTTGCAGAATCCTACGCCTGACCATACTTTTCCCAAAACAACTATTATCATAAATCTTGTCACAAACTCAAGCTAACAGCTTAAGGATTTAGAGCTCCAAGATTCTCTTTTAACGCTACATTTTTCCCTAATATGTAAGTTACTCTTCTTTATACACATTAAAGAAGAAAAAAGAAACTTTCAGAGGCAGTTTTCCAAAACCAGAAAGTATTATTGAAAATTATTCAAGTTCAATTTTGAATAAAATCCCCTGAGGTTCCTATAAAATCTCTGCTGAATAAGTTCACAATTCTGAGAGTACCATTTTTAGTATAATCTTCTCTTGGCTTACTTGGTAATTCAGCAATCCGAAATAGGAGGGTGTGAAGATTAAGCAAAAAAGTCCTACTTGAGCAAAGTCCCTAACTTTGGATTTTAGAAAAAAATCTGGTAAAACTTATTCTTTGTTACAAGTTAAGTTTGGGGAAAAGTACTTCTCTGTTTATTGGCAGTGAAATCTGGGCCTCCTGAGCAATTCTGGATCACCAACTGCCTGATTAATCCAAAATGCCTCCAAACTAATGCAGACATAACACTTCCCTCAGTAAAGTGCTTTCTAAGTATTTAGAAAACTGACAGAATCACCGTAAGCCAAAGTAATTTTAGAGAACTTCCTCATCAAGGTCCCCAATGGCAAAACATGACGCTAAGAAAAAGAATTTTAAAGTCCTTTCTTTTCTTCCTGGCCCATTTTACTGAGTACTACAATGGGATGTTCACATAAGTAATCAATTATGGTTCAACTTCCAAGGGCAACCTGAGCCCTTCGTTGGTAGGATGTATACTTGGAATTGCTTTCCTTGTAGTGCACTAGAAGGAACCAGAGGCATTCCACTGTGGGGTACTGTGCGCTTAGTTGGGATGGAGACTTTGGTCCAGATATTTTAGAAGAAAGCTTAGGAAGGTGGAGAAACATCCTCAACTTCTCCCTCAACCTTGCCCCAACATCTGCCATAGATATCGAATCATTCCTACGTTGAACCTGGTTAATTATGTGACAAAGACACGCATTTTCAGGATGGTTAAACAGCACTCAGAGGTATATCTCATGACCCTGGAATAGAGCTCAGTTAGTTCATTCATCCAATCATTTATTCAATGAGCATTTCTTGTGTACGTATGCCAGGCACTGTCCTAAGCATTAAGATATAAAGCTGAAGGCAACTTTACGCCTGACCTTAAGGAGCCCATGATTTAAAGGGAAAATAGACTTACTAAAAAATGGAAAAACTATTATGGTAAACTCCATTTTAGATATTTTAACATGGTGTTAAGAGAGCACAGAGGAAAAACCAACTTACTCAGAAGTCACTTAATAGTTTCACTGGGAGCTGATATTCGATTCAGATCCAGAGGCTCTAGCCTAGAAATGCAGATGAAGCATTCAAGCTTATTTGATCGAAAGGTTAGAGCATGCGTCTCATGTTGGCCTAATCCATACAGCTGGACTTCTGCTTGGGCTTCCTAGGGAACTGAAGATGTGGCTGGAGCCCAGCTGAACTACATGACTCCCTGACACCCTCTCTTGCCCTGACATATACTCTACTCCCCTATCGTGCGTTCATGGCTAGGCTCCTTCTTGGAGATACTTGAGCCCCTTGAAAATCACCACACTGTCAAGCTGTCACTAACGTGACTTCAGGTGTTTTGACAATACCTGCAGTGTTGCTCCCATGCCCTACCAACTGGATATACAAATAGATGCTGGCTCAAAGGCATATACCCTGGCTAAAACCTGACTTGAGCTCATTAGCCCCTTTCATTTGCTCTACATAATAAAGTGACTATCCACCCTGACCCTCACCTTGGGAACCATTGCTATATTCCATTCAGGTCCCTCCCCTGCCCCACGTGGTCTCAGGTCCTTCATTCCTCTGTAGCAGGCACTTGTGAGATCCACAAGCTCTGATACTACACATGATGCAAAACACATCATCATTCTCAACAAATGGTATTTATAAAGGGACCCCACACATAGGATGTTGAGGTGTGTCGCAGGTTTGAAAAACAACACGGACTCAGATAGATCACCCCTTGTCCAAGATTGCCCACATAGTAGGAATAAAAACTGACCCTCCAAGCCATATTTTCTAACTCCAAATTCAGTTGTCTTTTGCCTGACCACACAGTATGGGCCAGGAGGAGAGGTCTCGCCCCTCTCTCCAAGGAAGCATAGTGGAATTCATCTTGTTGAGGTTATAACCCTAGATTAAAGAAACGAAAACTTAATAGGAAAGCAACATAAAAATCAAGATCTAAATTGGAAAAAAATAGCAATAAAGGAGAGATGAGGCCAAAAGATTAGGACAAACAAGGCTTCAGACTGAGAAGTCAAGTGTAATACAGCATATTCAAGAAGAGCAAAGCACCCAGGCCTGAAGGTTTGAGACAGCCTGGACGATCACCTAACTGTCCCACATTAAGTTTCCAAATACTAAGCCTTGCTTGGCCATCCATTCAAAAGCAATAACAAAATCAGATATGGCTGGGATGAAATAATAGATTTCCTACCTACTAGTCAAGACTAAAGGTGGTCAAGATATACGGTTATTAGAAATTTTAGACAGAACATGAGAGGATAGAACTTATGATTGTTTTGAAATATTATTTCAATTTGAAGAAGTAGAGAGGATACCATTTCATATTGAGGAAACTGCATGGACAAAGACACTTGTTTTAAACCAGTTAAATATAACAGTATAAAGTATATATATATATATATATATATATACATACACACACATACAGGTGCTCATTCGAATTTGAACTAAAATATCCTAACTCAAATAATATTTATGAATTATGAATTATGCCTCCATTGTCAACTAAAAACATCCATTTAAAATGAGGTGGTTTTAGTTTATTACAGTCATTAGTAGCTATCAAAAAAGAGATAATGCTCTTGAATATCCTCAAGTACGTATAAACTGTACATACATTACCTAGCAGGGGTCCATTCTCAATCAATATTTTCTCAGAACAACATTTCTCAGGAAGGAAGAAGATCTCAGTGAAGCTAACAAATTATTATCCTTCACAGGAGAACTCCAGACAGAACCCTAATTAATGAATTGGCTTAATAGCAGTTCCTTGTTTATAACTCGTAACATACACACACATAAACAGTGGGAAGCAGGCATACAAGGAGCAGCCTTAGGAAGTGGGTGTAGAGAGAAAGGAGTGTAAAAGATGAAACCAGACAAAGGGGAATAGTTATGTCAAAGAAACTATGGCAAGAAAACCACCTAAGAGGCTCTATGTCATACAACTGGACGCTGCCCGCACTGCATGAAAGGAGAGAGACTCAAAGAGAAGAAAATCTTTTTCCTTGTAATCACAAATGCTATTTACGGCTGCTTTGATTCATTTCATGGTCTTAAGGACAATTATTTGGCTTCATTGCTAAAGGTTCTCTTTAAAACAAAAGACTTAAGAGTAAAGAATTCATTTATTTCCCAGTAGCACTGTACATTAATTTGGAGTGTGCTTTGTTCTTACAGGTGCAATTTCAAATTACTTTCAATCCATTGTAATGCCATTTTTGCAATTGATAATGTAAGTTTCAATTCATTTTTTTGCTGCTTTGCCAAATAAATACAGAAAAATGATGTCTTGGTCATATATAATGATGGTGCTGTTTGGGAAAATAATTAAATGATACCATAGTTGCTATTTAATTATACTGGCTCTGCTGGGTATTTTAAGATTAAGTTACTGTTCTTTTCACCATTCATTTCATATTTCTGTCATTAATTCCACCAATTCATTTCAGGTTCTTTCATAGACCTTTCTCAGTGTTTTGCCCTCTCCTTTTCTCCATACCCCATAAAGAAAGCATGTGACCACAATAGCTATCCAGTTTTCAAGGGTTATGGACTGAAAAAATAATGAGAAATATGTGATCTGATTTGGACCATTTGCATTTAACATCTACTATTAATATTGATAATGATAAATTCTAGAATGGCACTAATTATTTACCAAATTCACAAAGAGCAAAAATAGCCTCTGTGTGGATTAGGCCAGTTGCTCTCTCTCACATAACCCTTCTCTTGCCTGCATTTAAATCACTTTGTGGTACCCACTGAGTTAGATAGGAAGGTCCTTTCCACACCCTACAAAGGCCAGGTCACAGAACCCACAAACTAAACGTGGATGTCAAGCCTCACTCTCCACCCAGACCTATTCAATTATATTCCTAAGGGGATTTTGAGTTTTTTCTCTAAGATATGAAATGAAAAGAGGTCTAGATATTTCCCCAAATCTCTGAGAAATTATTGGGTTTGCCAAAAAGTACCTTCGGTTTTTAAGTAAAAATAAAAAAACATATTTTTCATTTTCACCAAGAACTTTATTGAACAGTGTGTTCACCCTTTTGTTCCACTACCTTCTGTCATTTTTCAGGCAACTTCATAATTCCATCTTCCCAAAACTTTTTATCTTTTTGAGCAAAGAACTGTTCCAGGTGCCTTTTACAGGGCATTGAACTTTTTCTATTAAGAAAACTTTGTAAAGACCTAAAGATATGAAAATCCGAAGGTGCAATGTCTGATGAATACGGTGGATGAGTCAGAACTTCCCAGACAAACTGTAACAGCTTTTGCCTGGTCATCAAAGAAACGTGGTCTTGCGTTATCCCGATGGACGGTTATGCATTTTCTGTGGACTAATTCTGGATGCTTTTTGTCGAGTGCTGCTTTCAGTTGGTCTAAGTGGGATCTGTACTTGTTGGAATTAATCGTTTGGTTTTCGAGAAGGAGCTCATAACAGAGGATTCTCTTCCGTTCCCACCATATACACAACATCACCTTCTTTGGATGAAGACCAGCCTTTGGTATGGTTGGTGGTGGTTCATTTTGCTTGCCCCACGATCTCTTCCATTCCACATTATTGTACAGTACCCACTTTTCATCTCCTGTCACAATTTGTTTTAAAAACGGAACGTTTTCATTACGTTTAAGTAGAGAATCGCATGCAGAAATACGGTCAAGAAGGTTTTGTTCACTTAACTTACGTGGAACCCAAACATCAAAGTGATTAACATAACCAAACTGGTGCAAATGATTTTCAACGCTTGATTTAGGTATTTTGAGTATGTCGGCTATCTCCCGAGTGGTATGACGTTGATTGTTCTCCATTAATGTCTCGATTTGATTGCTATCAACTTCAACTGGTCTACCCGACTGTGGAGCATCGTCCAGCAAGAAATGTCCAGCACGAAACTTCGCAAACCACTTTTGACACGTTCAATCAGTCACAGCACCTTGTCCATATACTGCACAAATCTTTTTTTGTGTTTCAGTTGCATTTTTACCTTTCTTGAAATAATAAAGCATAATATGCCGAAAATGTTGCTTTTTTTCTTCCATCTGCAATATTAAAATGGCTACACAGTAATTCACCAATTTTGATAAGTCTTTTTTTAAATGCATGTTGATATGACAGCTGTCACATACAATCTAACAAAATTGTTTCGAATGAAGTTAAAGACAAGTAAGTCCTACTAAAGCCATCTGATGGAAAAAAACGAACGAACCTTTTGGCCAATCCAATACACTAGGCAACATTAGGCAATTATGTATATTAACCATGCCTGGCTTATAACCATCTAATTAACTCAGATCACCCATAAGTATTTTGGAGCATATACTTTTTATTCCATATTCCTTTTCTGTAATTCACATTTTTAAAGAGTGGTTCAACATTGTTAAATTTGGGTTGAGTCATATCAGTCAATACCTATTTATATTAAAAAGTAGATATTAATTGAATGTCTTGTATGCACTTAGTACCAAGCACTTTAGAAGTACAGATTACCAAATATACACTTTATGCAATAATTTAATGTGATCACTAAATACATATAATTTATCAGAAGATATTACAGATCCAAATTCTTGTCCCACTGTTCTATAGAAGATGTTGTTTCAGGATGATCTTGAACAAGAAGAAACAAAACTATTGTAGAGAAAATCCTTATAAGAAGTTCTGATAACTGTGTGTGTGTGTATGTGTGTGTCTGTGTTGTGGGGGTGAGAAGGAAGTAGAATGTAGTTATTTTTTGCCTCACAATACTTATAAAATAATTTGTTTTCCTTTCTGCTACCAACACCACAGGAAAACCCTATACTAGAAATATTGGTGATTGGTGATGCTGAATTTATAGCAATCATTTAGTTGAAATACTTCTTTTGTGTTTTCTAGTGCTTCTGAGACAGTCAAAAAAGCATAGTGCCCTTAGATACACAGAGGGTTGCCTGAAAATGATTCATCTTCTTCATTTGTTAAATAAAATCCATTATCAAAGTTTGTAAATGATTCTAATGCAAGAGTATTAGTTTCAACCAGGCTGTTTCAACCCAATTTCAAACCTCTATGGACCTAAACTATAAGAGATCTATCACAACTCTTTCTAATTCAGATGAGCTCTCCTGCAGGTTATTACCAAATATTACTCCAGTTCACTCACTGGAGCTCTTCTTTTACCTTCATATAACTTTGAAGTTCCTTTTGGAAATAAAAGTTTATCTTCCCATGAAACTCAGAAAGATTTTATAGATGTGAAACAAAGAGCCTAAGATTTCAGCCATTTATTTCAGAGTATCTAAACTTTCTATTCATAAAGCTACCCCCGACTTTTGAATAGGAATAGGAATAAAGCTCTACTTTAAACTGAATAAACACTAAATGATTACCAAAAAAATGACAGAATGAAAAACTGAAGAAATTTTAACAATTAACTGTTAGGATTTTTTCCCCTCGGGCTTGCTAAGTTTCTTGTCTGAGGTGTCTATTCATACGATTTATGTTGTAAAGCAGTGTTTCCCAAATACTATTCTCTGAAGACTATATTCTGGAAGATGGTAATAGGTATGTGAAAAAAGTTAAATAATATCTGGGAAACTGTACAGAATGTATTCCTCCACGTGTTTTAACATCAAAACCTATGGGAATTTCTGTAATAAAGAAATCTGTTTAATTGTGTTTAACACAGCATTTCTCAAAAATATTTTACTACAGAACACTATCAATTTTTCCTCGTACATAGTCATCCTTGGAACACTGTTTAGAAAAGAATGTTATAGGAGACTTCCTCCTATTTTAAGCACTGAGCTTTCTAAACACCGTATCTTAAGCCAATTGTTTTAAGAAGGTTTAAAAAATCATTTTAAGAAAATTTCTAACTGAAGTACTGTTGCCTTCTTATATCTGGAACATTAGTAGAAACTGTCAAATGAGCTCATAAAAACAACAAAAAATAACAACGTGAAGTAACAAAATATTAAGTGGTGAGGTTGGCGATGGTAATTACACTTACCAGGTCATATTCATTCCCTGATATCTTCACTGACTGATTGACTCAATGCATTTATTCAAGATATTCTATGTGGCAGCAACTGTGCTGGGTCACTTTTTATATTTAGTTTATTTATAAGGATTGCCAATACAACAGCCATCATTGCCTGATGTCATGGTTGGCTAATTGTGGCCCACAAGGCAAACCTGGGCCATTGCCTGTTTATTTTGTTGTTGTTGTTGTTTTGTGTTTTGTAAAAATTATTTATTTTGGGCTGCATTTGGTCTTCGTTGCTGCGTGTGGCTTTCTCTAGTTGTGTCAAGTGGGGTCCACTCTTCATTGTGGTGTGCGGGCTTCTCACTGCGGTGGCTTCTCTTGTTGCGGAGCTCGGGCTCTAGGCATGTGGGCTTCAGTAGTTGTGGCATGCAGGCTCAGTAGTTGTGGCTTGCAGGCTCTAGAGCGCAGGCTCAGTAGCTGTGGTGCATGAGTTTAGTTGCTCCACGGCATGTGGGATCTTCCAAGACCAGGGCTTGAACCTGTGTCCCCTGCATTGGCAGGCGGACAAAGCCTAAAATATTTATTATCTGGCCCTTTACAGAAAAAGTTCACTGACTCCTGTCCTAGATCACCTTCATGTTATGTCATATAATACTTGCAACAAACCTTTGAAGAATGTATTGCTCTCCTTATTTCATATATTAGGAAGTTAAATTTCAAGCTAGAATGAGCCATTTGCCCTGTGTTACTCAGGTAGTAAGTAGTAAATCTGGATTCAAAACCACATGGTTGACAATAAATTCCATGAGCTTTCTTCCATATTCCAGGCAACATAATGGTACTAAGCACATTTATTCCTTTGGCGAATTAAAACATTTCTAAAATATCTCTGTTATCTATTAGAGTAAGCAAAGTAAATTCTACTTTAGAAACCGCCTAGTCTTCTATTTTCATGGATCTTATTAACACGTTTCAAAACAATGCATTTGTATTCAATTTTGAGTATCTGCCTCTCCATCATAGGCACTGCTCTGCCTAAATAGCTCCTTTGTTTCTTGCCTAATAGCTCTCCCTCCCTGAACTACTCCTTATGCAGACCACATTTTGAGAAACATTGCTATGTTATACAAAGATAAAACATTCCTATTTTTGACATATGGTTCAATTTTTCATTCTTGTTAAAGATCTGAAAAACTGCTTCCCTTTGACGGCTCTCAATTTAACTTAGCATTTGATTTATTTATTTGATTAAATACCTTGGTCTTTAGAGTATTGTTTTTGTTGATTCATCTAAAAAGGGATATTTCGCTATTTTATCTTTATAGGTTTGGCTCATTTTCATTTAGGTTTGTTTCTATTTTTTCAACGTTGAAGGTAGAAAAGCAAGTCTTTGTTTTGAAGCACTGGGTATATGCTTGGTCTCTGGAGAACACGAAAGATTTAGCCACTTCTAGAATGGAATAAAGACAGGAGTCAATACCAAAAGGTTCAGAGAAGCTTCCCAATTCTAATCAATTCACTTTAATAAGAATCTATTGAACATCTGGGACTTCTCTGGTGGTGCTGTGGTTAAGAATCTGCCTGCCAATGCTAGGGACGGGGCTAGATCCCTGGTCCGGAAAGATCCCACATGCCGCAGAGCAACTAAGCCCGTGTGCCAACTACTGAGCGTGCACTCTAGAGCCTCAGAGCCACAACTACCGAGCCCGTGTGCCACAACTAATGAAGCCCGCACACCTAGAGCCTGTGCTCTGCAACAAAGAGAAGCCACGACAATGAGAAGCCCACGCACCACAACGAAGAGTAGCCTCCACTCACCGCAACTAAAGAAAGCCTGCGCATAGCAATGAAGACCCAACACAGCCAAAAATAAATAAATAAATTTATTTTAAAAATAAATATAAAAAATGAATCTATTGAACATCTAAGTGTTGTGGAGCTATATATGGAACAAAGGACAGTGCCTGCCCAAAGGTAATACTATCCTATGGGGGAGACTTGCTATGCCCTGGGGAAACAAACAGAGATAGTCAAAGCAGCTTCCGCATAAATGCTATGGGGTATCAATGGCCTATAAATCTATTTATTTTAAAGCCTGAAGATTTCTGATGGACTTTTACTTACAAGCAATAGTAACGGCAAATATAAACTAATGCAAAGATTAACCACCATATTGGTGCCAAACATCAAGGTCCCTGACTCTGACTTCAACACAATCTGATGTCCTATCCACTAGGATTGGGAATCTTTGTTCATTCCTTTTAAATAAATATTTATTCAACCAGTTATTCTATAATCAGTACTTATTAACAATTAATAGGCATAGTCATAAGTATTTTTATGAGTTTAGAATAAACTATTTGGAAAAATAGGAAAATAGAATTTTAGACCTGGAAGAAACACTCACTCAACACGTTTGATGCCTGCTGTGTCAGGCACTGTGCTGGACCCCAGGGAACACATAAATAAGATTCTGTCTGCATGTGCTTGAGAATGTGCTGCCTAGTAAAAGAGATAAGGGTGTTACAAAAACATAACAAGGTGAAAAAGAAAATCTTAACAGCTAACACTTAATAGGCACTTGTGGGAAGAGAACTATTTTTGAAAATGTACCTGGATAATCCACTTAGTATAGCGGATGAGCTCCAAACCACAGGTGCTTTAAAATACTTGGTAATTGAGTATAGAGTTAAAATGCCTTTGAAAAGTAGAATAATGAAAGGAAGGGACTCATTCAGAAAGCTCCAGAAAGGAAGTTGCTAAGTAGGGGGTGAAATTAGCTGAGAATCTTTAGTTGTAGGACAGCCACAAGAATATTTAAGGATAGAAATGTCTAATCAACAATCTTAAACTAAGCCTGTGTGCTGAGGAAATCAGAACACCCCCCCTTGTGACTTATCACATACATGTTCGGTGGGTGGTTGTTTCTGTACAGTTCATTTCTACTTTGAACATTTGATGAATTGATTGATCTTATGAGAAATGAGAAGGTCTAAGTTTCATATTTGAATAAATGTTGCTTAGAAAAGACAGCTTCCAGTACTCCAGAGGCAGAAGTGAACAAGAAACATAAGCCCCCTGGACATTCAAAGAAATCTTAGGGAGTCTGAGAAGCGTTTTCGTTTTCTACAGGGCTATTGGACACAGAAGCTTCAAGCCAGAAGACCTTATTTGTTTACTAATATAAGTAATATGTAATCTAATTGTGCAATACAAAAACTGAAATGCAGCTTAGAAAACAATGACTCTTCCCCACCCCACACATGTGTATTCATATAACAAATTGTTAGTTAACATACTACATACATTTATGAAAAATGATGGATTATTTCCACCTGCTGTAGAATTCTAGAAGGCTAAGTAGAATCGTAGTGATACGGAGACGATCTCAAGAAGGACAATGAATAGTACTATGCAAGACAAAAATGCACATTAAACAGTAATTCAGTCTTGCTGGACCAAGAAATGCTTAAAAAGATATCAGAAAAGACTAGAAAGAAATAGTTGTGACTTAATCATGCATTGCCTTAGATTCTCAACTATGGAGTTTGGACTTTATTCTACAGACAACGAAGAGAAATTACAACTTCTACAGAAGGTGGTGATATGATCAGAGTTGTAAATAAAAATTAATCTAAGTAATGGTGCCTAACAGACAGCGGCTGGAGGAGAAAAAATGAGTGGGTGAGAAAGAATGATAGTCAAAATGACAAACATATGGACACCAAGGGGGGAAAGCTGCAGGGGGCGGGGGGATGGTAGTAGGATGAATTGGGATTGACACGTATATGCTGATGTGTATAAAACTGATGACTAACAAGAAACTGCTGTATAAAAAAATTAAATTAAATTAAAAAATTTTAAAAAAATGACGGTAGTTGTAGCTACAATGGGAGATCATAATGGTTTCAAGAGATACAATGGAGAGAACAGAGGACATTTATTAACTTTTTGTGATCCACATCTGAATAACCTCTTCTAATTTGGAGATTCCCCCTTTGTTTGAGTATTGTTGGGAACTAGGACTCCACCTCCTGTTTTAGAACTTCATCCTTCCTGTCCCTGGTTCAGGGCAAAGACATGGCACTTAGGTCCAACTAATACATTGTTTTCTCTGAGCACTTTAAATCTGGACCGTATAATTCAAAGACAGGTAATGAGAAGAGATCTGAGACGGTGGCAACATCATCTAGCATCACTGGTTTAACAATATTTCCTGGAAGAGCTGTGTATACTTTGTGTCTCCACATTCTCAGCTCCCATTCTTTCCTCCATCCCCTTCAATTGGGTTCTCATCATTATCACTTGATTGCAAGAGCATTTATTGAACCCCTCAGTGGCCCACATCTTGCTAAAGACAATGAATGGTTCACTTGACAGATCAGCAAGATCTGGCAAGTTTGGCTGCTCCTTAATTCTTGAATCACTTTCTTTGTAAATTTCCAGATTTCCTCCTATATCACTGGAGTCTCATTCTCTGCTTATTTCAAGGTTTCTCTCATGAGAGCTCTCTAAATATTAGAGTACTTTGGGATTACGCCCTCAGCTCTCTTCCCTTCTCAAATTGTGCTCACAACTTGCAAGATGTCATTCTATTTGATGGCTTTAAATACCACACAATATGCTTATAAAGCCCCAAATTATATTTTCAGTCCTTTCTTTCCCCCTGAAATCCACGCATTTCTATTGCTTAATAATCATTTCAAATTCAGTATATCCAAAACTGAATTACTGATTCTCACTCTCTCCATCTGGTTCCTCCCCAAAGTGAGCGCCTATGCAGTCCAATGCAAGCTCTAGAAAGCAGAGACCTTCACCCTTGTTTACTACTGTTACCTAAAGCCTAGAATACTGACTAGCATGGAGAAGGTACAAAATAAATATTCAATGAATAAATGAATTTTTATACGAGGATATCTCAAGCGTAGTTAGAAATTCCGCCTTCATTTTACTGATGAAGATACTGAGGTAGATTTAAATAAAGTGAATTTTCTGAGGTAACGGCACCAGCAGCAGCAGACTTGGCCTACTCACTCTTTGATCAAATCAAACAGTTTCAGCTGCTGTCAATACCACTTGTCTCTTTACTTTCAAGCTTGTCAAAAGTGCCTTGGGATTCCATGGGTCTGTTGAAAAGATTCCTCCACTGTTCCTGAGTTTGGTCAACATACAAGAGAGGAACACAGTTGAGATTTCAGGAAGAAGCAACGGCTTCCCAACTGTACTTGATATCTATGATGTTTTTCTGACTGATCGGTACCTGAATTCTCTTTCTTTTTCAAGGATGTGCTTGGAAGCACACATTTTGGCTAAGACAGGACTCTTCTTCATGCTACAAAAGCTAAAAAGGTTCAAGCATCCCCTTCTCTTTTCCTCTGGCAGACAGGTTACTCTATCAACTGGAGGTCCCTGCCCAGGACTCTGAATCTGAACATAGGGACACAAAGACATGGGATTCTCACAGATCAAGGATTCATGGTGCTGGTGGTGGACATAACATAGGGAAGGGGCAGATGGGCATACTTTCCAGTGATGAGGTATCAGGGGTAGCATTCTAGGCAGATTTGTTGTGGCCTGACAGCTGGGCCCTCTGCTGCACACCCATCCTTCATTCCTAGCTGGGCTAGTTATCTCCTAATTCTGCTTAAATTAGCCAGAGTTTTCTTTTGTTTGCACCTGAAGTGCTGACTGATTCATCAATGACCTCCAAACCATTCTTCAGTGTCATCCACTGACTCACCAGCACTGATGCTGGTCCCCTCCCCACACCTAAACCTATCTTGTCTACCTCATGTTACCTCAGAAACCAGTTTCATGATTGGCTTCCTAACCCAATAGCCAGATTCAAAGTGAAGGAACAAGAGCCTGAAAAAGAAGTCATCCACCAATCACATCTTGTTCTGCCATCAAAACTGCATTCTAGATCCCAAGCTAAATAGAGGTAAATATTTTAGACATCACTTGAAGAAGAGATACTTCTGAGGCAGGGAAACATTTACCACCAGACTTTTTCCAAACCCATCCTTTGCCACTGTTTCTTCAGTGAAAACTCATTTATGGTTTAAATCTCAGTTTGTTCAAAAGTTTCCTGAGCATCACCCCATGCCTATACTCTATCACCAAAATTAAAGGGGCTGCTATCCCTTACCACCACCCCAGTAAATCTCTCCAGCAAAAAGGGAATAGGACTGGCTAATTTGATTTTAAAAAATAGGTCATTGTTTGGCCAAATTTATTCATGGGATGGATGGTAGTAAGATTGGGCCTTAAGAAGGAAAGAGTCCTGGCTTGGATCTGGTTCTAAGTCAAGTGTCCAGGCAGCTTTAACAGAAAGTTTTGCATTAGATATTAGGGCCCATAGTTTAATTTTGTCCTGTTCATGTAGAGCTCTCTTGGCAACTTCATGTGAGAGAAGCAACTGGGACAAGGCAACATTTATAAATTTCTGGGCCTTTACCTGTAAGATCTTCTTACCTCAACCCAATTCCTAATAATGCCTTATGTCAATGGTTCTTAATTTGATGTGTGTCATATTTCTTTAAAATACAATTTAAATTAAAATAATGGACTTTTTCTTAAGGAAAAAATGCACATACACACAAACTTTTGCATAGAATGGAGTTCACAGTTTAACTCCTAATCACATTCATTACAGTAAGTCATCACCCAGCTTACACAGTCAGTTGTTACAATACTTGGACCACTGTACTTTTCTTAACTGTTTACAGGATTCTTACTATTAATATTTGAGGTCCATGAGGGCAGGGTATCTTATTATCTTATTTATCTTTTTATCCAGAACACCTGAACACTATCTGGCATATCTTGGATGCTTAATAAATGTATGTTCAAGGAAAGAATAATTCAATCTTTTAAATTGCTTCACGTAGATGATATTAGCCCGGTACCTCATTATTCCACCTATGCATATTAAATCACCCTGTACTTCAAAGATCTTACCTGTGAAGAGGGTACACAATTCTCCTCTTATTTACTATGGGGTTATAAGCATTGCATCTAATAACAACTATTAACAGGCACTCTACAAATGTCAAGAGGAAAAACTGCATTGATGAAATAATAACAATTTATATAATTTGGGTAAATACATATTCACCTGTCTTCCTGGGCATTGTAAGGAACAGAAAAATAGACATGGAGGCATTCCAAAATAATCCTATTCCTCCAACAAAGCAAGAACATCTTTGTCAGTAAAGACAAGCACCATATCCAATCTGTTTTTAATAGCATTTCCTTCTGCTTGTTTTCCAGATCTTGGGATATCCACTTAATCATCTATGTAAAGGCTGAGACAAATGAGGTGAACAAGACAAATGCCTTCATTTAACTGAGACATGAGTAACTCTGACTAAAAAAAGGCTTGTTGCCCCGTGACTCCTACACTGAGCTTATAAAGATGATGCACCGTGTAAAAATGGATCTCATATTTCACACATCTGAGAAACTTCCAAAGCCAGAGAATGTTTCCTCCATGTACAAGATCTCACAGTTGGTCCAGTGCACACCATCCAGAATGAATCTAATGCCAACCCTAGAGGCAGGGCAATGGATTCCCAGAAAGACGGGCCTGATGAAACACTAGACCCAAATCCTCTGAACCCAAGGACAGCACATGCACAGGTTGCTAATTGGCCTCCTGTCCATCTAGGCTGCATGGGACTTGCCTGGCATGTCTGCATCATCTACTCGTTGCCAATTTTCTCATCTCAAGAAGCTACAGTCAGGAAATGCAAAGGACTCCCAAAATGTACCTGCCCTCTGTGCCTACCACAACACACCTGGGAGCACTAATTTTAGGTTTTCATCAGCTGTGACAGCAAAGCTGCAGCATCAGTTAATTCATAATCAGTGAAGGGTAAGTGTTTATAGATTGCATGTTAGGAAGTCAAGAGTAATCTTGTACAGCTTTTCACTTAAGTGTCATCATGGGCTGGGGGATGGCTTCAGGGGAAGTAGTGTTAGGTATACAATTGTCTAGGAGGAAAAATGAGTATCAGCAGAAAGGAAGGAACGAAGGAATGAAGGGAGGGAGGGAGGGAGGGAGGGATGGAGGGAGGAAGGAAGGAAGGAAGGAAGGAAGGAAGGAAAGAAGGAAGGAAGGAAGGAAGGAAGGAAGGAAGAAACCACTCTGGTGTATATCTGGGGACTTCTGTTATAGACATATAAAATTTCCATGATATTTCCTTTTGTAAAATTATATAATCCAGATATGTCTAAGAGAACAATTCTAAATACATTTAAATTGTGGAATATAACAAAAAACAAATATAGAACATTGAATACTTTCACTTGTGTAAACTTAGGCAAATTACTTGGTCCCTCTGAACTTCTTTTTTTTTTAATTAAAGTACAGTTGACTTACACTGTTGTGTTAGTTTCAGGTGTACAGCAAAGTAATTCAGTTACACATACATATATATATATATATATATATATATATATACATTTTTTCAGATTCTTTTCCCTTAGAGGTTATTACAAAATATTGAGTATAGTTCCCTGTGCTATACAATGGGTCCTTGTTCATTATCTATTTTATATAGTAGTGTGTATATGTTAATCCCAAACTTCTAATTTATCCCTCCCCTCACCCTTTCCCCTTCGGTAACCATAACTTTGTTTTCTGTCTGTGGGTCTATTTCTCTTTTGTATATAAGTTCATTTGTATCATTTTTTTGGTCCCTCTGAACTTTAATGGCCTCATCTTTTAAAATGAAGATGGAAAATAACTACCTTGCAAGATTATTTTGCTTGGCACATAGTAGGCACACAAAAATGCCATGTTCACTTCTCTACTGTCAAGTCTAATAAATTATTCATTTAAAGCTAAAATCTGCTGCCTCCACTTCACAACCCATCCATGACTTTCAATAGTGTGTTTGACTTTTATATATTCGCAAACATTTCACATAATTTACATTTCAACAACTAGATCTGAGGTGCAGTGAATGTATTCAGTACTGAACGCTGCAATCAAGGCAAGACACCTCACTGAAGCTAACAAATGATTACCCTTCACCACAGACCTATAATTCATCCATTTTTTCCTTACAGAATCAGAAAGACACAAACTAAAGCAACTGCGGGCATAAGGACACAGTAAACTCTCCTTAGATGCTTTCCCAACATCTAGCAGTTACTCTCAGTGTCTGTCTTCTACACCTTCCCTGTCTTCCCTAGCTCAATAATAATAAATAGATTGGGGGAGGGTCCATGGAATTGCCTCACACTTACCCAGATTTCCTGTTAAGTGTTTAAGGCATCGCATGAGTGGGTCTTTCATACTGATCGTATGAGTCACTGCCTCACCACAGTTCTTGAGTATGTCAGAATGTAAGGTCTTAGAGTAAGAAAATGGGAAAGGCAGCATGTGGCTAAGAACCCATTCTTCACTCTCTCCCCTGATAAGAAAGCCAAAAAAAAAAGTGGCCCTCATTGGTAGAAAGAAAAAGACAATCAGACTCGTTTAAGAGCGATCTTTAGGGAGGTTGTCTACGGAAATCAGAGAAGAGCCAAGATTTCAAGAATAATTTATGGTAGGTTGGGAATCTTGTTGATCTCCTCAAGTTCATTATTAGGTCTTCTCTACCTTTAAGCTTTTATTTATAGTCAAAGTCAGAAGCTGGGAAGTAAAGAATTCCCAAGCACACTTTAGAGGAGAGAGAATGTATAGGGCAATTGTTACCATGAACACAAAACTGAGCATGAGTAAGGTACCATTACAGTTTCTTCCTCTGAGTTATTTGTTTATTTTATATTCCTACCTTATCTATGTGGGTATATGCATGTTCAAATGTTGTCCTTATTTTCCAGTAAAAGAATGTGGCAAACACTGTTCATCAATTAACTTTCTCATGTTCTCAAGCTCCTTCTCACATGTCACCTCTACATTAGAGAGTGGGAGAGCAAAGCAATCATTTTTTATCATGTTTTGTAGCCAGGAGGATATGCATGAGATATAGAACTGGTGAATGACATGGCCAGTGAGATACAAGCAGAAGTCACCTGAAGGCTTCTGTGAAGGCTTTTGGTTTTCCTAATGAAAGGGGCAGAAGGGTGACATGATTCCTTTTGCTCTTCCCTACTCCTTTCTATCTTGAATGTGAACATCATGCCTAGAGCTGAGGCAGCCATCTTGGGACTATGAGGCAATAATCATTATGGAAAGTCCAAAAGAATGGCAGAAATATTTACTCACTATGACATTATTGAGCTACTAACCAACAACAGATATCAACTACTAATCTCATTATGTAAGAAAAATAAACTTTTATTTAAGACATTTAACTCAGATTTTAGGTTACTATTGCAAGTACATTACTACTCATACACAGTAATTCTGAGTGACTTCTTCCTTGTTTCCTGTGAATACTTTAATACATTTTCACTAAAAGAGTTAATTTTTGCATATTAGACCGGTCATTGCTACACAAGATGATTTGCTATCTTTTGCTGGACCTTCTCTTGAAGGCCATAAGAACTATTAATAAGGAAAGAGTTCCACAGACTATATGAAATTACTAATTAGGGGTGATCTGTTTAAATGTAAATGTCAGTAGACAGGAAGTAGGGGAAAAAAGGAAGGAAATTCTAAGACAAACAGGAAATAGGTTAAGGAAAAGAAAGACGGTCAGTCAGACAGACAGCAAGACAAACAGGGAAGAGCCAAAATGAAAAGCTAATGAGAAAGATAAATGGAAAGCAGAACTCGAAAACTGAATTCTTAAACTCCAACCTGGAGGTACTGTAAAAACAGACTAGTTAAGGGGACTGTCCTTGACTCCATTACTATGCTAATCTTTTCTCCTCACCATTTCTGATGGGCAGCTCCCACCATGTGCCCTCACTCCTCACTTCCCTTCCAGTTTCCTCCTCCCCACACCCATTCACAACTCCCGATTACTTGTACTGACTGATACTCCATCAGGATGCCAACAGGAAGAAGCAGTGATACAGTAAGTGTGACAAGAAAAAGTCAACTGCATCAAAAAAGGCAAGCCATGTCTTCCTCACCGAGAGGATGAAACAAGGACCATGGGATTTAGCACATTTCAAATCCTGCTACTGGATGGGCAGTATGTGAAACTGCTCCCTTGGCTTAAGCTGTGAGGAAACAGGGTCTTAAGTACAGGCTGTAGGGGCAGAGAGCTTCTGTATTCCTTAGTCTTCCTACCTCAAAAGTAGAACAAAGAATTATCCATCCAATAAAACAAACATGCCCTCAGATCTATAGCATTATGCACCTCTCAACCAAAACTGCTAAAAGGAAAGGTAGAAAACTCAATCTCTGTATTAAAATTAATTATAACGATTCTGTTTATGTACTCAATATAAAAGGGTTTGCAGTTTTTCTAATTCATAGGATCTTCATTTAAATCTAGTGATAAAAATGATAAAGAGTAAACTATGAAAAATAAAAGCTTTGAATTAATTTTTAATGAAGTTTTATTTTAGAGAAAAAACAACATAGTAAAAGATGCTATTCTATGTTTGAGATTACTACTTGCAAATTGAAAATAAAAAATATACAAAAACAAGAAAGAAAGCATACATGTAACAAAGGACAGATATGTTTCTGTGTAAGGTTTTTGTTTTAGAAAGTGTCATTTACCACATTTATTTTATCTCTACCACTTTCTGCTCTTTATCCAAAATCCAAAACCATTTGAGGGAAACAAAACATGAAATCCATAATTCATACAGACTCTATTCCACAAATTAACATCACCATTATAAGAACAATATTTAGAAACCTAATTAATATATTGCTTTTTGGTGGCAGAACTGAAAAATAAGGCACAGCTTACTAAGTTCCTGTTCTTTGATGTGTGAAGCACAAGTTGTACAGTCTGAAACCATAATATCAGCATATGCTATCTCCACATCCCATGGGGACTAGGAAAGCAACATGAAAAAAAAAGAAACCTCGGTAGAAATTGTGCAGAATTTACAGAAGTTTTATATAGCTCAGTAGCATATTGTATAAGAGGGAAATATGCAATAGTTTTGTTTTGTTTTGAAAAAAGCTACTTAATCTTAACAGAGCATTAAGAGAGAGACGAAAAAAGGCATATCTCTGCTATAGTTGATAGAACACAGAACGACGACAACAAAAAGATCATAGATTTGAAATCCAGGTTAACTAGGTTTTAGTCCTGACTATATTAATACCCTATGCTACCTAGGCTATAAGTTCATAACCTGAAATTCTATGCAAAAATATTTATATATTTTCATATACATTTCTACAGGAGAGGCGCTATAGATATAATCAAATACTTACACTTTGCTGTACAGCTGAAACTAACACAACATCGTTAGTCAACTATACTCCAATATAAACTAAATTTTTTTAAAAAATTTAAAAAAAGAGTCTATCACCCAGAAAATGTTAAGAATATTATTATGCAAATTAATCCATCTTTGTCTTGGTTTTCTCATCTTTATGGTGGGAAACCAACATCTATCCAACTTTAATCATTGTGAAGATTTAAAAAGCATCCTGAGCAGAAAAAATACTTTGAAGTGTTAGTTTGTTATTTAAATATTTTAGTTTTATTCCTTTCATATATTTGATAGAAAATTACTTTTAATATGATCGTGGAGTTTTCTATAAACTTCATCCAACAGTTCAAAACTTTGGCTTTTTCTTGAACCTGTGTATGAAATTCTTGGGGGTAACATCAGTAAAGAAAGAAATATCTTTATATGAGAATATATTTGCTTTTTCTGGTGTCATTATTAAAGGTTAATAACAGCATTGCCTATTCAGTAGTCACCAAACAATTTATAGGAACCTCTTATTTGGGATCATATATATCAGTGTTTGTTGTTCACACATAATGTGACAAATGTAAGCCAAGAAATAAGATTTGTTAATGACACTACCATGTAGTGATTGCATCAAAAGTGATTCTCAGAGTCCTTCAGGCATCACTGTGCACACTGACGTGTTCAAAATCTGATGAGCAAGCCTGTGCTTTTAGTTGCTATGATTTACTAACAATTGATAAGGGAAACATTTGATTAAACCTCTCATTAATAGATTTTTGTTTCCCTTTCTGAGACAAACTCTTAGAAATTTGCTGTAAACATCTCATTAATAGGAATACAGCAAGGGAGGATAATTAGTTTGTATCACCAATCAAATTTTCAACTTCTATACCCCAGTCAATGCTCTTAACACTCTTTCAGTGTTTAAAGTACAGGAAAGCAAAAGGAACTCAGTGTTTGTGAAGCTGTACAAGTATCAGTTGTAAATTAACTTACTTGGAACAAACCAACTCTGAGAACCTGCCATGGGCATCAGAAAATTTTGTGCAAATCCTATGGTAATTGACTGGAAAGATACCATCTCTTCAGAATTTCTAATTACCATCCTATGAAAACATTGACACAACATAAGAAACCATTCTGGAAGTGAGTAAGCTTTATATCTAATATGAAATTGATACAGTATAGAGCAGCTAATTCATTGTGTGAAGGATCACTAAATGGTTTGTTTTTAATTTGACACTTACAGGTACTGGCCTACTAGAGTTATACACCTGTACAACAAGCTAGGATTCCAAAGATTAAAAGCAACAGAGATGAGAGTGCAGGGGTAGAGCAAAAATCTCACACAAGTCATATGCCTTGGCTGCACACAAGAGACCTCAGTTAGTGGAGAGAAAGTAAATCACAGGAGATAGGTCAAGATGGCATAGTAGGAGGATGCTGAACTCACCTCCCCCCAAGAACACATCAAAAACACATCTACATGTGGAATAATTCACACTGAGAACTAACTGGAAAATGGCAGAAGGACTCTGGTGCAACTAAGGCTGTAAGAAAGATACACGCTTAATCAGGGAGGAAGGGAAGAAAGCAATCAGGTTGGGATCTGTGCCGCTGGAAGGGGACTCAGAGGAACCGGGAGATTACATGGGTGGAGACCCACACGAGGGAGTGAGTGGTGAGAGCCACAAACTGGGTGCCCCCAGTTCTGGGGTTCTATGCAGGGGAGATGAGCTCCCTGGGCTAGCTGGAGTGATGGTGGGACTCACAGGAGTGAAGTGGGAAGCCTGGACTCTACTCATGAAGACTGTACGTGCTGGCTTGCCAGCTTTCCCATGACCACCTCAGATGGGCCCTAGCTTGAGCCAAGTAAATGCTCTGGCCCCATTCACTCCACATCAGAGCGCAGCCCTGGATCTGGGGTGACCACAACCAGACAGAAGACCTGACTGTGGGACACAGAGGTTAGCCAGCCCCTGTGTGGAGACTGGGCTGGCAGAGGCAGCCACTGTTGGCACTTAACCAAGCAGCGCATCAAAAGCAGCCCAGATCTCTGACGGTGGCTGCTCCGCCACAGCTCACCTCTCAACATGTGCCCAGAGTACGCGTGGGCCCTCCTGCCTTGTGGTGTGGCTCCACGACAGGGCTGAGGCCGCGGAGCCAGGGGCACTGATCAGCTGGGAGGGACAAAGGGGACTTGCACGCAAGGCTGCATCTGAGTAGAGCAAGGAAAACAACTGTGGGCACTTGCTCAGGCCGCAGCATGTCAGAGACAGCTCAGATTTCTGTCTTCAGCTGACATGAGCCAAGAGCCTGCACGAGCCTCACTTGCTTCAGCGCACCCCGCTTCGGGGGCAAGTGTCCCGCTTCCGAGAGAGTGGAAAACAAACACTTAAATAGAACAGAGCCAGCTCGGTACTGACCATCAGGGCTTCTGCTTCAGAAACTTGGTATCAGACCCCCATTCCCATTAGGGCAGTGTTAGTCACTGATCAGAGGGGAAGTCTGGCCTCACACCCAGCTCCAGCTCTAGCCCCTCTATCTCCAGCCTCACCCCTACCAGGTGACAGCTGCCAGCATACCCTCAGGAAGGACATGACTTTCATCCATATCAAATCCAGCTCTTCCACCAAAGGTATTGGGCACATACAGTCTGTACAGGGACACTCCCACATAAGAACAACCCTGCCAGACCGAAATAAGTAACCGACCTAAATTCACAAAGGCAGAGAATGTCAAGCAAAATCAAAAGGCAGAGGAACTGCTCCTGAAAAGATAATGAAACAAATAAATGATTTACCACATAAAGAATTCAAAGCATTGGTTATAAAAATGTTAACTGAATTAGGGAAAAGAATAAACTACACAGTGATAGTTTTAATAAGGAACTAGAAAATATAAAAAATATCTATCCATAAATGAAGAATTCAATAGCTGAAATAAAAAACACACTAGGAGAAATGAATAACCGAATAAATGATACAGAAAAACACATAAATACTCTGGAAGATAGAATAATGGTAATCACACAATCAGAACAGCAAAAAGAAAAGCAAATTTAAAATATGAATATAGTCTAAGAGATCCCTGAAATAATATCAAGTATACCAACATTCTCATTATAGGGGCCCCAGAAAAAGAAGAGACAGAGAAGGGAGCCAAAAATGTATTTGATGAAATTAGAGCTGAAAACTTAGCAAACCTGAACAAGGAAACAGATATCCAGATACAGGAAGCACAGAGAGTTCCAAACAAGGTGAACTCAAACAGACCCACACCAAGACATATACCTAAAATGGCAAAAGTTAAAAAGAGACAATTCTAAAGGCAGCTAGAGAGAAACAAAGAATCGTATAATGGGAATCCCCATAAGGTTATCAGCCGATTTTTCTGCAGAAACTTTGCAGGCCAAAAGGGAGAGACGTGAGAATTCAAGAATAAGGCTTCCTACTAAAGAGAGATTTGAAGTAAACTTGAGTTTGGAGTTGAATATCATGATATCATCCTATAACCAAGGATTCCAGTTGAGAAAACAGCCCCTGAAAGGTTGAAAACATAATCTTCTCCAATTCCAAGAGCCAAGGACTGGTTGAGTTGGCATTTAGACTCCATGTTCTCAGATATGAGCATGTCACCCACCAACACCCAAGAATCTTTTAGGTTATAAGCCCTTAGGGAACTTGTAATTTCATTTCTTGTGAAAGAAAAAAAAATTTTTTTAAACCCACAAAAATAGCTGTTGTTGAGTTGGATGTAACTGAACATTAAGATGAAGAACAAACAATCCCAGTTCTGTCAGGAGTGACTTAAATGAGAAACTAGCACCTGGCTGAACTACCAATGAAAAATAATAAACCCACATTCTTACTGCCACCTAAAATTGGAAGAAGACCTTTTTTTTTTTTTTTCTTCCAGGATATGGAACAATATTAAGAGAGAGAGATGGAAGCCTACCCATGTTCTGCATTAAACCCACCTTCCTAATTGAAAGGAAAAGAAGAGAAAAAAAAAATTACTTTATTACTCCTTTATTTCCTACTTCCTGGCTTGGAGATCCAAGCTCTTTGACAAATAGAAAACTAGGCAACCATCCCCTTATGTATGGCACAAATTCCTTTTCTTTCTTTCTTTAAGACAGAGTACTGGCTGACTAAAATTGTGTTTTTTAATTAGGTTTAATGCTTTTTTCTTTTTTTAATTTCAAAAAAAGATTTTAGAAAATTTAGGAAAAACAAAAATTTGGTACTTTTTATTTTCTCTTTACTCTTTTAAAATATATATTTTTAAAAACAAGAGCATAGGCAGAGGTCATAAAATTAAATCAGTGAAGAAATGTTAATATAACTGATAAATGTTTTTTAAAGTGTAACTCTACTAAATATCAAATAAATGAAAATTAAAATAATGAGATAAGTTTATCAAATTGATGAACATTTAAAAGCTGATTGCTAGTTTTAGGATAAGTTTAGATAACACTGTTATATTCACTTGATGTAAATATAGATTGAAATCAATTTTCTGGAAAGAAGTTTGTCAATAATATTATAGTAAGGGCCCTGAAAATTTTCATATTATTAGAAACAGTAGTATTTTCACACCTAAGACTTTATGTCAAGTATATAATCAAAGATACAGAGTAATATTTATATAAAAGTATACTTATTACAATATTATTAACATAGGCAAATTGTATTAGGGTTAAAACTATCAAATAACAAGTTAATATTTGTATAAATTACATCTGATGGAATATTATTCAGTCAAGTTTTTAAAAATAATGATATGGAAAAAATGCCTGCCACATCAATAAAAAGACAATTGTTTATATAATATGGCCCATATTTTTAAGAATATATGTGCATAATTGATGAAAATATACAAAGAGGCTTATAAAAAGGCTTGCAGTTATCTGTTTTTTGAGATTATGGGGATCATTATTAACAATTCTTCCTACCTCTCTATGTTTTCTAAATATTAATATATTTTTTAAATAACTTGACTCAGATATGCAGTCAGAGCTGGGGAGAAATTTCAAAACCACAGAAGCACTTAGGCAAAGGTGGATAGGTGGCGTTGTACCCGATGTAAGTGATGAGAGCATGGCTGGGGCAAAGGGTATACAGGCTGCAAGGAGTTAGACATGTAACTGGACAGCTAAAGCATGCACATATTTCAGAAAGCCTAGAAAATCCAGATGAACCACTGACATTCTTGAATCAAATAGTGATTTGCTGAATGCAAAGTTCCGCTTGGATTCATAGACAGCAATGCAGCACGTGGACTAGGTGGAGTGAGGGAGTGGAGATATAGGAAAGAGTTATTAATTCAACCTACTACATGCCTCTGCGAATGAAATGACAATTAAGAAACATACTGTATTCCTCCTCTTGACAAAAGGCATCGTCAGAGAATCTGCACAAATTCCCAAAGGAGAGCTCTGGAGAGATTATTCAAGAACATCAAGATGGTGTTGAAAGGGTGTCATCCACAAGAGAGATTTAGGTTTTTCCACTAATTTACCTTCTTTTGGTGTAATATCTGAGAATCAGAGTTCTTCGCCATTCTGAATCTTACTCCCATTGTCTCTGATCCTGCCTGTTTGTCTCCCAACATGATGAACTTGTTTCTCTCTACTTGAGACGTATTTCTGTTTTTTTACTTCCAGCTGTCTAGAACTGGAATGTCTCTAAGACCTCATCTCAATTAGTTTGCAGATTTCAGACAGACGTGATTTGATGCTTGGTTCACTCTTCACTAATTAAACGACCTCGAGTACATTATTTAGTCTGTTTCTTTACAAGTAAAATGAAAATAATGTTACCAATTTTGACAGGTAGTTATGAGTACTAAACTAAATGAGATTATGGGATGTATCTGAAACATACTAGAGGCATTTATTTTTATTATTTCCTTCGCCCCTCATTTCATCCTCTGATACCAGAATGTGGGAGTTCCTAACAAAGGCAAGAGGAGATACAGGTAGAGTTGATACAATGGGGGACCAGAGTTGTCCCTGTTGCTATTATTATTGTTTATTGTTTGTTTTTGTTTGTAATGGTTACTAGCCACTTTATCAGTCCAGGGGAGATAACTAGAATACTCAGGTGCAAATTTTCATTATTCAAAAGACAGTTCTTGTAACTTTGCCTACCTGTGAAAAATAAATGATTTGTAAAGAACTTTTGAGTCCATATGTGCATTTTATTCTGTCCACACCTCTTAGAAATAAGGTTTAATGCCCTACAAAGTAAGGTACTTTCCTTGTTTTCCTTTCTTAGCTTGTTTTATTTTCAGAAGAAATGAGTAAAAATGGATCTATCCACCTTGTCTGTCTCACTCCCTATTGTTATGACTAACTTTCCATGTTGTTCCCTTGGTCAGACCAAGAAATCTGTGGCCACGAAATAGTGAATTAAAGGCTATGTAAAGAAATCAGTGCCATCACATATTGAGTTCAACTGGCCACAGTGAGACCAAATGAGGGAAAATGTTCTAACTGCTTCAATGTCATGGAGAGTTTAAATGTGATGAAGCCTTGAAGATTGCTGCAGGACAGCATCAAGTATTTTACCATATTTATTTTTCATGAGTTCTCTCTTGCCGGGCCTTGTAGAACATCCGTCCCAATAAATGATTTACCATAGCAGGGAAGTTGCAGGAAATTGATCTGAGCTCACCTTCAAACATTATGAAGGCTCTGAAGTCTAATCAGATTCCAGAGAGGATTCTGAGGTAACAGACATTTATGAGCAGAAAAGGGGAAAAGCGCACTAGGAAAACATTGCAAAGACTCATCTGTCTTTCATTTTAACATATGCCCATTCTGAATGCTCCTGCTTCGAAAGAAGGCCATTCACTTGAAATTTATTTTTAGTTAATGAAGGTAACCTTTTAAACTCCATTAGCAGCTTCTTTCTCGGCCTACGTGTAGAGAAGCCTGTGGGATTTGGGAGATACCCAGCTGCTCTCTACAAAGTATGTTTATAATAGTGACCCAGGGCTCTGCTTCCACAAAAGCAAGATTCAGAATACTCCAGAAAGCCCACGTGGACTCTCCAAGAACCAAAGTCTTAGGTTTAGAACACTGTTTAATCTTTGAGAAATTAAAGTACACTAGCACCCCAGAGTCCCAGATTTTCTTCATCTTTCACCAGGAAGTCTCATTCCCAGAGGGCACCATGTTTTCAGGGAGAAAGAAGAGTTGGTTCTTGGAATAGCTAAGTACTCTTTTACTAAGGCCTGTGGAGCTCTGGCTATAGAAGGGGAAGCAGAGCCTTAGAACGTGAGCTTGGGAGAGGACCAAACTCATGAATGTAGTCTGCAAAACGGGGTGTGGCAAAATTGATTCACATAGTGTAATAGTATCATTGGGTTTGGAAGTCAGACAGGGATTCAAATCACAGCTTGTCGACTTATATACTAAAGGAGCTATTATTCGACATCCATTTGATACTCTAGCTTAAGTCTTATGCAGAAATTCCTAAGAGTTGTAGAAGAGTTGAGATAAGAATAATGAATCATCGTGCTTAAAAAAAAAAAATTCACCATTGATATTCTCACTATTTACCTCTGAGACCTTCTCTAATTTCCAGACTCTCGAATCTTATATTATTTCTCCCATAAAATGTAAAGTGACTCTTTCAGACCCTTAATGAGAATTCCAGAGCCCATGGAAGTAATGGGGGACCATGAATTCATGTTGAAGTGTGGTCCTGGGTAATGGGCTGGTGACTGACTTCCATAAACCTAGCTCCCAGCATGTGCTTCAAATCCTATCCTTGGCAAAGTTATAAATTATTCCTTGAAATTGCCCTTTGGGTTGTTCACAAATCTTTAAAACTTGGACTGTTAAATCCTGAAATTCTAAGTACCTACTGTACTTAAGAAGATATATTCAGTAATATAAATTAGTTTCCTCTCTCTATTTAGAATACATCCCTGAACTGCATTTTGTTGGGACTTAGGTGACAAAGACATAATGCCCTTTCAAAAAATAATTTGGGGGAAGGGATAAATGAGTCCTTAACAGAGGGGTGAACCACTCAACAGACATTTTGCTGACAGACATTTGGGATTTTGCACGTGTGATTCTGAAGAGTTAATTTAGATTATATCAGCAAATATGGTAAACCCAATAGCAAGATGTGTTATAGCCATAAGTGAATCATAATGTTATCGTTAACGTATGTTCCCTCAGAATCTACCATGGGTGTGAAATCATACTGAAGAAATTAGTCTTTATAAAGTCACCTGATTTGATCATTTACTTGAGGGCTAAAGGCAGAAAAAGAGAAAACAAACACTTCCCAAACATGGACCATATTCATTTAAAAAAATTAACCTGACATTCAATCATTATGCAATTTTAAGAAACTCTGGACAAACTTACCCAATAGTTATCTGAACCTAGACCCCAGCTTCACCCCACTTTCACTAAGTGCTTTAGCTTTGATAGTAGGGAATGTTATATATATTAGTCAAAGAGTATAGAAAATCCATCCTCCTATACATCTTGGGTCTCACCTACACAGTTAGTTATGTGTGAAATTCTCTTGCCTCTCTGAAATATATTCTGTCGAATGAGGGCAGTAAAGTAGTCAGTCATTCTTTCCTTTCTGTCATACCTACATTTTGAAAACAAACAATACTTCTCTTTCCTTGCATAGGCCATCTCTTGAATAACCAAATATTTCCTTGGCCAATTATTCAAACTACATTGCCCTTTTTCTTCAATCTATGTGCAATAGTTCAGCTATTGGCAACCACAGAGATGCCTCTTTCCAGGAACATATAAATACAGTAGTAGAACAATGTGGTAATGGTAAGCACCGTTTGTCAGATTCTTTGGAGGTTTATGGTGATAACACTATTGGCTGAACTTCCGTTGCTGCAAGAGAGTTATGGCCATGAGACCTGTACAGCCCACTGAGATAACAGCCTTGAGTCCCTTGTATTCAAGCCAACAAGAGATTTTGGAAAAGTGAGGGTGTATTCATTTTGCCAAGCCATCAGTGTGATCCTTGTGAACCTGCATTATCAAGTACACACATTAGTAGTTACTTGGCACAGAAACAGCTAGAATTTAGGAAGCACAATAGTCCAAATGGATTGGACTCGTTAAAGGTAAACACTCCCTCTTATTTCACCTCATGCTTTCACTATCCTGCCTCTTTATTTCCATTTCCCTACATACAGCCCTCTTTTATTTTCCTGGAAAATCACAGCTTTTCCCTCACTCCTGTGTATCATCTCCCTCTCAAGCCTTCGACTTTAATTGCTAACCTCTCACTTCTTCCTTTCCCTTAACAACTTGTGCCTTATCCTCTTCCTGTAAGTAGTTTAAAGTAGTATTTTGATTTTTTAAAATTCATGCTGTTCCGAAGCTCACATGTAATGCTCTACAGACTTCAGAGTACTTTCTCTCACTTTAATGAAGCTGATGCTTTACACAATACTATGACGTCGCAACAACAGATGTTGTCTTCTTTATATAAATAAAGATGAAGACACAGGTTCAGACAGATTAATTCTGCCCAAGTTTTCCCAGTCTGTAACACTCTGATCTGGAATTAGAACCCTAGTCCCCTTATATTTCTACCTTATCATAGCTGCCTATCTCTCTCCATCTCTGACTGCTATGGCTGTACATCAAATCTCCTGAAGTGTAAGAAAACACACACGCTAGAAAAAACGGACTATGTCTTTAAGACAGTTGGCCCTGCTAATGGCAGAGCTGCAGAAAACTATCGACTAATCCTCTGAGCCTTGGAACTTGTGGGATGTGCTGCAAAATACGTCTTAATTAACCACAGAATCAAGAGATCAATGTAAGCCATTAGAAGCGCAGTGCTTCACCAAGTACAGTGCATTGCGGGAAAGCAGGTAAATCCACACTGTTCACCCAAAAATGCAGATGTGTACCAGTACGCTTATCCAGCCTGAGGATCGCACTGTGACAAGCTGAGCAGCTAACTTCAAGAGCAGGGGCCCATGACACTAAGATTTTATTTTTTAAAGACTGACTACAACACTTTATTGTCTGCATGTCATTTGACACAAATGTACATCCTATGATAATAAACCTGGATTAAGTAAACAATTACCTGAGACCTTTTGTAAGTACTTTCCCACCCTGAAGTTACCCTTTCATTTTTAAGGTTTAGCTGATCGCTAAAGTTCTCTAGTTTCAACTGATATACATGTAAAATTAACTACACAATCCAGTAGTTTCACATATAAAAAGTACATTCACATGCTAGTGATTCTTTTCAATATTTCCGATTTATTTTGCAGAAGTAGGTTTGATTAGTGGACCTTCAAAATCACTCCCTGAAATCAGTTGTTAATTTCTTCATTTTCTTTGCTTGAGAAGTTGATAAGAAAATTAATCATCAAGGCAAAATCTAATGTCCAGATAAGTCCTAAATGAAGTATAGTGCTATAATCTATTTCAAACAGAAGGTATCATCACGTTCTTGCACATACTGGGCTGCACTATCTCCTACACCACTCATGGTTCACTCTGGAAATGTACGAATCATTCTAGAATGTTCTATACTGAATTTGTACCAACTGCTGAATTTCACAGCAGCATAATTGAAAGTACATCAATTCAGAAAATCTGTCATTTCCATCAGAATAAATAAATGTAAACAAATTCCCTTCTGGCCACAACCATGAAGAAAAACATTGGCATGAAATGCTAAAGCCTAGCTTTAATACACATACATCTATGTGTCATCTGGCTTTTCCAGAACTTTATAGTGGATTGAAAGACAATGGCAAAAAGAAATTGTTTCTGAGCATTAAATTGATTTATATATTGATGTTTAATTTAAGGATGCAGAACCCCTTGAAATTAATAGAAGGATCTCCATAAAGAAAACATATTTTAAAAAATAATTTTAACAGATGTGGGGAAAAATGAGGAGGTACAGTATAAAAGTCATCATGATTTGGATTCTGGACCCTTTGCCTGGACAAACCATTGCAAAAAGCAGGGGCAAGTAAAGAGGCAGAGAGGGGTGTTTTTTAATTGATTACCTATACTATCTTGTGTCACGTGGTGGGTTTTTTTTTAACATCTTAATTGGAGTATAATTGCTTTACACTGTTGGGTTAGTTTCTGCTGTATAACAAAGTGAATCAGCTATACATACACATATATCCCCAATTCCCCTCCCTCTTGCATCTCCCTCCCACCCTCCTTATCCCACAGCTCCAGGCGGTCGCAAAGCACCAAGCTGATCTTCCTGTGCTATGCGGCTGCTTCCCATTAGCTATCTATTTTACGTTTGGTAGTGTATATATGTCCATGCCACTCTCTCACTTTGTCACAGCTTACCCTTCCCCCTCCCATATCCTCAAGTCCATTCTCTAGTAGGTCTGCGTCTTTAATCCCATCTTACTCCTAGGTTCTTAATGACCATTTTCTTTTTTAGATTCCATATATATGTGTTAGCATACAGTATTTGTTTTTCTCTTTCTGACTTACTTCACTCTGTATGACAGACTCTAGGTCCACCCACTTCACTACAAATAACTCAATTTAGTTTCTTTTTATGGCTGAGTACTATTCCATTGTTATATGTGCCACATCTTCTTTATCCATTCATCTGTTGATGGACACTTAGGTTGCTTCCATGTCTTGGCTATTGTAAATAGAGCTGCAATGAAAATTTTGGTACATGACTTTGAATTATGGTTTTCTCAGGGTATATGCCCAGTAGTGGGATTGCTGGGTCGTATGGTACTTCTATTCTTAGTTTTTTAAGGAACCTCCATACTGTTCTCCATAGTGGCTGTATCAATTTACATTCCCACCAACAGTGCAAGAGGGTTCCCTTTTCTCCACACCCTCTCCAGCATTTACTGTTTGTAGATTTTTTGATGATGGCCATTCTGACCGGTGTGAGATGATACCTCAGTGTAGTTTTGATTTGCATTTCTCTAATGATTAATGATGTTGAGCGTTCTTTCATGTGTTTGTTGGCAATCTGTATATCTTCTTGGAGAAATGTCTATTTACGTCTTCTACCCATTTTTGGATTGGGTTGTTTGTTTTTTGATATTGAGCTGCTTGTATATTCTGGAGATTAATCCTTTGTCAGTTGCTTCATTTGCAAATATTTTCTCCCATTGTGAGGGTTGTCTTTTTGTCTTGTTTATGGTTTCCTTTGCTATGCAAAAGCTTTTAAGTTTCACTAGGTCCCGTTTGTCTATTTTTGTTTTTATTTCCATTTCTCTAGGAGCTGGGTCAAAAAGGATCTTGCTGTGATTTATGTCATAGAGTGTTCTGCCTATGTTTTCCTCTAAGAGCTTTATAGTGTCTGGCCTTACATTTAGGTCTTTAATCCATTTGGAGTTTTTTTTGTGTGTGTATGGTGTTAGTGAGTGTTCTAATTTCATTGTTTTACATGTAGCTGTCCAGTTTTCCCAGCACCACTTATTGAAGAGGCTGTCCTTTCTCCACTGTATATTCTTGCCTCCTTTACCAAAGATAAGGTGACCATATGTGTGTGGGTTTATTTCTGGGCTTTCTATCCTGTTCCATTGATCTATATTTCTGTTTTTGTGCCAGTATCATACCGTCTTGATTACTGTAGCTTTGTAGTATAGTCTGAGGTCAGGGAAACTGATTCCTCCATCTCCGTTTTTCGTTCTCAAGATTGCTTTGGCTATTCGGGGTCTTTTGTGTTTCCATACAAATTGTGAAATTTTTTGTTCTAGTTCTGTGAAAATGCCAGTGGTAGTTTGATAGGGATTGCATTGAAACTGTAGATTGCTTTGGGTAGTAGAGTCATTTTCAGAATATTGATTCTTCCAATCCAAGAACATGATATATCTCTCCATCTATTTGTATCATCTTTAATTTCTTATATGTCTTATAATTTTCTGCATATAGGTCTTTTGTCTCCTTAGGTAGGTTTTCTAGTGTATTTTTCATTTTATTTATTCTATTGTTCATCTCTGTTTTTCTGTTCTTTCATTCTTCTAGGTCTTTGTTAAATATTTTTTGCATCTTCTCTAGCTTTGCCTCCATTCTTTTTCTGAGGTCCTGGATCATCTTCACTATCATTATTCTGAATTCTTTTTCTGGAAGGTTGCCTATCTCCACTCCATTTAGTTGTTTTTCTGGGGTTTTACCTTGTTCTTTAATATGGTGCATAGCCCTCTGCCTTTTCATCTTGTGTATCTTTCTGTGAATGTGTTTTTTTTTTTCCCACAGACTGCAGGATTGTAGTTCTTCTTGCTTCTGCTGTCTGCCCTCTGGTGGATGAGGCTATCTAAGAGGCTTGTGCAAGCTTCCTGATGGGAGGGACTGGTGGTGGGTAGAGCTGGCTGTTGCTCTGGTGGGCAGAGCCCAGTAAAACTTTAATCCATTTGACTGCTGATGGGTGGGGCTGCGTTCCCTCCCTGTTGGTTGTTTGACCTGAGGCGACCCAACACTGGAGCTTACCCTGGCTCTTTTGTGGGGCCAATGGCTGACTCTGGTAGGGCTTACGCTAAAGAGCACTTCCCAGAACCTCCGCCGCCAGCATCCCTGTCCTCAGAGTGAGACAGAGCCACCCCGCGCCTCTGCAGGAGACCCTTCAACAACAGCAGGTAGGTCTTGTTCAGTCTCCTATGGGGTCACTGCTCCTTCCCCTGGGTCCCGATGCACACACTGCTTTGTGTGTGCGCTCTAAGAGTGGAGTCTGTTTCCCCCTGTCCTGTTGAAGTCCTGCAATCAAATCCCGCTAGGATTCAAAGTCTGTTTCTCTTGGATTCCTCCTCTCGTTGCTGCACCTCCAGGTTGGGAAGCCTGACATGGGGATCAGACCCTTCACTCCAGTGGGTGGACTTCTGTGGTATAAGTGTTCTCCAGTTTGTGAGTCACACACCCAGCAGTTATGGGATTTGATTTTCTTGTGATTGTGCCCCTCCTACCGTCTCATTGTGGCTTCTCCTTTGTCTTTGGATGTGGGGTATATTTTTTGGTGGTTTCCAGTGTCTTCCTGTCGATGATTGCTCAGCAGTTAGCTGTGATTCCGGTGTTCTCGCAGGACGGAGTGAGAGCATGCCCTTCTACTACACCATCTTGAACCAATCTAAAGTACGCTATTATCATTGTGTTACTGTCGATTTCCCCTTTTATGGCTGTTAAAATTTGCCTCATGTATTGAGGTGCTCCTATGTTGGGTGCATAAATATTTACAATTGTTATATCTTCTTCTTGGATTGATTCCTTGATCATTATGTAGTGTCCTTCTTTGTCTCTTGTAATAGTATTTATTTTAAAGTCTATTTTGTCTGATATGAGAATTGCCACTCCAGCTTTCTCTTGATTTCCATTTGCATGGAATATCTTTTTCCATCCCCTCACTTTCAGTCTGTATGTGTCCCTAGGTCTGAAGTGGTTCTCTTGTAGACAACATATATATGGGTCTTGTTTTTCACCCAGTCTATGTCTTTTGGTTGGAGCATTTAATCCATTTACATTTAAGGTAATTGTCGATATGTATGTTCCTATTACCATTTTCTTAATTGTTTTGGGTTTTTTATTGTAAGTCTTTTCCTTGTCTTGTGTTTCCTGCCTAGACAAGTTCCTTTAGCATTTGTTGTAAAGCTGGTTTGGTGGTGCTAAATTCTCTTAGCTTTTGCTTGTCTGTAAAGGTTTTAATTTCTCCATCGAATCTGAATCAGATCCTTGCTGGGTAGAGTAATCTTGGTTTTAGGTTTTTCCCTTTCATCACTTTAAATATCTCCTGCCACTCCCTTCTGGCTTGTAGAGTTTCTGCTGAAAGATCAGCTGTTAACCTTACGGGGATTCCCTTGTATGTTATTTCTTGCTTTTCCTTTGCTGCTTTTTTTTTTTTTTTTGCGGTATGTGGACCTCTCACTATTGTGGTCTCTCCCGTTGTGGAGCACAGGCTCTGGACGCGCAGGCTCAGCGGCCATGGCTCACAGGCACAGCTGCTCCACAGCAAGTGGGATCTTCCCGGACTGGGGCACGAACCCGCGTCCCCTGCTCGGCAGGCGGACTCTCAACCACTGCGCCACCAGGGAAGCCCTCCTTTGCTGCTTTTAATTTTTTTCTCTATATTTAATTTTTGATAGTTTGGTTAATATGTGTCTTGGCATGTTTCTCCTTGGATTTATCTTGTATGGGATTCTCTGTGCTTCCTGGACTTGATTGACTATTTCCTTTCCCATATTAGGGAAGTTTTCAACTATAATCTCTTCAAATATTTTCTCAGTCCCTTTCTTTTTCTCTTCCTCTTCTGGGACCCCTATAATTCAAGTGTTGGTGCTTTTCATGTTGTCCCAGAGTCTCTGAGACTTTCCTCAATTCTTTTCATTCTTTTTTCTTTGTTCTGCTCTGCAGTAGTTATTTCCCCTATTTTATCTTCCATGTCATTTATCCGTTCTTCTGCTTCAGTTATTCTGCTATTAATTCCTTCTAGAGAATTTTTAATTTCATTTACTGTGTGGTTCATCACTGTTTCTCTTTAGTTCTTCTAGGTCCTTGTTAAACGTTTCTTATATTTTCTCCATTCTATTTCCAAGATTTTGGATCATCTTCACTACCATTACTCTGATTTCTTTTTCAGGTGGACTGCCTATTTCCTCTTCATTTGTTTGGTCTGGTGGGTTTTTACCTTGCTCCTTCATCTGCTGCATATTTCTCTGTCTCCTCATTTTGCTTAACTTACTGTGTTTGGGGTCTCCTCTTCACAGGATGCAAGTTCATAGTTCCCATTGGTTTTGGTGTCTGCCCCCAGTGGGGAAGGTTGGTTCAGTGGGTTGTGTAGGCTTCCTGGTGGAGGAGGCTGTTGCCTGTGTTCTGGTGGATGAGGCTGGATCTTGTCTTTCTGGTGGGCAGGCCCTCGTCTGGTGGTGCGTTTTGGGGTATCTGTGAACTTATTATGATTTTAGGCAGCCTCTCTGCTCATAGTTGGGTTTGTGTTCCTGTCTTGCTAGTTGTTTGGCATGGGGTGTCCAGCACTGCAGGTGCTGGTCACTGAGTGGAGCTGGGTCTTAGCGTTGAGATGGAGATCTCTGGGAGAGCTGTCGCCGATTGATATTATGTGAGGCCATCTCTGGTGGTCCAATGTCCTGAACTTGGCTCTCCCACCTCTGAGGCTCAGGGCTGACACCCAGCCAGAGCACCAAGATCCTGTCAGACACAAGGTAGAGATAGGATAAAGTGCTGAAAAAGCCCAGCCTTTTCTTCTGTTCAGGAGACCTTGTTCTACTGTGTAGTAACTCTGCTCGAGACACATGACTGGATGTTCTCGACTGCAATTCCTTTATCCTTTGGGGTTTCAAGTGGGGCCGGAGGTGTAGACAGGTCTAGCAGAAGGCCCAGGGTCATACCATCCCACCTCTGCTTGGCCTGGAAAGTTTCACACCAACTCTTCTAAGCTTCAAAGCCCCATGAGAGGGAAGAAAGAACTTCAAGTGTCACCAAGCACGTACGGTTGTCCAAGGCACAGCATGCCTGGTTGCTAAGATGCTGAAGTTTGCAGCAAAGAGAAGTTTGCATGAGGAGTGGTGGGAAGGGTGATTCTGGTTTTGGTTTTTGACTTACTGATTAGTCACCGAATTTCCCTTCAGTACTTACACAAAACATCTTGATCTATACAATCAGGTTACTAAGCTTCCAAGAGAATTCATTTGTTGTAGTTCAAATTTGTTCCTAAAAATGCTTGAAACTAAACTATACTGTTTATTAAAATAAGAGAAACAAATATGTGGAAGGAAATTTTTTAAGCGAGACAAATAAAATTCAATAACCTTCATAAAAATAACTACTTTTTATTGAGTGTTCAGCGTGGACTATTTTATTTTCTTAATGCTTTACATATACTAATTAATTTAATCCTCACAACAACTCTGTAAGTTAAATACTACAGCCTCATAGAGGTAAATTTGCCTTTGATTATAAAGCTTTAAGTAGCAGAACTGCATCTAAACTCAGGTTACACAGTTCCACAGTCTGTTTTAACCACAAAACAATACGGCCTCTCTTTTACCTAGTTTTCTAAGCTCCATATTTTAAAGTTCAAGAGTACCCATTGGTGCCACCATAAATTTATGATCTTCAAACTCAGTGGAGATCCTTGAGCACTTTACCATCCTGGAGTGGTCACCCATTTTCTCTCTACACAAGGCTATTCTAAACTACCGATTTTCTTAGGTCCTCCACTCCACTTCTGCCCTAAACCCCACTTTGACAAGAACTCATACTTTTCAGAGAAAACTGCTATCTCCAACATGAACAATCTCAACTATTTCATATTCCAGCAGACATTCACCTCTGCAGAAAAGGAAACTTTAATGCAAATTTGAAGTAAGCCTTCTACCTGGATTCTTGCTGTGAAAATCTCCTTTCTCTTCTGGAATGCTGTTCTTTTAGTTACCTTTTCTATTTCCTAAATGTTCAGTCTTCCTCTCCCAACATCCTCAGTTTCCTCCCGTCACATACATGATCTCTCTGCAGTTCCTCTTTCTGCCATAGCTCCTTTTTCACTTCCTTTCTTAGCCAAGTCCTTGAAAATATAATTGCTACTTGCTGTCTCCATTTCTTCACTTTTTTTTCATATTCTGTGTCATTAGTTTTCTACTTCTCTCCTAATTCACTGGTAAAGGTCATAAATTATGTCATAATTACCAAATCCAATACATTCTTCCTAATCGTTATTTCCACCATGTGAAACTCACCACTATTAATTTCAGGGCAACTATTATCTTCTGGCTATGTTCTTCACTCCCTGATCCCTCCTTCTCAGCCTTGTTAATGCACTGCTTCCCTGTGACAAACTTTTGAATGTAGACTTTCCAGAATGTTATGGCTTTGTCCTATCATCCTTCTAAACATTCTTTTTACTAGATTGAACTCTCTCCTGTGTTCCTGACCCATATATCCGACTGCTTACTACTTATGGAGCAAATTACTTCCTGACACTTAAACTCAATATGCCTTCTGGTAACCAGCCTCGAAGATAGTCCTAATGATCCATGCCTCCTACTCCTCCTACTATTCACACTGTTTTAACATTCTCTCCCACATTAAATTGTGCTGACCTGTGTAATCACTGGGATTTTTCAGAAATAGCATGTGTGGCTTATGAGGCTGAATCATAAAAAACATCGTGTCTTCTTCTGTGATGTCCCTTGGATTACCCGCTCTGAGAGGAGCCAATTAACATGTCATAAGGATACTCGAGCAGACCTTTGGAGAAGCCTGTCTGACACTAGCCACCTGCCAAGTCATGTGAGTGAATCATCTTAGAAAAAGATACTCTAGCCTCAGTCAAGCCTCAGATGGCTGCAACTCTATCCAACATCTTGAAGCAATCACGGAAGATCCTGAGTTATAACCACTCATCTAAGCTGCTCCCAAATTCCTGACACAAAGAAAAGGTGAGACAATATAAGCTTGTTATTTTAAACTGCTAAAATTGAGTATAATTTGTTATGCAGAAAACAGAACTCTTCCTTAACATTCACTCCCACCCCGTTATGTATTCGTTTTTTCAAATACTGAAAAAACTATCCATTACATTATCCAAACCACATAGCCAATGATGTCACCAATCCATCCCCTACCCCTTCCATTATCCCCTATTCCCAACTGAGGTCCAGGTTTTCTCTAATCTCTGTTATAAATTTCTTAAATCCATCCCTCTGTCAATAACTCTGCCTAGTCCTGCCTTCTACATTTTCCTCCTGGATTACATCAAGAGACCAATTATTCCTATAACATTGCTGATTTAACCTTTGTCTTCTTTAAATACAACCACGAGATAATATTCTCCAAAATCAGGCCCTTGAATGGTGCCCCATATGGTCTAAGCCCACTTGTTTGTAATCTTATCTCTTGCCATGATCTACTAAACTTGATTTCCAGGTCCCATATTATTTCATGCTTTTAAATTTTTTTTCTGCTAAAATGACTTCCTTCCCCTTTCTGCTGTCCCCATGGTTGTTCAGCCCATCTTGACTTTGACAACTAAATTGAAGAATCACTCCTTTAAACAATACTGCCGAGTCCCTCCCATCAGGAAACTTACACAAGCCCCTTAGATAGCCTCATCCACCAGAGGGCAGACAGCAGAAAAAAGAACTACAATCCTGCAGCCTGTGGAACAAAAACCATATTCACAGAAAGATACACAAGATGAAAAGGCAGAGGGCTATGTACCAGATGAAGGAACAAGATAAAACCCCAGAAACAACAAAATGAAGTGGAGCTAGGCAACCTTCCAGAAAAAGAATTCAGAATAATGATAGTGAAGATGATCCAGGACCACAGAAAAAGAATGGAGGCAAAGCTAGAGAAAATGCAAGAAATGTTTAACAAAGACCTAGAATCATTAAAGAACAAACAAACATAGATGAACAATACAATAACTGAAATGAAAAATACACTAGAAGGAATCAATAGCAGAATAACTGAGGCAGAAGGATGGAGAGGTGACCTGGAAGACAGAATGGTGGAATTCACTGTTGCAGAACAGAATAAAGAAAAAAGAATGAAAAGAAATGAAGACAGACTAAGAGACCTCTGGGACAACATTAAACACAACAACATTCATATTATAGGGGTCCCAGAAGGAGAAGAGAGACAGAAAGGTCCAGAGAAAATATTTGAAGAGATTATAGTCAAAAACTTCCCTAACATGGGAAAGGAAGCAGCCACCCAAGTCCAGGAAGCACAGAGAGTCCCATACAGGAAAACCCAAGGAGAAACACACTGAGACACATAGTAATCAAACTGGCAAAAATTAAAGACAAAGAAAAATTATTGAAAGCAGCAAGTGAAAAACAACAAATAACATACAAGGGAACTCCCATAAGGTTAACAGCTGATTTCTCAGCAGAAACTCTACAAGCCAGAAGGGAGTGGCATGACATAGTTAAAGTGATGAAAGGGAAGAACCTACAACCAAGATTACTCTACACTGCAAGGATCTCATTCAGATTCGATGGAGAAATCAAAAGCTTAACAGACAAGCAAAAAGATAAGAGAATTCAGCACCAGCAAACCAGCTTTACAACAGATGCTAAAGGAACTTCTCTAGGTGGGAAACACAAGAGAAGAAAAGGACCTACAAGAACAAACCCAAAACAATTAAGAAAATGGTCACAGGAACATGCATATCAATAATTACCTTAAACATGAATGGATTAAATGCTCCAACCAAAAGACACAGGCTCGCTAAATGGATACAGAAACAAGACCCATATATATGCTATCTACAAGAGACCCACTTCAGACCTAGGGACACATACAGACAGAAAGTGAGGGGATGGAAAAAGATATTCCATGCAAATGGAAATCAAAAGAAAGCTGAAGTAGCAATACTCATATCAGATAAAATAGACTTTAAAATAAAGAATGTTACAAGAGACAAGGAAGGACACTACATAATCATCAAGGGATCAATCCAAGAAGAAGATATAACAATTATAAATATATATGCACCCAACATAGGGGCACCTCAATATGTAAGGCAACTGCTAACAGCTATTAAAGGGGAAATCAACAGTAACACAGTAATAGTGGGGGACTTTAACAGCTCACTTATACCAATGGACAGATCATCCAAACAGAAAATTAATAAGGAAACACAAGCTTTAAATGACACAATAGACCAGAGAGATTTAATTGATATTTATAGGACATTCCATCCAAAAACAGCAGATTACACTTTCTTCTCAAGCGTGCATGGAACATTCTCCAGGATAGATCACATCTTGGGGCACCAATCAAGCCTCAGTAAATTTAAGAAAATTGAAATCATATCAAGCATCTTTTCTGACCACAACTCTATGAGATTAGAAATCAATTACAGGGATAAAAACATAAAACATACAAACATATGGAGGCTAAACAATATGTTACTAAATAACCAAAAGCTCACTGAAGAAATCAACGAGGAAATCAAAACATACCTAGAGACAAATGACAATGAAAACACGATGATCCAAAACTTATGGGATGCAGCAAAAGCAGTTCTAAGAGGGAAGTTTATAGCTACACAAACTTACCTCAAGAAACAAGAAAAATCTCAAATAAACAATCTAACCTTACATGATCATTCATGTTCTTCCAAGAAACACAACTACTGACAGCTAGAGCAATATTAAATCATTGACCCCTAGGAGTTCAGTCATGTTTTAGCAATATCTCTAGCAACAGCTTCTAACTGAGGTCTCATATAAACTTAATGCTAAAACTGTCCATTGTAAGATTTTCAGAATAGTGCTAATCAAATTAATCATCAACAACAGTGGAAAGGCTTGTACCATCATTTGTGAAAATGTATTTAATACGGGTTATAGCTACTCATGTATTAAGAGTAAAAATATTACAATTGTTACTAAAATGTATCTTTTCCATAAAGGAACTAGAGATGGCACTCTGCAAGTATTTTTCTAAAGAGAACAAAAGTGTTCAAAGAGTGCTATACCTGCCAATGAGAACAGGAGATCTGTTTATTTCTTAATTGAAAATATATTTTTTCCTGATTTAGATATTTTGATAATTAGTGAATAATATGAAATGAAGGAAGGGGGTCAACTAACTTCTGAACAATTGGTAAAGGGGGTGTGTGTGTGAAACCATAAGCCTTTATAAAAAATGAAAGCTAGAAAAATGGAATTAGTTTATTAGGGGTGGGAGGGAAGGATGTGTCTGAGGAACACAAAAAGCTAGGTGGTAGGGGAAGGAAAACAACAAAAGTATATGAACCTGCTTAAGGATTCACTCATTTAATCCTCACTAACAGAAGAGACCAATTATTATCCTCATTTTGTAGGTGAGGAAACTGAGGTATAGATCCAGCAAGTAGCTGGAAAAGGACCAAGCATGTATCCATGGACTTCAGCAGTTTTCCATTGCTAATGGCAGTCTCTGGTTATACATAAGGATTAATGCCACAAGCAGGTATATACTTAAAATTGGCTATGCCAAGAAAGCCACAATAAAGCTTATGTCTTCTGAGAACCTCAAAATAAACACAGCAAAGTAATACTTCTCAGAGTCCAAAAAAAAAAACAAAACAAATCTCTCATCTCTCTGACAGGAAGAGTTTTCCAGAATGTTGGAAATTTATTTTAATACCATCATCCCGGGCTTTTGATATAACCTTCGACATTGTTATTTTGTTTTTAACTTACTGTCCCAGCAGAGCAATACAGTAGTGCCTTTTTACCAGGCAAGCTGAGAGAGGTCAACTTAAGGAAGGGGCTTAGGTTTGCCTTAAGTACCATCAGAGCCAAGAATTCTGGAGGTCACCAAAAGGAAGGAAGGATCAGGGAAAGGTAACGAGTATGTTCTTAGTGAACTGAGTAGCTTCCTGAGGCAAGATGGTTTGCTCTTAATCTCTTCCTCTATGTGGGCAGCTTTGTATAAATGTGTGTTGATTAAAATCAGGGCTTATTTCACAAGGGCAAAGGGGATAAAACCTATGAGGGAGCAAAAAGCAAGTGCAATCTCTTTAATGCCTGTCAGGGCGGAAGTGGTGTGCATCTAATCTTTTATACCGCATCTGTATTTTAAGTCCTGTACGTAGCTCCTTTGACAGTTGTATGTTATGTAGCCTCTAATTTAATTCTATTCTTTCCACATATATTTTAGCTCTCCTTTTCTCAACGCTCCCACCAGACAGTTCTACCCAAGGATTAGAGTACCTTCTTGGCTAAAGGCTCACCCCTAGAAGAGCTTTGGGCATGGCCAGCGCAACAGGTAATTGGAGTCCAGACAAAACTGGGGAGTTGCAGTTCAACAGACTATCAATCCCAGGTTAAAACTCCAGGTCCAAAAAGTAACCTCGAATACACATTCTCAAGCACAGATTTGTTTTCTTTTCATTTTCCCCCAAATCCCTGGATGATTCTCGGAACTACTGCATGAAATATGTGTGTAGGGGCAACCTGTGAGAGGTCTGAGAGTAGGGACTCCAGTAGATATTCCCTCATGGATACCCTTAGTGTTGTACTACTTGTGCTGCAATCTTCCTAATCTGCTTTGTAAAGACTCGGGATGCTGTTTGGGAGACAGCTGTTAAGGTTAATGATGCCAGGGAAAGTTAAACTCTTCTGTGTATAAGCTCTTCTTATGAAAAAGATCCAGAAGAGTGATAAAGAATGATGCTTTTCCTTTGGTCCCCAGGAGGCCATGTTACTGAAGCCCTCTCAGATGCAAAGGGAGAATGAGAAGTGTATTAAGAATCTAAGTACATACATCCCATGATGGGGTGGCTATACCTTGGGAGAGAAATGACAAAGACTGTTGATTTCTCTAAGCATACCACATTAAAGTAGTCTCAAAAAGACGAGAAGATATAGAGTCTGTGCTCAGAGATGGTATAATTTAGTTAGGTACTAAGACACTTATTGGGAAATTGGGACAAATACCATCTAAATTCTCTTCTAACACAAAGATTCTATGTTATTTTATTCCTTAAAATTAAAAAAAAATAGTAAAATAATTTTAAAATTATTCCTGCTTAAAGTAGTAATATTAAAAATGGACAAAAAACTTGTTAACATTTTGGTAAACCTTTTTCCATATTTCTCTCATAAGAAGGGTAACAGTTACATTATCTGCATGCTTACTATAAACCAGGCATTATATTAAAAAATTTTTATACCTATGATCTCTCTTTTAATGTTCATGATTTCCCCATGTTATAAATCAGAAAATTGAAGCCTGGAAAAACTGTTTACTCACAGTTACACGACTGGTAAGAGGGGTATCCAGAGTTAAAATTTTGGCCGTCTGACTCCAAAGACCACATGCTGAATCCCAATCTCCTAATTTATCCCCTCCCCTTTTCCTTCGTGGTAACCATAAGTTTGTTTTCTACTAATAAGGACCTACTGTATAGCACAGGGAACTCTACTCAATACCCTGTAATGACCAGTATGGGAAAAGAATCTAAAAAAGAGTGGAGATATATATATATATATATATATATATATATATATATATATATATATATGTATAACTGAGTCAGTTTGCTGTACACCTAAAACTAATACAACATTGTAAATCGTCTATACTCCAATAAAAATTAAAAAAAATAAAAGACCACAGGGACTTCCCTGGTGGTCCAGTGGTTAATACTTTGCCTCTGATTGACATACATACACTAATATGTATAAAACAGATAACTAATAAGAACCTGCTGTATAAAAAATTAATTAATTAATTTGAAAAAAAGACTTCACCTTCCAATGCAGGGGGTGTGGGTGGGTTTGATCCCTGGTCAGGGAGTTAAGATCCCAAATGTTATGTGGCACAGTCAAAAAAATTTTTTTTAAATAAATAAATAAATTTTTTTAAAAAGACCACATATATACTCAACAATTAGGGTATATGGCCTCAGATTTATCAACTAAAAAGAGCTATCCAGGGACTTCCCTGGTGGCACAGTGGTTGAGAGTCCACCTGCTGATACAGGAGACACGGGTTCGTGCCCCGGTCTGGGAAGATCCCACATGCCGCAGAGCGGCTGGGCCCGTGAGCCATGGCCGCTGAGCCTGCGTGTCCGGAGCTTGTGCTCTGCAACGGGAGAGGCCACAACAGTGAGAGGCCCGCGTACCGCAAAAAAAAAAAAAAAAAGAGCTATCCATATGTAATATTCTACTTAGATAACATAACTTAGCATACATTGTATTTTGGAACCTTCCTTCTTTTACCCAACAGTACATTGTGAACATCAGTCCAGGTCAATAAATAGAGATCTAAATCAACATTTTAAATTTATGCTAGAAATAGTCTGTAATTTTATACACATCATATAAAATATTTTATTGGCTCTATGTTAATTAAATTTAATTCAATTCAATAAACACTTATGGAGAGTCTATTAGGCATGGCACTAGAAGAAATGATTTAATCACTGTTCCCAGCAGCTCTCACGTCACTTACAATTTATGGAGTTCACATCTCCCATCCTCATAGGATATACCTCTCATTTCCTGGCCTTCTAATCAAGGAGACTTTGTAGATATTCAGTGAATTTTGGATAGCATAGAAAATAAACTCAGATAATTTTAGGAAAAGTTTAGGGATTATCTGTAAACTAACTCATCTCACCTGTGAGTGAGTGCTCAACAGTGTACTACAGTAGCTTCTAACACTACGGTCATTCAGTATCTTGCAAGCCAGAACAATCAAGCTGCATCAGAAAGAACAGGACAAGCCTGCCAATGAAAGACTGAGTGGTTAGGAAACCCATCACATTTTACCATCCCATTGAATTATGTCATCCTTCATCTCTTTGTAATGCTTGTACGTTGGCTCACGTTATTGTCAGTGTTTACTCCCTCAATTGTTTAACCCACTCTACCTGTTTCTGCTAGATGCAGAAAAATGAATGGTCTCTGCCAAGAGGAAGGTACCACAATAATGGAGAAAGTTTGATGGTTGCGAGAGAGATTTAATGTTAAAAACCATGTTAATACTGGGAAGTAAAAGAAGGTTCTGTTTGAAAAATGTGGTTAGAGTCCCATCCTAGCTCCATCACTAAATTTCTGTTTATTTATTTACGTTTTTCTGATTATAATTTTCTGTTTTTTGTTTATAATTCATTTACCTTTTTTCCTACTCCATGGCTTTGGGATAATACTGGTACTTACTCTACAGGGCCTTTTTGGAGATTACATGAATTTATGTCTTTAAAGCTCTCCAAACGGCCTGACACATAGTTAAGGGCTCACTACATGCTAACTTCATGACCTTAAACAATCTTAAACTGTTCTCCAGCACTGATTATCCATGCTTTGTAATAGTGCCTATTTCCTTTACAAAATATTAAATATTGAAAGTAATCAAAGCAAAAGACATAAATAACTGCATTCAAACATTTCATCTGCTCACTGGGTACTTCCACTTGGAGACCCAGTAACTGCAGCAAAATAAATATGTTTAAGATTTTAAAATTCATGTTTCTAATCCCTCTTACACCATTTACCTTAATTCCTATGATTGTTTTCACTTTTTATCCCTGTATTCTCAACCCTATTCATATCAGCTCAGTCTTCTTAGGTCCTCTTCTTCCAAAACTGCTCATGTGTGGCAGAGATTTAGAATCTCTCTTCTGTTTTGAACAAATTCCTTTACATTTTTGATTAAGACCATTTCTTCCTCTTGATAAGTATGGCTTAACCAAACTTACCATGTGACAATCTCTTCTAAGATTGTCACTTGTCCTTTCCCTGGGCCCCACCACCTCTACCACCTTAAGGGGCTGGGATGAAAGATCTGCTTATTCTGCACTTCCCAATGAGCTTCAAACCCACTTTCTACTTTCACTATCTCTGAGGTTTCCTTTCTCCTCTTGTTTGTAATAAAATCACTTGCCTCCAGGCAATACTCTGACTCACTGTTCCTTGATGTCCAAGAGATGCTATGGCGTCGTATTTCTTCAACCTTGGCCTACACTAGTGGCACCATCCCTTATCTTTTGTCATCATTTAAAATCAGAATCTCAAATCTGGTATTCTCTCTCCATCAGTCACCCAGCAGATTTTGTTTTGTATCTACTATGTTCCAGATACTGTGTTAAGCACTGAGGACACAATGAAAAATATAGTATGCTCTCTGCCTTACAGGGCTCCAGTTCCGTCCTTCCTTCTAACCTTCTCTCCGCCTCCCATAGAATGCAAATTTCATCCTCATCTTATCCTCCAGTCTATTAAACCTCATTATTCTACCAGTCCATTGGCATTATTCTGCCTTAGTTGACTGAATTCTACGTATGATCAAACATTTCAGAAATAAACAATACCCACAAACAAAGGCCCTGGGCCTTCCAACATACTCATCTTTAAATACACCACCCTGAGTTGTTCTCAAAGAACTGTAATATCCCAAGTATTGTTGGCAAAGTCTGCAAAAACATGCTGACTTAATATATACTACAATTCATTTCTTGGCTTGGCAATTCTGTTATACATCCCTTGTTTGAATATTAAAGGCACAAAAGCATAGGAGTACAGGATTAGATAATTGGCAGCACGGTATATGGCCGTGGCTTTGTCCCACGTACAACACAGGGGCCCAAGCCCTAGAACTGGGGCACAGGATAAAGCTGGACCAGCAGCCATTCCGATGTGATTCTGAGCCATCTAGATGAATGAACTGAAGTTTCATAAATTTCTCCTCCCTGGAAAGAGAACTGTCCCAAAATCTGGCTTAGAGTAAGCTGACAGTTTGAGGTGGGTAATTCTGAGGACTTCTTTATTATCTAATCCCTTCCAGCCCACAAGAGTCCATATGGCTCTCTTTAATGCTAATTTTGGCCTTAAGTACATACCACCTCTTATCATGATGCACTGTTTCATATGAATATGACTCGTATTCTTATATAATCTATGAACTTCTGGAAAGAAGGCTCTGTATTTTACATTATTTTTTTTATTCCTCTCCATTCCCAGCTATACAGAGTATGAAGTCAACAGATATCTAGTGAGTTTTAGAATGAATTGGATTAACAGGATGAACAAAACTCTAAATGTGGCTACATTTGTTTCCACTTAGATGAATCCCTACATTATTTCTCTCTTGTCAGTGAATCTGTGCATTCCTGCTAATAACATATTTGAAAATGAATCACTCTTAGAGAAGGAAAAAAAAAAATACCTATGTGCAGGATGTACATTGAAACATAATACATATCAATAAAACTATAACAGGGCTTCCCTAGTGGCGCAGTGGTTGAGAGTCTGCCTGCCGATGCAGGGGACACGGGTTCGTGCCCTGGTCCGGGAGTTCCACGTGACGCGGAGCGGCTGGGCCCGTGAGCCATGGCCGCTGTGCCTGCGCGTCCGGAGCCTGTGCTCCGCAACGGGAGAGGCCACAACAGTGAGAGGTCCGCGTACCGCAAAAAAAAAAAAAAAAACTATAACAGCCAAAATATTCTTGAGAAACGTGGAGAAATGGTTGACGTGTAATTAATGCAATTCTCCATCATACAAGTGGAAATTATGTACACGGTGTCATTACCGAGTTCACTATTCCTCCAATATTTCACACTCAAAAAGCACTGTTTTCTCCCAATACGTCTCTCTCCATTGTTCACCCCAGTCCAGGCACTATTAATGATCTCTATTAGTCCTCTCCAGCTGAACACTGTATTTGATTTCCTACTCATCTTTTCATTCGTATCTTGTACTTTTCATCTTGAAACCATGAAAGTCTAAAATAACATTCTCAAACCTGGAGAATATTTTCTTCCCTGTCTTCATCACCAGATGTCTCTATCACCTGGACTCCAACAAAATCATGGAATACAATCAAGTATTCCTCCCAACCAACATTTCTATCCAAGCATTCTGTTAGTAGGTACAGTTAGTACCTGGAGTGTGTTAGATCATTTCACAATAACATTTAAATGAGCTAAATCTGACCAAATGTGATACTCTATAAAAGGAACAAGAAACAACTTAAATTCAATTTTGAGTACAGTAGACCATCTGAAAACAAACTGGCAGTCTATGCATTTTCCATATGGCCCTACTTTTTTGTAATTCCTAACATATTTCAATGAATTCTGGTAGATGTACAGCTACCATGAGAAGTCCATACTCTGAAAAACACCAGTATCACAGAACCACTAGTTTCCTGTATTATACAGACCCAGCTGACTGGAGGAATAAATCAAGGATTCATCATTTGATAATTTTGTCTTGGATACACTTAATAATTAGTGTTCAAGATGAGTCAGTCCTGGAAACAAGACAATTTCACTGGTTCCCTGGATAAAGGGATTAGAAAGTTTATTATTAATTCTTTAGGTTACATAAACCTTAGCAGTCTATAAAAAATAGACTAGAATTCAAAGTTACCTTGAGAAATTGGAGAAGTAGCCAAGCATGAATAGCAAGTTCTAGGAATAAAAATGAGTAATACTGTTTATAATGGAAAATAAACTAAAGAAATAATGGGAACACAAAAAGTGCAAATTCAGAAGTCAAAATTTATTAGCCAAATAGCAATGCCGTTAAATGTATCCATTAAAGAAATATATACCTGACATCTACTCAATATAAATCACTGATACAGAAAAAGCTGGGATACATGATCTGTAGGTTAAAGTTTAAGAAACCTGACACTCATAGTCATGCCATAGCCAGACTAGCATACTGGCCAGATTTGTCCTCCACAATAAAGGATAAAGGCAAAAACATGAAAATAATTTAGGAAGACAGAGACATGAGGATAATATTTATTGAAAATATTTTAGGAAAAACTTGAGATTGGGATTATTCATCTTCCAATTAAATATATAAATATGTGGAGTTTTAAATTGTTTTTGTTTTTACAAGAGTGGTGATGAGCAGTTGTTTTCCACTATCATAAAGAGAGAACATGATAAAAATATGTCCAAATTTAAGCAGAAATGACTTAAGATCATTGTAAATAATATTTTCCAGAAAAAAAAAGCAGTGTACATTATGAAAGCCTGAGGTTTATTCTTTTCCCATAGATACCATTAAAGGTAGGAGAGATTTTCATTTCCCTGGGATGAATAAGAGTAACCTTGTTGAAAGACTTCAGTGTTCCTGAATCTGTGGAGATAATGAGGACCATGGAGAGATTGGCTTTAGGTCTATAAAAGTAATGTGGTCAGAGGAATGGTCAAGAGCTGAATGAAAAGCCTGAATACTTTAGACAGGAGGCTACCAGGTAAACAAGACGTTCGGTGACATTTTTACCTTTAGGCCACCAAGACATGGATCAGGTGATGTGCTTAATGCAAGCAGGCGATTTGTAGGTGTTAAGTGGTTATAACAGGCAAGGTCCAAGAGCCTTCTGACAATGGGGCGGCAAGTCATCCCCCACCTGCAGAGCCAAATATGGTACACTGAGGCTCCTCTACCTTAATTAAATAAAGGATGGCACCTGGAAATGTTAGCTACATGGAGCTGACAGCTCCTGAGTGAACTGGCATGTTGCCTGCTGCTACTGACAGCTAGTTTTTTCTCTAGGGAATCTTCACTAAGGCTGGCAATTAAAATTGTTGAAAAGCAATCAAACATGGGAAACCCTGTCTCCTAATTCCCATCTTCCTTTCTTTCCTTGGTGGGACCCCTGTAGGGGTTAAAAGATACTTACCTTACTCAAGAAGTCCACTATGAACACATAGAGTGTACTCGTGAAGAGTAAAGCTTGAACTGCACTAGTTTTCTGAATGTTATTGCAAGGTTACATACCATTATGTTATGTCCACACTATCCTTCAAGGGGCACACCCCAGTTTGAAAGCACACTCTAATAGAAGTTTTTGAAATGAGAATTACAACCCTTTAATTCCATAAGCAATGGAATGCAGAGCTACTTATTTTTCAAAATAATGGAATGGAATAGAAAAATCCATCACATGTAGTAAGGCTATGTGTTACTCTGTGAAGTGGTTGTTTCAATTAAACATTTATGGAGGGGTGTGGATGTAAGTGTGAATATGCACAAATATAGTGGGCTGTGATATAAAACATGGGTTCTGGTAAGTGTTATGAAATGCATTGCTCTAAGAGATTATTAGGGTCTTCAAATTAAGGGGGCATCTCTGTGCCTATGCAACACAAAACAGCCGTGGGAATAAACACAACTGTCAAACACCAGATGTTTCTAAAACATCTGGACACTTCACAGCATGTTGACAAAATATCTGAACGTCTGATTGTTCCTCTTCTCTTCTGAATGTTTACTTTAATAAAATATAGCCATGAGTTGTGGCTCAGAGATGTCAATTCTAGCAACAATTTCATTTACATTCATAAATGACAAAGTACGCTCATTAAATCTACTACACTACTGAACTGCTTTCTTCCCTGGAATAGGAGAGAATTAAACACAAGAATTTAAAAGGACATTGTACTGAATGAGTTTGTTAAAGTCAAAGAGAAGTTCAAAAATGTACAAGTAACCACAACTTGAGCTAACGTACAAAAGAGGATATTGTTTATAAATGAAATGATACTGTGATGGGCAATAAGTGGAAAATAAGAAGAAATCATTGGACTCCCTTCAGTATCTGTTACATTTCAATTATAACAGTGTCTCATTGTGGTCTTCCCCACATCAAGTTATAAGAAAGCAAGTCAATCTACGAGTTGAGATCAGGCTGTAAGAGGAGCGTGCTGAGATGTAGGTTTAACACTAATAATAATGATCAGACAAATCACTGGTGGATAGCTGTTTTCCTGAAAGAACACTTCTTTAATATGTAAGAATTTCAACAAAGAAAAGGATCACTAAGAGAAAAATACACATACTTTCAAAAAGCCATTGTCCAGATTGTAATGGTGTTTTTCATCAAAATTCCTAACAAAATCTAGGAAAAAAATAAGAAATTTTTCTCCTCAATCTCATCCCTTCAGCATGTCATCTATTGCAATTCCAATTTACTAATTTCGGTGTCATTTCTAATTTCTGAAAAGTGAATCTATGAAAAAATAACGTCTTTTGCTTGGGTCTTGAGGTACATTTTTCATGTATTTTTCCCCCAGTGGTTCAAAGTGGTCGTGAGCTGAGTTTGCATTGCCCTAGGAATTTCCATGGGGACCCTAGAACAAATCAGTAGAGCAAGCACAATGCTCAACAAAGAAAGAATCTGACTAACCTAGAAGTTTCTTTTCATAGCCTCCTGTTGAGCTGTGCCTGCTGATAAACCGTGAAATGCCAGAACTGAATAAAATAGAAGAACAAGAACAGAAACAACAAAAACCAAAACAAGAACAACTCCCAATAAAAAGGGGAGTAGTTATTCCTGCTGTCTAAGCCTGAATTTCAGATCCAGATAAAAAACAAAACAGGGAAGTTGCCTTATTAGCTAAAGAATTTAGAATGAATCACAAGACTTCTGCCTGGACGCCCCAGATTAATTAGATGGCTAGTCTACAGTCTTCTAGGTTATTGGATACTTGTGAAATTTTACACACTCATCTTGTCAAGATCTAATCACATTAGATCTTGGGATAGACATGTTGCCCTGTTCCTAGTAGATGTTTGACATGAGCTGACTAGCTAGTTTTAATACACAAACCATTCTAGAGCCTCTGGCTGGTCTAATTATATTAAGGAAGAAGTGTGTGATACATCTGGGAAAACTTCTTCATGAAACAGCACTTTCTAACACCAAGGGAAATATGAAAGTGCCTTTTAAAAAGTAACCTTTGAATAGACGTTCTACTAAGATGGGAAAACACATACAAACAAAAATTCTTGAGCTGAAGCAAAGCAGATGTAGCATGAAGATTTTTAAAGAAAAGACCTCAAAACTACAGAGAAACACGGCTCCTAATGGCTACTCATGTTCCTCTCTCTATCCATTTGCCCAGGAATGCTCTCCAGAGTCCAGCCCCTAAGTTTATTCATGTCCTGCGGCTATTGTAGAAGGAAGGTTTTATTGTGGTTTCCATGTAAATAAAATAAATCTTAAGAGAGACTGAGTAAGCATGGGTTCTAATGAGCATTCAGGTCAATTTTTATTATTTCTGGACTGGTTCCTCTATTTCCTTAACAAAAATAAAAAAGAGAAGAGAGAAAAAATTTAACTGAGGAGAAAAACACTTGGGATAGATAAAGCTTGGCAGTATCCCAAGTGGCAGTATTTTCTATAGAACAGTTCTATCTCATGTGACACTCTCCAAGCTATTTTATTATCTGCACTAAAAAGCCAGCAAAGGCAGCTGCTACTCCTAAGACCCTAGCATTTTCTATCTGGCTCCCACCTCCACACCACCCTGCTGCAGACCACAGGCAGAACTGGGCGTGTCAAGCAATATCCTGGTGACCTGGAACATACTCCAGGTCTCAGAAGGCAGCTCAATCTCCATGCACAAATGCAACATGGTCCCTGGTTGAAGACCCACTTTCCTCTTCCAGGGAGAGATGAGAAATTACTACTGCTTCTCAATTTGTTTCATCAAATTTGCCCCAGACTAATCTGAAAGTGCCTGTAGTGCAGATCTTCTCTCAGTTTTATTGCCAGTATATTCATAAAAAAACCACAGAGATGGGCTTCCCTGGTGGCGCAGTGGTTGAGAGTCTGCCTGCCGATGCAGGGGACACGGGTTCGTGCCTCGGTCCGCGAAGATCCCACATGCCGCGGAGCGGCTGGGCCCGTGAGCCATGGCCGCTGAGCCTGCGCGTCCGGAGCCTGTGCTCTGCAACGGGAGAGGCCACAACAGTGAGAGGCCCGCGTACCGCAAAAAAAAACAAAAACAAAAACAAAAAAACCCACAGATTCCTAATAAGTTCAGATATGCATAGGGAGAAGAGCAAAGTTTAACAACTAAAAAAATTCCCAGTTTCAGAGGCATGTGCACAGTGCCAAGCAAGAGATATTCATTCAGACCTTGTGTGTGGATGTTTTATTACATTGTCTAAAACAGAAACTTGAGTTGTCTGATTCAGGGTAGAAGCCAAATGACCACCAACACAGATATCTTCAGAGGAGATGTGTGATGTGCGTTAGCTTTCTAAAAAACACTCCCAAACAACCCATGCTGAGAACCACTGTCACACACCCAAGGCTGACTTCCACAGGAAATGAGGGAAAAGTTAATTCTGCATAATGCACAGAGATAAAGGCACCTCCTGCTCCACATGACAAGACTGGTTGCAAACCCCACTGGACCCCTGGGCTTCTATAAGAGACAACAGTTTCTACTTGCCATCATCCTTCCCTAGCTCTGCTTCCTCTTTTCCACCAAAATGTGCAGCTGCTGAGGCCCAGAGTCAATAGTGACAAGGGCAGACGCCAAGAACAACAGCAGCAAAACTATGTTAATGATGCTCTCGATACTGCCAGTTCTTCAATTCCATTCAATTATCTGTACCTTTTCTCCTGATTTCCATCACTTCAGGGCGTTATTTATCAAGTGCTCCATAATTAATCAGGCACAAGCTTGACTGTGCTAATGAGACTCTATTTACAGCACCCCTCCCCCAAGCTGTTCTCCACCGGAATCCTCATTCCTACTGTATAAAGCCTCCTTCTCCTTTTCCTTCCTACAGTGGCCTTGGGGCTTTTGAAAAGATCCCAACAACCAGAAGAGCTCCTCCTGACAGTTTGAAGGAGAATTAACATATAAGCAATGCCAGCTCCCCACTAGTTACCCATCATTACTCACCTAAAGATAGGAACTTGCTCTGTTCGTAGTGAGTGACTCATAAATCCAGTCTCATTTCTCCGTTCCCATTTTCTCCATCCCACCTTACTTTAAGTTCTGTCTCTAATTCACAGTTCCATCACTATCCCCCTTATGTTTTACTATCCCCCTTATTATTTTATTTGGGCTATTTTCTTTTCTTTGCCATTTCCTCATGCTCACATATTTGCAATTCTTCTGTTTTTCCCTTCCTTTTAGTTCACCTATATAGATAATATTTTTCATTCTTTCTAGGTGAAAATCGTTGAAGATTTGTAATTCTTCTTTCTCAGTTCTTTGTAAAAGTTTTCCTGCATTTCATGGTTTTTTTTTTTTTTTTTTGGTAATGTTCTCTCTTTCAACAAAACAAAATACCTTTCCCATTTTTAATTCTGTCTGTAAGGCACGCTTTATCTTTAACTCCTTCTTCCGGCTAGACTAGCCATGAATTGAGGATGCTGGTTTAGACAGAGCTGTCCCCTACATCAGGCTAGGGCTCCTCCAGCTAGCCTCTGCCTCAGCCTCTGAAGACAGAATACCTCTCCTGAACACACAACCATCAAGAATAGTCTGAACAGGAATTACAGTCAGGTCCTGCTCTCCCATTTTTTTTTAGGTGCTCTCAGAACTCTTAAAGCTGATAGAAAAAGCTACTCAAATATCACTTTTTTACTCTGTCTCTTTATTGTTGAGTTAAAAAAGTCACTATCCCTAAATTTCAGAGATTGACTCTGAGTACAGTAATCTCAAAAGAAACAGTAGCCGAGACAAAAAAAGTGATGAGCTCAGTCTAAAGTCACCTAATAGTTAAGTGATATAGTGAAGACTTCGATCACATTCTCTTGAGTCCAACTTCAAAGGCTTTTTAATTACATTCTAGAAGTCCACTACCTGGATAGCTTAAACTGACCCTAAGCCTCATGTCAGCGCTTAAGCTTTCTCCCTTCCAAATTATCAAATGGAGTCCCATTTAGGAAATTTAGAAGAACGGGGGTTTTAGTTCTTTCTAAAGAACTACATGTACATGCTAAAAAAAAAAAAAAAAAAAAGTGGCCACTGGTCTATGAACCAAACCATGCCCAAGAACAGCCTACTGCAGACCTAACATATTCCTGTCTTCCAGAGTCTCTATAACTCCAATACTGAAACCATATTTAAACAAAAATACACATGGGAAAAAGAAATCATTCCAAAATTATCATTTTCATACTTCATTGTGATTATGGTTTAGTTATAAGTTAGTAATGCTCTGTATGTTAATTTATTTTTTTACCTCATCAACTACTTTTCTTAAGATTGGAATCTTTCTATTTGTAGTTTTTTAAGGAAGCTCCATACTGGTCTCCATAGTGGCTGTACCAATTCACATTCCCACCAGCAGTGCAAGAGTGTAATCCCACTAGAGGGCATATACCCTGAGAAAACCATAATTCAAAAAGAGTCATGTACCAAAATGTTCATTTCAGCTCTATTTACAACAGCCCGGAGATGGAAACAACCTAAGTGTCCATCATCGGATGAATGGATAAAGAAGATGTGGCACATATATACAATGGAATATTACTCAGCCATAAAAAGAAACGAAATTGAGCTATTTGTAATGAGGTGGATAGACCTAGAGTCTGTCATACAGAGTGAAGTAAGTCAGAAAGAGGAAGACAAATACCGTATGCTAACACATATATATGGAATTTAAGAAAAAAAATGTCATGAAGAACCTGGGGTAAGACAGGAATAAAGACACAGACCTACTAGAGAATGGACTTGAGGATATGGGGAGGGGGAAGGGTAAGCTGTGACAAAGCAAGAGAGAGGCATGGACATATATACACTACCAAACATAAAATAGATAGCTAGTGGGAAGCAGCCGCATAGCACAGGGAGATCACCTTGGTCCTTTGTGACCACCTGGAGGGGTGGGATAGGGAGGGTGGGAGGGAGGGAGACGCAAGAGGGAAGAGATACGGGAACATATGTATATGTATAACTGATTCACTTTGTTATAAAGCAGAAGCTAACACACCACTGTAAAGCAATTATACTCCAATAAAGATGTAAAAAAAAAAAAGATTGGAACCTTTCTAAGCATGAACCTAAATAAAACTAAAAACAAAATAAAAGATATATTATTGATTTTTTTTTTTTTTTCTGGATACAGTGAGGCTTCTCTCTATGGATATAAGCAGACAACTGAAGTATCTTAGGAAGAGGAACACTCGGGTCAAATCTCCTAGATGAAAATAAATGTAGATTATTGAATCAAAGCCCTCTATTCTAATATAGTTCAATTATTCACATTTCTTTCTTATGATTAACACCTTTTGAATCCTACTTAAGGATTCTTTGCCTTAAAGATATTCTATTGTTTTGCCATTCTCACTTAGATCTACACTCCATCTGGAACAGATTTTTGATTATGATGGAAAATATATTTGGCAAAAAATTCATACCCAGACATGATATTATTCCTACAAACTAGTAAAAAATGGCAGATAACTCAATAGAAAGATGGGCACGTAATTTTTACACTTTAAAAAGAGAATATCCAACTATTGATAATCCACGAAAAAGTGCTCAAATTCTCTAGTTATCAGAGGAATTAAAATGGTCACAAGGTGACCATAAAACATCCACCAAAGTGTCTAAAATAAAAGACAGATACTTCAAATGTTGACAAGGGCATGGAGCAGTTGATCTTATTATACATGTTGATGGGAGTGGATAACAGTATAATCTCTTTGAAAAACCGGCAGTAAATTCAACATATATATATACCCTCTGACTCAGAAATGCTACTCATTTTCCAGTGGGAATGCATACATATATATAACAAAATACACGTACAAGAAAGTTCATAGTAACTCTATTCATAATAATTCATAAGTGGAAACAACCTAAATGTATGTCTGCAGTAGAACAAATATAACATGATATATTTATATGCTAAAATATAGAGCAGTAATATATACAGCTACACGGATGAGTCTTACAAAACATTGAGCAACAGAATTCAAAGACAAAAGTGTGCATATTATATGATCCCATGTATATAAATTTCAGAAGCAGGCAAAAAAAATCTATGGTGCTACCTAGAGCTTATCCTTGGGGGTAGGACACTGCAACATGTGGGCAAGGGCATGGCATAGCTTCTGCGGAATGACAGTGCTCTATTTTTTGACCTGGACGATAGGAATACACGTCTACAGTTGTAATTTATGAACTTCTTTGTATCTATTTTACATCAATAAAAGTTACTTAAACTAAAAAAAATAATAATAATAAAATACATATTTCACTCTGGCCTTAGTGAAAATAAATGTACAGAGGAAAGATGTTTCATCAGAAAGTGGTTCTAGTTTTATTCTTTGAAGCGTAAAGAAAAAGAGGAAGAAAAAATATTAGAATCACAAGCCAGTGTTTTTTGTGAACACCTACTATGTGTACATCCATGAATAATAAAGTAAAAAACAGACACTTGATCTCAAGGGAAAGAGAGGATCAAGACAGCCTTTTGAGGCTGAGACAGAATCTACCAGAGAAAAAAAAATAACATAAATAGAGAAATACAAGTGGACATTAATTTGTGACTACTGTACTGAACACTGGCCAATTGAGGTGCAAGCAACAGATGCAGTAGAAACATCTGGGATACAGTCAACAGAATGGGACTAGAGAAAGTAGTGATGTCAAAATATGGATCTTGAGTCTGGAAATCACCTGAAGAAAAGATAAGAGAGAAAAGATACCCAAGGAAACAGCTGAAGACTAAGTGGCTAAGAACCAAACTTGAAATATGTAGACACGTAGTAGGTAAAGCAGGCTAGGACTGGAGGAGGCCGAAAGACAGTAAGAGAATATGAATGGTAAAGTACGTAACCATAGAAGCCGGAGTAAAAGCAGTCATTAGAACTGCACGTAAACATCCTGTCTCTCCTTTTGAGTGTAAGGTAGCATCGTTTCCTGCCCACTTTGAAGTTAGGAGTGACCAGGTGATTTGACTTGTTCAATAAAATGTGAACGGCTTTAATGTGGGTCACTTATGGATAGAAGCTTTCATAAGCAGTACAGGGCTTGCCAAAATCCTTTCCTCCTGCTATAGTGACAGTGGAGATTATGAAGATGATGATGTGGATCCTCCACCAGCCTGGGTTCTGGATTGATTACAATATGCAGAGCACTCCAAACTCTAGTTCATATTGCACATGCAGCATGAGTTCAAGGAAAACTAAGCTTTTTTTTTTTTTTTTTTTGCGATACGCGGGCCTCTCACTGTTGTGGCCTCTCCCGTTGAGGAACACAGGCTCTGGATGTGCAGGCTCAGCGGCCATGGCTCACGGACCCAGCCGCTCCGCGGCATGTGGGATCTTCCCAGACCGGGGCACGAACCCGTGTCCCCTGCATCGGCAGGCGGACTCTCAACCACTGCGCCACCAGGGAAGCCCCCAAAACTAAGCATTCTTATACCCCTGTCTTTTGGACCTCACCTGCCCTACAAAACCTCAAACAGAGATCAATTCTACAATCTTTTCTGTTTCTACATTCAGGTGGCTGAGCACTGCTAGGAAGAACCAGTACTCACACTGCTACAAATCCTCAATCAGCAAAATCAGTGGGGTCTCAACAATTCTTTTATCTGAACTCAGACAGTTCCTCCTCTCATTTCCACAACAACTTTTCCAAACCTTAATCATTCTCCTCTAGACCCCATGCAGTCTCAGCAGAGCATCTGGTCTCCTGAATCAACACAAGCACTAAGGCTGTAAGATATATTCTTCTGTATTTTTCCACTTGCCCCCTTCTACTAACTTAAATTCACCCATACTCATCCTTATCCTCTTTCTTTCAGTCTTCTAGAATGAGGTATCCTTATTACTGATTAAGCACTCTCTTTACCTAAACCATTTAGTACTGCCTCTTCTGGTACTTTACCCCACTATATAGACCTTCTCTTCCCATCACTTTCAGTTTGTTACTCTTAACTGATTCCTTCCCCCTTTGTTCTATGAGTGTGTCATAAACCCTGGCTTGAAATTAAATCTTCCTCTAGCTTTCTTCTAATCTCCATCTCATTCACAGAAAAGAAGTAGGCTCACTCCTAAACCCACTATTATTGTTCATCTACCATTCTACTGCAAACTATTCTCACTAGAATCACTAAAGACCAAATGACTGCCAATTAGATGTACATAATTAAACCTCTCTCTTATTCTTGGTTATAGTTAAAACTGCTGACTTCTTTCTTATTGAAATTCTCTGGCCTCTTGGTGTCTGACTCTTCATTATCCTTGTTCTCCATGCACCACTGTCCATTCACTCTCCTTTTCTGTCATAGATAGCTTTTCCTCCAGACAAGCTTGACATGTTGATGATCTCTAGAGTTCCCTCCTTGGCCCACCGTTCTCACTCTGCACAATCACCCCCAATGATTTCGTTTGTCCACATGATTTCAACATTTCCAGTATGCTGATAACTTCTAAACCTAAATCTCTTGTTTCAGATCTCTTCCTTGAGATTGAAATCCATGACCACCTAATATTCCGTAGAGACCTCAAAGATAGTATGTCCGAACCTGAAATAATTTTTTCTTCCTAAACCCATTCCTCTTCTCTTATTCTCTAAATTAATGGAATTACCATCTAGCCATTGACCCAAGAAAAAAATCCAAGAGTCATTCCAGTTTTTACCAAGTTTGCCAGGATATATGTTACCCTGCATTTTCTTCTTAGGGCCTTACCGTTTCAGTGCATGCTAGCCTGATTTGCTACTGCAAATCTCTCCTTCAGTTCTGATGGACGACTTTGCTGAGAGAACATTCTTGGTTGGCAGTTTTTTTTTCCTTTCAGCCCTTTGACTATATCCATCCCATTCCCTTCTGACCTGCAAAGTTTCTGCTGAAAAATCTGCTGATAGGCTTATAGGGGTCCCCTTGTATGTAACAAGTTGCTTTTCTCTTGCTGCTTTAAGATCTACTCTTTAACTTTTGACAATTTAATTGTCTAGATATGGGTCTCTTTTGATTCCTCTTTTTTGGTACATTTTGGGCTTCCTAGATCTGGAAGCCACGTTAGGGAAGTTTTCAGCCATTGTTTCTTGAATATGTTTTCTGCCTTCTTTTCTCTCTCTCTTCTCCTTCTTAGCCCTCTATAATGTGTATATTGGTCCATCTAATGATGCCCCATTAGTCACTTAAGCTATCTTCACTCTTGAATTTTTTTCTTCTTACTCCTCTGATTAGATGAGTTCTACTGCCCTGTCTTGAAGTTCACTGACCTTTCCTTCCACATGACCTAGTCTGCTGTTGAATCCTTCTATTGAAATTTTCAATTCAGATCTTGCATTCTTTAGCTCTATGATTTCTGTTTGATACTTTTAAAATATTTTCTATTACTTTATTGAAATTCTTACTTCATTTCTGATTGATCTCCTGACCTCAGTGAACTTTGTGACCATTATTTTGAACTCCTCAGTGGGCAAATCACTTATTTCTGATTCACTAAGATTGGTTGCTGGAGATTTATCTTGCTATTTCATTAGAACATATTCTCCCTTTTCTTCATTTTCCTTGATTCCATGTGTTGGTTTCTGTGCATTAGATAAAACAGTCACCTCTCCCAGTCTTGAAAGACTGATGGCATGTAGGAGATGAACCTGTTTAATCGGCCAAGCCCAAGCTCCTGGTTGCCTCTCAAACCTTTGATTGTCTAATCCACTGTCTTTATTATTAATGGCTTCCAGTAGTTGGGGATGTGCCAAGACCCATCAGTGTCCCAAAGAATGGAAAATGTCCATATACCTGTCCAGTCTTTATGAGGATTGCTAATTGCCTGCCCCTTCAGCTTCCCAGTACTGGCTAATTGGAAGCCCAACTTTCTGGCAGCAGCTGAGAAAGTCAGAATGTTAGATAGGCAGTCTAGCCCCTATCAGGGAAAAACCACGAGCTGGAGTTTTGGCTCAGTCACTCTGTGCTCAGCCGAAGGGAACAGTCATTGAGAGAGTCTGTGTGCCCAAACAGAACAACAACTTTGTTTTGTGTGGTCCTGGGGATTGAATGCCAAGCCTCATCAGCCCCCAGAGCTAGGTGATATAGGAGCCAATTCCTTGGGCAGTAGCCATAACAGTTGGAGTGCTACATATGATAACAAGCTCCTTCCAGGGGGAAGCTGGCAACTTGGTCTCATTGTTGGAGGGAGCTGGTAGGGCAAAGTTCCTACCAGCTCTTTCAGGATCCTGGGAGGACTGTAGTCAGCATCTAGATGAAAGCTGCTTAGAAGCTGGACCCTCAGGCAGTAGCTGGGAAGTTATGCAGTCAGACCCCTTCTAGGCAGAAACTGGGAGACAGTGTTTTGCCTACTCCCTCTGGGCTGAGCCTGGGTGTATAGCCATGGGGAGTGCTCCTGCACCATTTAAAACCTGCTTTGTTTGCTATAATACTGTTAGACTTGTGAATGTAAGCCTCATTGACTTTCACAACTAGATGATTTGGGGGCCCATCCCTCAGGTGGTAGCTTTAAAAGCTGGCGCGCTAGACATGTGATTCGAACTCTTCACTCCTCAGGTAGTAGCTGGGAGTCGGTGGTTCCCTCCTGATTATATGGTGTTACGCCAAAGATGGGGTTTATGGTGAGCATGTAGCTACCCATTCTGATATGGATATTCTCCATTGCCTAATATATAGCAGTAGCTCAATTAGTACCTGTTTTTCTCTTAGAGGGAAATGCTCCATTCGAAGCTGTATATTCAGTGCGTCCATGGAAGGAGGGAAATTCAGGATCCTTCTATGTGATCATCTGGGTCTAGAGTCTCCCTGGGGTGCTGCCTTCCAAAGCTCCACAGAAGGATTAAGTACCAGTTACCCATAGTGGTAATTTGCTTGAAAATGTGCCCTTTATTGGCCAAATTTCCTTCCTTATTTTACCTCCCCATTTCCCTGCTGGCATTTTCTCCCTCTCCAAACTACACTACTTTTGCTTCCATTCTCATCTTGTGGTCCACTTCTAAAAAAAACCCAAACCAAGACACTAACAATTATTTGACCACATAGTCAAAGACTTGATTTGAGTTGGTAACTTTGTCTAGACTCTATCCATGTTATTTCCAACCTGGCTTACACTTTCTGCATCTCTTACCTAGACTTTTCCAAAGGCCCCTTCTTCATGTCTTTGTTTCTAAATCCCACCTACCTTAAATCCATCCTCTACACTGATCAAAGAGTAAGGTCTTTAAAACGCAGATCTACCTGTGTCAACTCCTTAACTGAAAACTTTCAGAGTCTTCCATCATCAACAAGGCAAAGCTCAAGCTTCTGAGCATGGAATGTAAGATCCATCATGACTTGGTTCCACTAGTTTTTAGCCTCATTTCTCCTACCTCTCATGTTACATTCCAGTAACACCAGTTGAAATGTACTCTCACCCGTCTCCTAATGTATGTATATAGATAACTAGATCTCACCTCTGTCCTACCCTTTTTAGAAAGCTTCTTTTCCCCTCCTTAACCTATGTGAAGACTACCAGCCTTTACATCTCAGCTCAACATATCCTCATCCAAAAAAATATTTTCTAACCTTCCAACACAAGGTTCATATTACTGTCTACAGTTCCCATATTACTGTCTACATATACTTCTTCGACAGATTATAGTTTGTTATTTACGCCAGGATTATTGCAAATGCCTCTTTATAGATCTCCATGCTTTGCATTTCTTCCTCTTTTTTTTTTTTTACTATGCTTGCAATTATGGTTTTAATTGTGATACAATATACACACCATAAAATATACCATCTTAACCATTTTTAAAGAGTACAATTCAGTAGCATTAAGTACATCCACAGATTGCAGCCAAACTCCAGAACTTTTCATCTTGCACAACTGGAACTCTGTACCCATTAAACAATTGCTCATTCCCCCCAAACCCTGGAAACCATCATTCCACTTTCTGTCTATGAATTTGACTCTCTCTATACCTCATATAAGTGAAATCGTCCAGTATTTGTCTTTTTGTGTCTGGCTTATTTCACTTTGCATAACGTCCTAATGGTTTATCCATGTCATAGCATGTGTCAGGATTTCTTTCCTTTATAAGGCTGAATAATATTCAACGATGTGGATAGACCGCATTTAGTTCATCCACTCACCCATCAATGGACTCTATTTACTGTTTTAGAAAAGGTCACAGACTGGTTTGTTGGAATGACAAGCACTGAGCAGACCGACACGTACACTATCTCCCAACGTTAAACAAGGAAGTTGCTGAAATGCCAGAATAGAAAGATTTTTCTGCCAGGAAAGTAGACAGAAGTCTCTTTAAAAGTTAGGTGGAATTCCAGACTCTAAATCCACTTCCCTAAAGGACAGACCAGACTCGTTCTACTCAGAACACTGCTATCAAGTGCATCACACTTAGAGATTCGATTTCTGGATTTGAACAGCTTGTTATCCTAGTCTCTCTTGGCATAGTCACAAGATTTGACTCTTTGTAACCATGACTAGTTAGATTTAACAATGACTAGTTAGGTTTAACTGTTGGACTTGGTCAGATGACCTCTGACTGCTTGATTGGCTACAGAAACTTTATGCAAAGACTCAGGACTGGAGAAATTCATAAAACACGTGGGTTTGGTTTAGAATTTCTTCCCCTTTTGAATCCAAATGACATATTTCTCCCAATGTTAATCTTCTAAAGGAAAGTTAATAGAAAGCCCCAGCCAACGTGGCTATCTAACTCCATCACTAATCACTCCATTCTGATTTTCTGTTCAAGTCAGATCAAATTAAATTACCTTCCTCATTTGATGCCATACTGCAAGGCTCTTGTATGTTACTACGCTCTTGTACGTGCCACTGACTACATGGGTCTACCCACCTATTATTCCATCAAGTTTTGTCTCAAACATCACTGCTCTACGGTACTTTCTCCAATACCTCCCCTCCACACTTGTTAGCAATTCCTTCTACTGGATTCTCTTAGCACTTGGCAAATATTCCCTTCATAAATACTCATCGCATTTCCTTGTAATTATTTGTAAGTGCCTGAAGGGTTGTTCTTTCTCATCTTAGCTCACTAGCTGATACTCAGTAAATGTTCAGTAAAGAATTGTTGAGAATAAATAAATGAATAAGTTAATGAAAAGAATAACTAGTTTTTAATGAAGATAAAGACAATCACAGAGAAGGAAACAATTTCACTCACAATGTGGCTGACACTTAGAAGCATTTTCGTCCTTTCTAGTGACAGCACAATTCCCACCTTCAAAACTTGAAAGTAAACTTGGAAACAAAAGATAGAAAAGAAGAAACCGAGGCTAGAAATGAAGTACAGGAGGAAACATAGAGGAGTTGGTGCAAAGGCAAGTCAAACAGAGAAGAGAGAGACAGAGAGGCAGAGAGAAGACTGCAAGTCGCACCCTCATCAGTTTTCACCTTCTACAGCCGAGGAGTCAGCTTCTTATACAGAAAACATAATTTAGTCCCATACATAGGAACCTCGTACTCTGCTTTCGCTGAGGATACACATGATCACAGTAACTCAAGCAATGGAAAAGTAAACCTCATTTCCCCTTGGAAGTACTTTCATATCACATCACACCTTCCCTATTGCCACAGTGATTTAAACTACCAGCCATGAGAAGCTGCCCATGGTATTAAAGCACAGAAAGAGAAATAGGCAAAGGTGTTAACTAAATTAAGCCTCCAGGGTCTCAGGTGGAAGGAGTATTATCCAAAATAAAGTTAATTATTTAATGGACTATAGCCACTGTTGGTCTCTGCAGTGGCCAGATGGACGGAAGTGTATCCTGTCCCCTCTTCTGGGTGGGGTTTCATGTTCTGAACATCTGTCTGCTATAAGCTAGAATATGTTCTGATTCTATTCAGTCTGAGATATACACAGCTCTAACCAGAGCTAGAAATTCAGTACGACAAACCAAGCATCTAGGCTTTGCAGCAAGGAGTGTAGAGGATTAGAAAAAACAGTTCACTCAGGAAATACACATAGATACAGATTTAATTCAAATACAGACTCTTAGATCCAATCTGAAGCCAAATGGTAGAAAGTTGTGAAACTGTCTAATATGCTAATAATTGGACAACAGTGAAATGGTACAGTTACTCTTCTCACTATATACCCCCAGTCACTACAATTCACTATTTTCCCTCCCAATGAAAATTCCAAACTACGATAGTTAAACCCTGGAGATACCTAACCCCTCCCTGGCAAGTTCTGAGGTTGTCTTGTCTCAGAAGGATTCTCTTCTCTCACAGATTTTCCATTAAGCATAGGACAACCAATGAGAGTCTTGGAAGACATAAGAACATCTGTCTAGTAACTTTCATTAATCAAACAGTGAGACCATCATTTCCCCATTCCCTTGAGTGACATGTTTTTCCTCCATCCCATGCCCACGCCCACTTCCTCAGGCCCCTTTTGTTGTCGTTCTGTCTGTCACCCTATTATAAAAACAAAAATTTCATCAGCGCCATCAAACACATCACACCTTGGTAGCAGCCTGAACAAGAATGTTTTTAAAAGGCAATGTCTGCATATGACAAATGACATTAGCCCCGTGTTTGGCAGGGTCACAGCCAAAGCCGAGCCTGATATTCACAGTATGCTTTATAAAACCACAAACATATTCTTAAGTCCCGTGAGATGTCATGTCACACAGAACATATGCAATTAATCTCCTATTGTGACATTTATCACCTTTCTCCTCAGGCAGCCTTTCCCCAGGGATGGTTAAGTAGCCACGGCTGGAGCTGCCACTTATTAGCAACAGTCACCTGCGTGTGTTGCAGGGTTTGGCACCAGTGCAACACCCTACTTGAGGCAGCAGCACCATAAAGTAGTGAGCCTTGAAAAAGGCTCAAACTTAACAGGTCATGCAGCAAAATCGTTCCCCACTGGAATAAAACGTTCAATGCTCGGAAGAGATGCTGGCCTTGGGAAACTGACTGCTGTTAGTTTTAAGCAGTATATGAATTTGCCTTAGTTTAGCTCTACGATGACCATTTATCCCAAGATTGAATACGCTGAAATTGCAGGAGTAGAAGTTTCAAAACTGGAAACTGGGTTTTAATCTCTACAATTACCTGAGTGTTAAAATAATTAGAACAGGTAACTATAGTTTATTGAAAAATATTAAAAGCGGGCTTCCCTGGTGGCGCAGTGGTTGAGAGTCTGCCTGCCAATGCGGCGGACGCGGGTTCGTGCCCCGGTCCGGGAGGATCCCACATGCCGCGGAGTGGCTGGGCCCGTGAGCCATGGCCGTTGGGCCTGCGCGTCTGGAGCCAGACGCAACGGGAGAGGCCACGGCAGTGAGAGGCCCACATACCGCAAAAAAAAAAAAAAAAAAAAAATTAAAAGCTAGGTCTCTATAATCAGTTAATATTTAGATGCCATATCCAAGATTCCAATTCCTTGCCCTATTCCCTTCCTCTGACTGGTTCCCAAGTAAAGGCCCAGAGCCAGACACTTGAATATTCCAAGTGTCTCTGTCCAGCATTATGAAGACCACATTGCTGAGGGCTGACTTCCATTTCTCAAGCTCATTACGGAACAGACAACTCTTAGACTTGGTCAGCTAGGCAAGTGAAGCCTGTTAATCCCAGCCTGAGCAACTGCTTAAGGAATGGTTCCCAATCCTGTTGCACGTTAAGATTGACATTTGCTCCTGATACCCCTCCATGAACACATGCAGGGTTAAACACAATTTTCATATGCTCACTTTAACTTCACTTTTTCTCTAATACTCCAGAAAGCATAGCAATGAGTTAGTGTCCTTATTGGAAATACTGTTGAATCTAACGAATATAAAATTAAATCACTCACACGTTAGCATTTCACTATGAGTAACAAGACACTTGCAACAAAATTCACAACTCAAGGGCCAACTTTAGGGTGTCAACACCCTGGTGGTTGATATATGAGTCACCATGATAATCCTATCGCATGCCTTCTATGACAGACACAGTGCTAAGGACTGACACTCTCACTGTGTGTGTGTGTGTGTGTGTGTGTGTGCATGTGTATGTAATTTTAAGGACTTTATATATTACATTTATCATCATCACAGGCAAAAACTATTATATTATGTGACCAAGGTCATATGACTAGTAAAGTTTTGGACCCACGGCTTGAACCCAGTTTTGTCCTACTCCAAAGATCATGGTCAACCACAGTCTTTACTTATAATAACTCCCTTCTTATAATCACCTCAAAACTTTGCACGTTCCCCAATGACAAGAGTATCAGTATGACTACAACCTGTATTTGTAGCCTTCTTAAGCCCTCATAATTTAAGAGCCAGGTCAAATGAATCCTCTCTAATGAGTCTTCTCTGAAAATTCCACGGATATTATTGCTGTCCTCTAGCGCAATGGTTACCAACCAGGGCAATTTTGATCCTCAGGGAACATTTTGCGATCTTTAGAGACATTTTTTGTTATCACAACTGGAGGGATGCTACTGGTGTCTAATTGGACTATGGATGGCGCCAAACATACTACAATGCACAGGAAATCTCTCACAACAGAGAATCATCTATCTGTCTCAGAATGTCAATAGTGGGTGCTGAGAAACCCTGTTGTATATGATAATACTCTTTGTAACTTCCTTATGGAATTTAACATTTTCTTCCTTGCATTACATAATATTTTGAATATTCCCAGAGGTCAAAGAGTATGTGCTATACAATTTTGTTTTCTACACCCCTTTCCTCAAGAGTGATTAACAGTTTCAAGTACATACTAGGTGTTCAACGAATGTTGGGAGTGGGCTAAGTGTTTGATAATCATTCCACTAACACTTGACTTTTCAGGGGAAATCCTGAAATGCATATTGGAAGAGCTATGTAGAATAATGGCTATATCATAGAATTCCATAAATTTTGGAAGTGGAGAACATATTAATAAAACAACAATCTCATTTTAAAGACATGGATGATGAGGGCCAGAGAAGTCAAGTGAATTGGTTAAGATCACACAGCAAGTGCTTGGTCCTCAGACTGGGACATATTTCAGATAATAGCCAAAGCTATGTAAGAAAAACATCAAAAATAGAAGGCACCTCTTTAAAAAGTAAAATTTGCCTTTTCCCAGGAGAGTGACATCCTCCTCGTGACATGCAAGTGCATGAACTGCTTTTTGTTTTTTAAATCATAAACACGCTATGCACCAGTGCTTCCTCTAATCATACTGACAGTGGCGATCAATGCCTTTTACAGAGATTTGTGGAAACCACAAAGAGTCAAACGTTGCTACTATGGAGATAAATGTCCTTGAAGGCTCTCAGCCTTAGCTCACCACTAAATGCCTCCTTGGAGGATGTTTTATTTTATCCCCGTGTTATTACTGGAACGGGGCAGTGGTTCAGAACTGACTCAGAAACGTATCTAAGGTTCTACATCAGGCCCTCAGTTTATGACTCATATAAAAGACACAGCTCTAACCTGAATTCTTTCTTATCACTGCTCGTTCCAATCCTGGTGGATTTTTCATCCAATTAGTTCATGAGATCTCTTAAATGACCTAATGGGAAATTCTTCCATTATTACACACACACACACACACACACCATGATTTAAAACTTGATCCAGATTGTGTTCTCTGTAGAAATTAAGGTCTGTGCCTCCTTAATTCACCCACGTCTGTTAATAAGTAGTTCACAACTGCGGACAAAATCACTTCTTAATAGCATGAAATTCTTACAATGTCCTATGGATGTGTGCACCAGCAAAAGAGATCAAAAAGCTTAAAGAGGCCCACCTCAAAAGGGACTGTCTGTTGCTGTATCCACAACAGCTGTGCTGAGCTGAGAGAAACCAAGCAGAAGAGAATGCCACAAGATGAAGGCAAGATGAGCTCTATGCCAATAAATAAACAGAGTCACAAATAATGGAGCGAGAATAAACCTGCTGTTCTGACACAGTTATCCTGAGTCTCTAGATCTCTCTCCAGTTAGTATACCAGGGACCTCCTGAGATGCATGAAGAGACAGCCCTCCACTAGCCGTCCACTGCACTTGTGGGGGAAAACAACACAAAACAAAAACAAAAACAAAAACAAAACAAAACGTGGAGGTACTATAGTTTCTTACTCAGAGGAAAACTGTTACCTCTTCCCACACTGCCTACTGATCCAAGTGTACTGTGCTGCATACCACCTTTTCACACCTTCAACCCATCACACAGTCTTCTATTTAACCCAATCCTCTCTCGCAGAAAGTAAAATCCTCACATAAATATTAATGAGTATCAGGCCCAGGAGCAGAAAGGTATCAATCTGCCAGCATTTCATAACGATTTCACTTCTCTCCTTCAAAAGCCACAATTAAATCCCGGAGGGAAAATTATCTTTTGCGGATAATGCAAATAGTGTTTTTTGTAACATATGTACAGATTCATGATGATATTACTATTATTAATAGTGACAATAATGAATAAATTTCCTACTAGAAAATAAGTAGGTAGTCTACATTTTATAATCCTATTAAACATCTCTGTATTTTATATGTTGCATATTATTTTTTCTTTATGAGATGACCTGAGTGACATATGCACTTTTATAGCTTCCTAGAGATACAAGAAAATGAAGTTATAACTTTTCATTTTCTCTCTATCACATGTGGTATGTATAAGAATATGCATACGTATCAATAAAAAACTTTATTTTCCTTCAGCTCTTTGATCTGAAGAATTGAAATTATTTTCCATTTGATTTTGTTCAAAAAAGCCATAATCCCTTCCAGAGACATTAAAATAAAAAGGAAATAAATTAGCTACCAAAATCATCCACCAAAATAAAACCATCCACAAATAATGTGTTGTTTCTTAAATGACTTTTGTCATTGACCACTCCAAATAGGGGAGTCTAACAGTAACAGCAAGCAATGTTACAAGACTGTAGAACTAATACTGAAATCAGCCTAAGTATGGGCAATCAACTTGCTGAGAGCATTCAAAAGATTCAGGTGGACATATCACATTGATATGATTCCCCAAAACACCTTTAATAAACTACTAAACTCCCCTTACTATATAGGAGACTATTAGGAGACATGAGGACAGGAAGAAAATAGTAGAATAAAAACAACACTATCAGGAAGAAGACAAAACAGAAAAGGAACACAACTGAATTGATACTTACATTTGAAAAGAGACAGGTTTCCATTGTCCCAAAGGCATCGAAGAATTCATCTCATTGTCTGGTTGATATTGTGCTTAAACATGTAAATCTGCTAACCATCCAGTTGCTTTATTATTGCATGTGCAGTCATATACCATGGAAGAAGAGCAGGTGCATTTTTCATCATTTTAGACCTGATGAAAAACTTACTGCACAAGTTTTCTATTCTTAATTAGTCTAATATATGCTAAGTCAACAGGGTCAAGTAGATTTCGGCTTTCTGCCACCCATGATCAACAGTTCTTGGTGTTTTCTACTGTCGTGAAGATGTAGACTAAATCGAAGGTCAGCACTTGAGAGGTAGCATGGAAATACACTGGCAGTTCCCAGGGGATGTTCAAGGCTAGAAAATCCTGAGGTCCTCAAGGGCTGCCAAGGTCACCTCTGATCTTCCTAGTTGGTGCTCTGAAAAGTTTTTTCCAGTAGGTTTAAAAATATACTGTGCGGGCTTCCCTGGTGGCGCAGTGGTTGAGAGTCCGCCTGCCGATGCAGGGGACGCGGGTTCGTGCCCCGGTCCAGGAAGATCCCACATGCCGCGGAGCAGCTGGGCCCGTGAGCCATGGCCGCTGAGCCTGCACATCCGGAGCCTGTGCTCCGCAACGGTAGAGGCCACAACAGTGAGAGGCCCGCGTACCGAAAAAAAAAAAAAAAAATATATATATATATATATACTGTGCATCAGAATTATTTGGAGGGCTTTTTAAAGTACAGATTGCCAGGGCCCACCCAAGACTTTCTGACCTGGTAGGTCTAGAGAGCCTGAGAATTTTCATTTCTAAGGAGTTCCTAGGTAACACCCATGCTTCTGGTTCAAGAACTACATTTTGCAAATCACTGTTCTTTTAAATTATGTGCAAATTTCCAAGATGATCTTGTCATGGGTTGTATAATAATTAAATCCCATCTGTACATTAAAAAAAACACCATCACAATCTTCGATTGAAAATTAAACATTTAATGAGTTAACTTTCTCTGCTTGATATTAAATATTCACATAGATAAAACTATTTAAATACACTGGTAATGATACCAACAACAGGATATGGTCTACCCTACAGCTACGGATTTTTGTTGAAGAGCATTTAATTCCACTGACAGATAAAAGAAAATTGAGGGTATAGCCTCATCCTTTACAATGTCAGTGTCTTTATATGTTAAGGAAATATTATGACCAGTGTGTAAAAAGAATGGATTATAGATTTGACATTATTTGGTTTTTAATTTTAAGTTTTGCAAAGCCTATTTTCCAAGGGTATTTCGTTCAAAAAATACTTCCTTAAACATAAACCTGTAAAATGCCAACTGTGTGCATGGTACTTTGTCAGGTCCCTTGGGAGATTAAAAAGAAAAAAAACAAAAAGAAGATGTAAGTTTCTCACTTTGAGAAAGATTTCACACACACACACACTCATGGAAGCATCACAACATATAATAAGGAGAAAGATAAAATTTTAACCACATAAGAAGAAGATTCTGGAATCATAAAACAGGGGCATGATAAAACTGTTGCAGGTAACTTATCGTTTTAAAAAAGTTCTGAGTTTTTTATTTTATCAAATAGAGGTCCTCTCCACTGTTGAAATAAATTTCTAGGCCCAAGATGGAGCTGCCCCTGCCTGGGATGACACATCAACAAACCAAAACTTAATTAATTTTCCTGTCACTGTAAATGCTCTTCTTGACCAGACACTCAGTATGTCGAGTCAGCCAATGCCCCAAAGCCAAGCCAACTCTGGGCTCTACACTTATTTCTTTGTTCCTTCTCACCCCAGACAAGGTTGACTATGTCATCCCTCCAACGAGATATGTTGTTTTTCTCTTCCTTGTTCTTTATCCTATAAAAGCTTCCCACCTTCCACCCCATTTTGCAGTTCTCCGAATGGAGACTCTCTGCTTCATAAACTGTTGACTAAAGTTTGTATCATCTAAATTGTGTTCTTTATTCATTTTTTAACACCACCAAATTAATCAGATGTGAAACTTCTCATGAACACTCTCTATGTCCCTCATTCTATTAAATACTGTTAATTATCTCTTCAGCCTTCTCTTCTAATAAAATTACCCCAATTCATTTGACATTTCACTCAACCAACATGAACAGATTTAAATGACAGACACTTTGCCAGGCAGTGGGGAGCAAAACTGATCAGACCGCATGGCAACTCCCAAAAAGCTACTTCAGTCTAATGGGAGAGATGGAGAAGAGGCATTCCTGCTAGGGTGTGGTAAGTACCAAGACTAGGGAAGAGCTTTTCAGTCAGATGTGGTAAGGTTTTCCCTGATGCCCTATTATTTGAGCCAAATCTTGAACTAAAAATAGGAAGGGCAGGAGATCATGGTTGGAATGGAACTACCTAGCAGAGGCAGCAGCATGCTAAACTAAACGGCCTCCAGTCACGGTAGAACACATTGTGTTCAAGTTGCTCAGTAATGATGAGAGGAAAAAGGTGTGAAGAAACAATGAAAATAATTAGCCCAAAAAGAGGAACTTTTGAAGTCATCTTAAGAAACTTAGGTTTAGGCCTTCCCTGGTGGCTCAGTGGTTGAGAGTCCGCCTGCCGAGGCAGGGGATACGGGTTCGTGTCCCGGTTCCGGGTAGATCCCACATGCCGCGGGACGGCTGGGCCCGTAAGCCATGGCCGCTGAGCCTGTGCGTCCGGAGCCTGTGCCCTGCAACGGGAGAGGCCACAGCAGTGAGAGGCCCGTGTACCACAGGAAAAAAAAAAAAAAAAAGAAACTTAGGTTTAATACTAAGGCAACTGGAATCCACTGAAGTATTGATATTTCAGGAAAGAATGGTAGGTTGGATTTCATTCCAGCAGGAGCAATCTGGCATTTCCTAAATTGTAACCATCGTTTTAGTTCTCCGAATGTGCCATACATTCCTGAAGGCCTACATGAAGCAGGCAAACTAAGTGGTGAGAATAACTGAAAACCTAAACCAGTCATCCACATAAGCTTTTACGCAGTCAAATGTGCATATGTTCAATGGCCACTCTTGGGCTGATTCCACCTCTCTTGAGATGTTTTCTGAGGCATAGCCTCCAGTACAAAAAATCCCAGGACTAGATACAGTGGTCCAGCCAAGGCCTGAATCATGCTGACTATTTCAAAAGGGCTGTTCCCATTCACTTCTCACAATCACACAATTACTTTTCACCCATCCAAGAAGGGGGGAATATGCTGACTGATGGCCTCATTGATATCCATTATGGCCCCCTATAGATTTTTCTACCCACACTGCACAAACCTGTCTTTCTCTGTCTTACAGTCTTATACTCAGAATTTCCTCTGCAGGATTATGCTCCTTGTTCTTTCTGCACATCATTCTCATAGTTTCTGACCACTGTTTAAATTGTCCATCTTTGGGAATTTTCACCCTTTTGCTTTAGGATATTAGCTCCTCCACGCTTTACCGTTCTGACTTCTTACTTTCTCTTCATTTTCTGATTGTGCCACACTCTCCATTTCCTGTCTCTCAGTTGCACCAAATTAAAGGCAATAAATGTATTTTCTTAATGTTTGGGACTTCGTACTAAACACGGTATAAAGGTATTTTGAGTACAAACCTTAAAAGTAAAGCAAAAAATGAACCAAAATTGTCTGAACTGTAACGTGTCTTCCCTTTTTTGAAGAAAAATTTTAAAATGAATACCTGGAATGTTCTCTAATATCTTTGAAAAAAGCAATTTAATCAAAAATCCGAATGCTTCTAGTTAATTTAATTCCCTCCAGACCCACATTTCTTCCAAATGCACACTTCAAAACTACAGAGCCAAAGAATCTTAGATGCCCCTGAGGATGCCTGAAGAGAAGGGAAAAAAGGTCCATGAAAGAAAAGGAAAGTAAAGCTAATTTATGGAGAGAAAAGGGAAAATAGTGAGGAAGTTTCAATTAATCTGTGATTGATTTAACACTTAAGAACAATTGTCAAGAAAAAAGGCAATATTACCATTTAATTAATTATTTAGAAGCTATTGAAGGGAACATATTGTATAGAGTATCAACCCTATAGCCCACATGAAGGATGGATTGAAACTCGATAGAAAATTACTAGCTTGAAAATCTAAAGCATGCTATACCATAGGGACACTCTAATTACAAATTTAAAGACATAGGGATAAAAGTACATAAGAGAGAGATGGTTACAGATTGTAACTTGGACAAAATCTTAGGTACCTGGACAGCCTGCTGTCATTGACACCTGGGTTTTGAGACAACTGAAGAGTCTAGCGTGGTCCCCTGCTTATCTCTAAAATAACAGACCTTCGAGATCTCTTGCTGGACAAAAGGGCAATTCCATTATATACAGACATTGTAGTATTTAAACAAGTCTAACCTGGGTTATGGTTTCCCAGGAACAACCAGAGTGATTAGAGAAATTATTTGTCAAAGATGTATTCTGTAAAACTGCCAGAGTGATTGGCATACGAAATGATGAAACGGATCTACGTCAGGATGACAATTATCCCTACAACTAAATGAGGTGTTATTCTAACAACAGTTGCTCTTGTCAGTTTTTTTTTTTTTTTTTTTTTTTTGTGGTACGCGGGCCTCTCACTGTTGTGGCCTCTCCCGTTGGGGAGCACAGGCTCCGGACGCGCAGGCTCAGCGGCCATGGCTCACGGGCCCAGCCGCTCCGCGGCATGTGGGATCTTCCCGGACCGGGGCACGAACCCGTGTCCCCTGCATCGGCAGGCGGACTCTCAACCACTGCGCTACCAGGGAAGCCCTCAGTTTTGTTTTTGATCAGGAAATCTTGTTCTGTGTATGTGCATGTGAAGGTGTTAAAGCTTTCTATGCCCAACTGTGATATTTTGGTTTTTTACTTGTATTCGAGGCTGAGCAAGGAGGAAAGAGAATAAACTTACCTCTGCAAATTAGCTAGTGTTGAGTGGAAGGATGTGTATGCATGTGAGTGTGCACCACCACACACACACTCACATTTGTACACATGGGTGTATTATACACGTGATTCTCTGCCTGCTAGGCTCTGTGCTCCTCACAGCTCCCAAGACATATGCATGTGCATGCTGCGTGGTACTGTATATCCAAGAAAATCCATTCTCCAGGCTATTTTAGCCTCATCTCCTATCTCTTCCTTTTGAAGTCATCACTGTGGCTCTGAAATGGTGCAGAGCCCTCTTCCTCTCTGGCTATATTAAGCTCACTGCCCATCCAGCCATCTTTGCTCTTAATAACTGCAGTCTCCAACCACATAATGATCCAGGCTCTATTTTATACACTTCACCTGTAATGTTACTTATCATAATTACCAAATAAATTGGTGCTACTATTATTTCCATTTTTCAGATGAGGAAACAAAGGCTGAAGTATATTAAGTAGCTAGCCAAGTCCCAGAACTAGGAAGTAATGAAGCCAGGACTTGAATTTAGTCTCTGCCTGCAGAATCCACACTCTAAACTCGTGCCAGTAAACTTCTGCCTTGCCTCAAGGGGCAGAGAAGCTGCTAACGTCAGCATTGTTTCATCTTATTATTAATCCCCCTTATCATGTTCAGAATTAAGCTAAACCCACACCTACATTCCCCTGTTGTTGACATGAAATAGTCACTATCGTTTTTTCTTTCCTTGCCCGTCAATGGATATTTTGTACTATAAAGTATTTGCCATGCAAATCAGGTAAAGAAGCGGAAGGCATGCTATTAGACCCTAGGGTTATCATTTGGGAAAAGAATTGAGGAAAATATGCAACAAAAGATGGTATGCTTTCTTTCTTCACATGCCTTTATGGAGGGACTTGGATGAATTTTTAGACACGTATATTAAGATTTTAGGATTGAACACTTAGCTCAAGTTCTATTAAAAGTTAAACCAAAAGCTTTAACTTTGTAAAAGGAGGGCTAGAGAAAGTTAACAGGACATTTTGCTTAAGGCTGGTAGAAACAACAATTCTAACTTCAGCTGCTGGTGGCTCTCTTTTCAGGCTGACCTTCTTCTGCATCCTAGGGCATACATTAGCATGTCCAGAAAGTGTATTAACTTGGGTGCACCCATCCCCTGCAATATCTGAAATTTTCCAAACTATAGAGAGCTTATCAAAAGTTACACAGAGCTACCCCTGCTGCTATCAGTTAAAATGCCATCAATGTAAACTACAGGGACAGTTTCTCCCCAGACTGAAAATGACGTGAAGTACTGTTCTCCAAATATCTCCATCACTCCTGAAGACACTGCCCTTGTCCTTACTTTGGAGCTTTCTCCTTCACCCTCTTCCATTTAATGTCAAGCCATGGCAATCCCTCTTCATCTCATTCGTCTCTTACAACCTACTGCACATACGAATCACACAGAGTATGCTCCAATGGAAGGGTCGTGGGCTTTGGAGTCTGGTTCAAATGCCGGTCTCATGCTCATCAGCTGTGTGTATTTAATCTCCCCATTTTCAGTTTCCCAGTTATAAAATGGACATCATAATAAACCTCTTTGGATTATTTTGAAAATTATAAATGTGATAATACATGAAATTTATTGAGTGCATTGCCTGGTATATCATCAGCTCTTAACAAATGGCGGCAAGATTATCATATGAAGCCCATCTTAGAGATTCAAGCACACCCTGGGGAAAGACATCACTCATGCTCACGTCAAATCCAGCTCTCCCACCAAAAGCACTGGGCACACGCAGACTATACAGGAACTCTCCTCCACAAGGACATCCCTTTAAGACCGCAACAGGTAACTATTTCACCTAATTTCATAGAGAGAGAGAAATGAGAAGAAAAAAAGAAATAAGCAGCGCTTCCCTGGTGGTGCAGTGGTTGGGAGTCCGCCCGCCGATGCAGGGGACACGGATTCGTGCCCTGGTCCGGGAAGATCCCACATGCTGCGGAGTGGCTGGGCCCATGAGCCATGGCTGCTGAGCCTGCGCGTCTGGAGCCTGTGCTCCGCAACGGGAGAGGCCACACAACAGTGAGAGGCCCGCGTACCATAAAAAAAAAAAAAAAAAAAGAAATAAGCAAAATGAGAAGACAGAGGAATTTGTTTCAATTCAAAGAGAAAACCCCTGAAAAAACAGCTAATAAAACAAGTAATTTATCAGATAAAGATTTCAAAGCCTTAGTAATAAGAATGCTAACTGAATTAGGGAAAAGAATAGATGAACACAGTGAGAGTTTTAACAAGGAACTAGAAAATATAAGAAAGAACCAGTTAGAACTGGAGAATAAAATAACTGAAATGAAAACCACACTAGAAGGAATTAACAGCAGACTAGGTGATACAGAAGAATGCATAAGCGATCTGGAAGAAAGAATAATGCAAGTCACTCAATGAGAACAGCAAAAAGAAAAACAAACAAGCAAAAAATGAGAACAGTTCAAAGGACATCTGGAACAACATCAAGTGTACTAACATTCACATTATAGGGGTCCCAGAAGGAGGAGCGAGAGAAAGGTGTTGAAAATGTATTTTGTGACATTATGGCCAAAAACTTCCCCAAATTCAAGAGGGAAACAGATACCCAAATACAGGAAGCACAGACGGTCTCAAACAAGATGAACCCAAACAGACCCACACCAAGACTTATCATAATTAAAATGGCAAAAGTTAAAGATAGAGAATTCTAAAGGCAGTAAGAGAAAAACAAAGAGTCATTTTCAAGGGAACTCCCATAAGGCCATCAGTGGATCTTGATGCAGCAACTCTGCAGGCCAGAAGGGAGTGGCACAATATATTTAAAGTGCCGAAAGGGAAAAACCTGCAACCTAGGATACCTTCCCAGGAAGATTATCTGAAAGAGAGATAAAGAACTTCTCAGATAAACAAAAACTGAAAGTGTTCATCAAGATTAAACCTACCCTAAAAGAAATGTTCAAGGGTCTTCTGTCTTCTCTAAGGGGAAAGGGTAGACATTCAATTAATTCTTATCTTGCCATTATTAGAATGACTAGACTCACCTTCCAGACAAAACGCTTATGCATATACAATTCACTTTAGGTTCTTCTGTCTCTAGTCTGGTTTATCCTCTGGCCAAGGGATTTATTCTGTATATTGCTACATATCATTTTTCTCAAGCACTTACTACTTAAGACCCCTGAGTGACTGAAGAACATCTCAGAACCACCCGTGGCCTTCCAAATTAAATATAAATGTCTCTGCTCTTCACTAACACACCTATCCTGCCTACCCTACCAAACCCTTTTATCTTTCATAGAAAAACTACTGTAGGAGGGCCAAGCTAAACCCACTACCCCAGGTATACCCTTACCTATTTCACCTGGAAGCTTATTAATTTTTCATTCTGCTTTATCCCACACAGGTAAAAATTTTGTTGTGTTACTAACAATTCATATTTCTCAGTTTTTACAAGACCACATGCCATTTCAGTTGAAGGTTTCTGAATTAACGCCACTCATTGCTGACTTCTTCAATCTATATGCACTCAAAGTATTTGCTTTCAGTTCTCATTTTATTCATGTGTTGCACATAGCTTTGCTTCAGAAAATTTATTCAATATTTGTCCTTCAGGTTTTAATAAACTCTTTGAAGTGAGATAACAAACATTTCATATGCTATCTACTCCAAATACAGTGAAAGTACCAGGATACCAGAATAAATATTTCATAGACTGTACTCTTTAATATGAGTAATATTAGAGCAAGAAGGTACATGTGTGATTGCTTTCTTTCATCTAGGCCTTATGATATTTGTGTTTCCACCCCCTACTGGAAGAATCTGGAATTGAAGGAATTCTGATTCTATCTCTATTGCTTTTACATAAATAAATAACCATCTAGCACTGACTGTTTAGAACAGGCAGCTCATTCACTGATGCTCAGAACCCAAATCATAGTAGAGTTCCACTTTTTTTCCTCTTTCATTCCTTTTCTCTCTTTCTAAGAATGTTGCTATGGAAACCGCACTGGGTTTTCATTCTCTGTCTTCGTCATGCTTCTGCTCAAAAGCCAGGGAGAGAGAGACATTGATCGGTGAGGCAGTGCAACAGCCTCTGGGGATACAGGAAGGCCACGGGGGTAGTATGTATTCTCAGGACACTGGATCACAACTACTCTTTCAGTGAAGACAGGTCGATCTAACCATCCTTTAGGGGGATTTAATTAAAAACCAGTCTGGGCCAGCCTTTATGCAGTGTGATGGCAACACGGATCACCAGTGTCCAATAGTGGCACGTCAAAGACGGTGAGGGTTACTCAGAACTGGCTCCACACATATTAAAGGTTTCTGGTGTGCACTGCTGTCAAGAAATTCATTTGGTGCTCATCCTTTTAGCCAGGGAGGTTTACTGACCATGGGTTGGATTCACTTTTCATGTTATTAGGTCACCAGGGGCCAAGAAGGTTGCTCTCCTGTCCCTCCCTAGTTTTCTCAGTGGCAGGGACTTTGACGCAGTTTCATCAGTGGATTAAAGGAAACCCTTAGGCTGCAGAAATTATAAACTGTGCTTTTAAGGTACTCTCACTCTGGTTGCAGCAACGGCTGCTGATAATATTTCTGCTGTAATATCCTTTTACACATGACTTCACAGATTTACAGGTATCGTTTGTTTTCTACATATTTTTGCTTCCGCCTATATTAGGGGAAGGTAAGCAGCTGTTTGGTCCCTGGAGGCATCCTAAAAAGCCCCCTGTGAACACCTGACGCATGTCAGCAGTGGGTCTCTGGTTCCCAACTTGGAAAATCCTCCTGCCCATTTGCCAGGCAATGTTTCCAAGGAGTGAACTCTGCCGACTTTCATGGCATCTGGCAAGTGGGGATCATGTTTTGAGAATATGAGACTTGATGACCATATGCAGTTCTCTCTCACCTACACTGTCTAAATCTTCCTAGCTTGCTCTCTCCTGATTCTTATACCTGCCACTTCACATTTTCCTTTACCTTCACTCCTGCCCCTGTCTCACCTCCTTTACCTCTTATTCAGTGGAGTTCTTAAGGTTTCAGACCCTGCAATCCCATGTCCTCCACTGTACCTCATCCTTTCCATATCATACATGGTAAAGAAAAGAAATTCAAGTTCTAAGGATCCAGTTTCTTAATAGTTGTAAGTTGTATCTCTGACACCAACCAACAACGCTCTCTATGAACCTACCACTCAAGCATGTGTAGTCTTGCCCTGTATGTAACATATGAATGTGTGGTGGATGAAGCATTATTGGTGTAGGTAAGAGCTCCTGAATGATAATTCAGGTTTCTTAATACAACAAGTCAATTTAAGATATTCCCAATTAACAATACGATGTACGATGTTGTGTTTCTGTTGGGAACACAACAGAAAACAATGGTACCCGACTCATGGAATTTATAGCCTAGTAGAGGCACATGCAAGTAAGCAATAAAGAGGTTTGAAGAGGGTAGTACAAAAAAGTGTCATGGGCTACAGAGAAGGGGAACAATATTTGGTCTAGAGATGGGACACGTAAATGAGCAGACAAATTGCTTGGCTGAAGTCATATCTAGTTTAAGACCTAAATAATGAATATCAGTTGGTAGATCGGAGGCAAGATTTGTAAAGTAAGGTGAGAAGAATTTTGGAAGCCGAAGAAACAGCATACACAAAAGCACTACAGTAAATAGAGCACTGCACACTTAAAGAACTAAAAGGAATTCAAGATGGTTAAAGTTTGGGGGAATCAAGAGATATTACCTGAGGGTCAACAGGGTCCAGATCCTCTAGGGCCTTATAGGTCATAGTAAACATTTAGAGATTTGGCCTGACAATGAATGTTTTGAAGCACAGAAATAATCTGATCAAATTCTTAAAACATGGTAATCCAGGAAGAGGATAATGATTGCTTGAATTAAGGCTACTGTAGTTAAGATGGACAGAAGTGGATGGATGCAGGAGATAGTAAAGAGGTGAAATTAACATAACTTGGTAGACTGGACTCCCAAGGGCAGGAACTGTGCTTCTGTTCCTCCGTATCCCTCACAGTGCCTGCCATGGTGTTTTAAGTGCAGAAGGGATCTGATAAATATTTGTTGAATGAATGAATAAATGAAGCCTCTAAAAACCTCTCTCCCTGGAAGAAATATGAATTACATTCATGTTTCATTCATAAGGAATGCTGATGAATGCTGAAAGCAGAAGCAAAGCCTTTTTGGCATCAGTCTCGTTGAAGGAGCTAGTAAGTAGGAATTTCAGAGTACTGCTGTATGCAGCCCCAGGGGACCATGGCTGGTTTGAGGCCAAGGACTCAGGGCCTCCATCACAAAGACAACTGTGGTAATACCAAGCAGTTTAGGAGGTAAAAGGTGTGGCAGGAAATCTAATTCCAGAGTTCTGTAACGTAATACAGATTCCTAGAAACAAGGCTGGCTTCTGAAGTCCTACAATTGTCCGTATCAGGAGATGGAACCTGTCACATGAATGCACGTGCCGGTACAAAAAAGTTGAGTTGGGCTTATGAGAAGGAAATGAGATAGCCAGTTAACACATGGTATTCTGCAAGGTTAATTCCAACCTGGCCATGTTGGGTAGGCATAAGAATGTACTTGTCAGGTTATTTCATCCGACTCTATACCCTCTTTCCTTCCTTTACTCTCTTCTATTTCACCCTTTCTCTAGTGCCTCCCTCTTCCCTTCTCCACTTCTGTCTCTTTTTTGCCCTCAATCTCTCCTTCTCAGTTCCATACCCACCCCACCCAACCCCACCCCCCTGAGCCTGGCATCAGTGTTAGAGTCCTTGAATTATTCAAGGATTAATTTAAATCCTATCTAAATTGAGGTAGGGGGAGATAAGAAATATTTGCCTTCAGCCCAAATCCCCTACCAACAACTTGTACCAGACATACACACACACACACAACCAATATGGTTGGTAGCTGAACATAATATTTATATCTGATGTCTCTTCACTAACATTAACAATAAAGGAAGTGTTAAGAAAATGATTGTACTCCTAGACACATTGCCATGTAGCCATCAAAATGCTGTTTGTAAAGGAATTTAAAAAGATGGGAAATGCTTTCGTTATCATGTTAACAAGGAAGAAAGTCAGAAAGCAAAATTGTATTTCCACTATGATTTCTGTTAGGTATTTAAATACTAGAAAGTCATATACTGACATGTTAGCAGCGATTAACTTTGTACAAGGCTTTAATTTTCCTTATCATACAGTTCTATAGTTCCAATTTGCCTGCCACAAGCATGTGTTAATTCCATTTCCGAGAGAATATTTTAAAAGAAAGGTACAAACAAGACACCATGTGCTGTGTACGTATGGAGGGGAAGTATTCTAAATGACATTATTGAACTTGATAATAACATGTGGCTCTAAGAGAGAATGAGATTTTTACGTGCTGGGTAGAGGATACACTGAAAAGAGTTAAATGACCTTTCGTTGGCCCCTATAATAACTTAAATCAAAGGAGATGTGTTGGGGTTTCCCTGGTGGTGCAGTGGTTGAGAGTCCGCCTGCCGATGCAGGGGACACGGATTCGTGCCCCGGTCCGGAAGGATCCCACATGCCGCAGAGCGGCTCGGCCCGTGAGCCATGGCCATTGAGCCTGCGCGTCCGGAGCCTGTGCTCCGCAACGCGAGAGGCCACAGCAGTGAGAGGCCCAAGTACTGCAAAAAAAAAAAAAAAAAAGAGATGTGTTAAGCCCAGATAATCAAGTATAAGAATCATGAATGAGGTGAAATGCTTTTGCTTAAAAAATTCTGCAGCAATCTTTTTAATCTAGTTGATTCCATAATCCATATTCAGTTCATAGTGCCATGCTCTACTTAAATTTTTACTTCTTAGTTCTTTACTGGAAGCTACCTTAACCTAATAGGAAAATCTGGTATCAGCTATTTATGTATTTTATTTATTTGTTTATCAATACTCTGGGTGTTTATTTTGCCTATAAATGCTTTTGGATTCCTATATGTTTTGTTGTTGATTTTGTTTTAAATCTTTTGGCTACACCTAGTTGTGGGGGAATACACATTATTTGTTTGCTTTTTAATGACCAATATGTCTTTAGCTCTCAGTCCAAATAGGCTGAAGGATGCAATTTCATGTGATCTTTGAAAACACATGTTTTGGAATTAGACAGACTTGAATTCAAGTCCCTGGTCTGTTAACCATTAAGTGTAAAACTCTGGGCAAATTACTTAATTTCACTAAGCAGAATAACATTTGGGTAATAATATTATTGATCTTGTAAGGCTATTGGGAACATCACGAAATCTTATATGTAATGAACCAGTTGTCATAAAGTGATTGCTCGATAAATGTTAGTTCTTATTTGGATTATCTGGGGATCTGGAGTAGACTCTGGCCAAGATATTTTCAATGCTTTACTTCTTGATGATGATGAAAATAGGACCATGTTCTAAATTCTGTCATTTCCTCAGGATTCTAGATATTGAGGACACCTACAAAGACTTAACTCTTCTATCTTTCCCCACCCTGTCTGAAAATATCAACAGATAGAACTTGCAACAGTAGTCATGACCTCCTCAACATGTGCAAAATTCATACGTTATTGTCTCATGACAGCTAGTGGTCTGTCCTTCATATGAACTCTTTTGCTCAATTGGAAAAAAATATGGTGAAGCTGATGAAAGTGTTGCTGCCATCTTCAAGGGATTCCTACTTGATCTACTAATTGTAGCACAATGAGAAAAATTTATGCCACATAATATCGATAAAAGGAAAATTGTTCCCCATAATTAAATGTCCTCCCTAGATCTCAGAACTGAGATGCAGATCTTTCCAAAGGATGCTAATTGTATCACTCACTCTAACATATTAGTGCATTAGTGTTCAACCCTTTCTGAGGGAGAGTGGGCGAGGCTGACATGAAGAGGAATGCCTCTAGAAACAGAATCTCAGGCATGATAGAAACGATTTAGGGAGAGAAAAGCTTTTCCTTCATATCTCAAATCATACCATATACGTAGTCACCTTCTACCATCTGAAAGGCCAACTTAGATCATCCCAGACATCATGTAGAAAGGCAAGACAAGATCATCAGCAATGAAGTCTTAGAAAGTCTACCAGCGTGGAAGTGATTCCCACTACAGCACAGCTCCATCCATCTGGATAAGCCCAGAGGATGGATGGCAGCTCTATGGCAGACTGAGTATAGACAGGGGTCAGGGGAAAGAAGCAGTATAGTGACATATTAAAACACAACTTCAATAATGTCACATCTCCATGAAGTGTTGGAAGCTGTAGCAGCAACATACAGAATGGGTTGGTTTAAATCAATCCCAGAGAGAATGTGTCTTTTCCTGTAAGTAGAGCCTGAAACCCAAGCAAAGAGGCCAAACAGTAACAGTAAAGACTGTCCAGATAGGAGCTACAGTTACAAAGCAAAGAGAGCCAAGTAGCTTACTCAGGTATTATATAATAATAAAGCCTCAGGCCCATGGTTTTTGGTTGTTCAGTTATAAATACTAAGAAGCACAAACACGCACACACACACAGAATGTCCAACAGGCACTTTTATTTTTTTTAATGTCTGCTGTTAATAAAATATTTTTACAGAGGCCAAAAATTCAGAATAGTGCAAAACATCTCAACACCATGCATTCATGACCACTTCTCGTTGATTTTAAACATTCGTTCCAAGTCACATATTTACAGAGAGATGGGGCATCTGTGCAGATGCCGGACCAACGGGATGGAATTAAAACAGACAAACAAACAGTGTCTTGAGTTCACATTTGCAATCACATGCTAAGAGAAATTATGTGGAGGAAGAACCTCCCTGGACTGTGTGGTCAGGTTTGGGTGGGGTCTTAGGGGGCCGGGACCAGGGTTGGGGTCTGAATCCCCCTGGCTGTGTGGCCAGGGATGCATATGGACCCTCTGCCTGTGGCCTATGCCTGGAGAGAGCCACTACGGCTGGGTGGGGGGCAGGGGGAACGCGGAGGGTGTCTTACCTGACACCATCAACTTGATTTGTCTCTTTAAAAAAAACAAAAGGCAAAGAGAAGAGCAACACGTGTCAGTGAAAACAACTTTGGTCCTTGACAATTCTTAGGAAAGGATGTTCAGGGGACAGCAGGGGTCATGATGTGGACCAGGCCCCCAGTGAGCTCCCCCATTCTCTGCCTGCACAGCGGAATTGGGGCAACTCCGGGCTGTCTCCACTCTGCCTCGTGCCTCAGTGTTCCCACCTGTAAGATGGACAGCGCTGGGGGGTGTGGGGCAGAAAGGTCTCTGAGGTCCCAGCTGAGAAAGGTGTCATGGATTTCTAGGTGGCTAATATTCTTTTTTTTTTTCTTTTTTGTATAACAGGCACATTTTTAAATACACAGGGCTACAGAATTATAGAATAAACTTTTCTGCCTCTTAGGTCCCAGTACCTTTACAAACATGATCCTTTAAAAACAGAGTTCACATTTCTTTCTCAGTTCATGGCCTTTTTAAGACTTTTGAACATCTCCTTTTTGCATATAATGCCGTGAGCTACCCTAAGCAACATCCAGGAACCTGCTCAAAAACATTCCAGTGGCATACCTTGGGTATTCCAGGGATGAATGAATCTGAAAGGTGAGTGTATCTTTTAGTGCCTGCTGTCTAGCAAAATGTCACGCCACTCAGCACAGACAGATCGGAACAATGAATTTGTCCTGAGTTAAGGACCTGTGAACTGATCTGTTGGCGTTTTAACAGGCCAACAAATTCCCCAGAGGGACTCAGAATTAATTCTCCCCATAAGAACCACACTGAACTAGATTCTCCCAACGTATTAACAACTATGTCTTGTATATGTCGATATTTTCAAAATCCCTAACTTGCCCTGGGAATGAAAGGAAAATGAAAAATGGAAGTTTCTGGCTTTCTAGTTAACTATCTCCACATCAATATTACTGAGAGAAAGATGGGGGGAAAGTAGAAAATAGTACAAAAATAAGAATTGTTTTTAAAAAGACACTATGATCTTATGGTCCTACCCATGTACATGATGACACTGAATGGGACGTTACAACAAGTCGTCTCAAAGCCAGATGACTGCAAATGTCACATTTCTCACTCACAGTGTAAGTTGGTAAAAGGGCTGATAAGAGAGGTGGTAGCAGGATGACCTGAAGGGAAGACTAGGGTTTCAGCTGCTGGAGGATGGAGAGACATGAGTACAGTCATTGCCTGTTGACTATTTGAAGTGCCTCTTCACCACCTTACCATTCGTGTGAACAAATGCAGACAACTGACAAACAACTGAAGGACAGTGTAATGGTGAAGAAGTATAAAGATAAGCAAGGCTGCAGGAGAAATGGGCTAAGTGGAATTAAATAAGATCTCATCAAAGTTTCTGGACAGTGAGAAGGATCTGGATGCCCACACTTGGGTGAGCTTCCAGTCAAGTCTGACTGGTATCCTGGCTTCATTCAATATGGCCATAATAAAACATCTTAGAAACTGCAAAGTTAGCACCCATATCTCATTCTAGGCAAGCTTGGATGGTCGGCACAACATGGAGGATAACAAAATCTAATGATCACCAAAATATTAGTACCAAGTTCATTTGTTTATTCACAAAATATTATCTAAGCACCTATCATGTGCCAGTTATTAACTTAGGCTCTAATGATACAGTAGTAAACAAGACAAAGACATCTCTCCCTCATGCAATACACCCTGTTCAGAAAGATAAATAATACAAATAATATATGAGGAAGTGATGACTGCAAAGAAAAAAATGAAGGAGGATAAGGGAATAGAATGTAAGAGGGTGCTACCCCGGATAGGATAGTCAGAAGACTTCTCTGAGGAGTTCATCTTGAACAAAAGTGAGTAAAAGTAAGAGCGAACCAGACGCAAATGTTTAGCGGGACATCACTCTAGACAGAGGAACAGCAAGGGCAAAGGATCGGATGTGGCTGTACACTTGGCTTATTCTAAAACCGTCAAGGAGTCTGGAGAACTGTGTGAGAGGGAGATGAGTGGGAGAAGATTAATTCAGGAAGTCAGCCAGGGCCAAGAGCTTGGAGGTTCTCCTTGGCCCTTCTAGGACATTTGGTTCTATTCTAGAAGTAGCAGAAAGCAGGAGGAGGGGCAAAAACGGTGGTAGGATCTTATAAACCTTGAGAGGATTAGTGAGGTACCAGAATTCATTTGAATACTTGCATAAAGTTGTTTACATTATCGTTAAAATATCAAGTCCTTACAGTACCTATTAATTAATCACAATCCATTTTGTTTTAAATATATTTAAGGAGGCTAGCAACAACTTTGTGGGCTTCATTTTAGTAACACTGGCAGTTAGAACAGGTAAAATGCAGGCTCTGAGTGGGTCGGTTCATGCAGTAGAAATTTACACAGATGATGAGAAAAGCACAGATAGCATCAGGCAGAAGTGGCTGTGGTGACACTAGCCAGAGTATTCACTGTGTACCTGGTACCTGAAGTGCCCATGAAAATCTGGGATGACCAGCAATGAAGACGCCCTCTGAAAATTAAACTATGACATGAGCAAAGGTTACCATGAAGAGGCAAAATGGCTTCTGGATCACAGCAACCTTCCTGTGAGAATTAACATATCTAAAGAAAGAAAATGACCATCTGAAGCAGAGGACAGGTCAGCTATGGAACCAGAGACACAGGGAAGTCTCAGAGGCACATTCTGCTCCCGTCCAAGAAAGGGACATCCTGGCATTGTCAAGCTGCTCGGACTGTCTGTTCTTTCTGGCAGGTAGATGGAGACGGATGCATGCTGCCACCAGAGCCTGATGAGACTAAGCATTTGAAACAAGCACCCTGCTCACCAAGCAACCTTCTATTAATGTGGCTCCCTTTGTAGCTTGCCTACAGGGCAGGCATTCACTGGTCAGACTGATGCAAATGTCTGGTCCAGTTAACCATAATATTTTCCACTGTAAATTAATACAGTGGCTTTCCCATTTATATGCTTCAGTCTTTTGTGAGTCAGTACAAGGCATACCCTCTGAATAATCAGCTCTGGCCATTAACCAGATCAAATGCGGAGACCTGCATTGCTGCGGTCTGGGCTCCAGCTGTGATGAATTCACCCTGAAATGCTACCCTGCAAGGTCTCCTGGCAGCTGGCCTCCTCCTGGGACACACTGACCTTGCAGTACCTGACATCTGAAATGTCGACATATGCGTTCCAACACGGGCTCTCCTGGGAACAGTCACCGCTGGGGCATTATGTTCAGGGAGTTGTAAGAGGTGATTAATTGAATATTGAAGAAATGTCTCTACTGGCGGGAAAAGAATTTTAACAATGTATACTATGGACATACTCTTTAAATATGATAATAGCTAATATTTATTGATTTCTTGAAGACTAAGTGACAAACACTATTCTAAGCATTTTAAATATGATTTAAGTACTATATTTATTCCCATTTTAGGGACTGGAGAAACAGAAAGTAAGAATGATTAAGTCATTTGCTCTGGGTCATATCAGTAGTTAATGATGGACCAGTGATTTGAACTCAGACCTATTATCCCCAAAGTTAACAGGATGCGCTCTGGAGTCAGACTTGCCCTGGCCGGAAACTCGGCTCCACCACTTAATACAGTTTTGACCTTGAATAAAACACTAATCCCCCAAATCGGTTTTGTCTCTAAATGCCTAACACATAGGGCTATAATAAAGCACAAATGGAATTAAAAATAAAGTACTTAGCAATGCAAAGTGCTCTGTGCGATGTATCTTGCACAGAGTGAGCTCAAGAAAAGTTATCTGTTAATGTACCAGAGTGTCCAAAATATTTAACATATTAAAAGTAATACTACATACACAGATCAGGGCTTGGGTCTAATTTTTCGTATCCTTCCCACTCTGGACAAATACTTCTGGTATTTCATGATATAATTTTGTTTATATTTAAGCCTCATTCTAAAAATTGGAATCAGGTTTCAAAAATACACATAGATAAATACACATAAATAGATCAAATACAAAAAAAAGAGTAGTGAAACACAACTAAGGGTGATATGCGTATATTTCTGTAACTTTGTTTGAACTGCACAGCTCCTTTGGCTCTGCGCTCCTGAGAAGCCCAAGCCAGTAGGGTAATGTGGTTAGTTTAAGGTTCACAGCGCCCATAAGATAAAAATAAACCTCTTTTTCCATAGTTCTGAGGACTGAGAAAATGTAACCACGAGGGTCCTCGTACAGGTGGTACTTTGTAAGTTGGTACATCATCACCAACTAAGCCCTACAATGCTTATAATAATAAGCCTCAGTAGCTTTAAAATCACAAAATTACAGTTCAAGAATCTAAAATCATATTTTAAAAAAATAATTAAGAAAAAAATAAAGTGTGTTTGAATGGATGTGTTTCCCTCTGGCTTGAAACTGGACTGCCTCACCATCCTGTGTCCTTGCCCACAAACTGTCTCATCCCTTTGTATCAGCTGCTTTCAGGTCACCCCCAAGTCTGTTGTAGTGTCCTGTCCTTGTACAGATTTCCTTCTGCAAAATGCCAGGCTGTACTTTCCCTCTCATCAGTTTTTATGCCAAAGATCCTGTGCTTTTTTTTTTCCATTTCATTTTGGGTTATATTTTCCAATTCTCTGGCAATGCAGAGAAGAGGTCAAAGTCATCCATCTGGAACTAGGAGGGAATAAAAACAAAACAAAAAAAAAAATCCTCCACCAAACAGCAAGCTTACTCTTCCAAATAGTAGATGGCTGGGAGAGACCAAGTGCCTCTGGAATTTGAAAACCTGGCTTCAGACAATAAATCAAAAGCACTTAAGTTAGTTCCAAAGCACCTTGGGCTTTCATACCTGACTGGCAAAATATTGAAATAAAAAATAAAAAGGGTAGTGACGAGGAATAGAAAAAGGCATACTCCCTAACGGAGCTGTAAAAACGACTGGAGCACGGTCTCCATCATGTTCAGTGTCTGCTTACATAAGCCACCCAAACACATCCTGCGTCAGTATCCATGCGGCACCTCCCTTGGTTGTGCCTCCAAGTCCATGGCCTTTTACGTCTTCCCCTTTTGTCTGTCTTATCCCTTTGTATCAGGTCCACCTTCATATATACACTGTCACTTGCTTTTGAAAACATTCATCCTAATCTCCACTTCCTTATTTTTTTCTATCTGCAAAAGCCTGTGCCTGTTCATAGCCCCGGAAAGGCCAGAAGGGCCAGGGCCAGGCTAGCATGGAAAGGTCATTCTCATACTGTTTTCTGCAGTCTCAAGTGGGGAGTCCCACAGTTTTCATAGAGGGAGCCTGTCTTTTTCCCTGACATTTCCAGATTTAACTCCAATAAAATAACTAAAACCCTGCCTTGGACATTTGAGAACAGCATGTTGCCTGATAGGTCTGATTCTGATTGCAAATCATATGTTCTGCTCAGCACTCAGCACGTGGTTGATAATCTCCCAGTCGTGGTTTCCGCATCTCTGGCTGGGGAAAGCTAACTGAACTGCATCGTGCTCTGCTTTCCCACCGCTTCCCCTCGTCCTCTTCCGTCCAGCCACAGCACTCTATCCTGGGGAGAGTTCTTACCAGCTGAGTCGTGGCTTTCACCTTGACTGCTCATTTAAAGGGATGAGAGAAAGAAAATTAACTGCTTACTAATTGAGTGCACCACTCCTTGTCGCTGGAGAAAAAGGAGGTAACCGTCAGCACAACTGGTGGCTGGAGATGATCACCTCGCCCCCTTTCCACGTTCACAAGCCCCTACAATTTTCTTTCTACACACGAGGTATCACTCACAGCCAGTGGAGAATAGATCCTCAAGTGTCTTGGCCAAAGTCCTCTCTCAAGAGCTCAGTGAGTCCATGTTTAGGTTAAAAATAAGCCTGATACAAGAATAGCAATATTGAAGGTGAAGATTTTTACTCTGACAAATGAACTTACAGTCTCTAGTGACTGGGGAGGAATGAGGTTGTGTAATTTTCCTAGCGCTCCCCTAGAATAGAGTAAATACTGTATTCTTTGTCTTTCCAATGATAAAACTGCAGAAAAGGAAGTTGACCTGGCTTGCTCAAGGTCATGGAAGTGTGCTGAAAGTTTACATAAATGAAACAAAACAGTTTCCAGAGGCCCAGTCTGGCATAGGATCACTTGGCAACTCTGATCTCAGATGCAGCGCCCTCTGTCAAAGCCTTGGTGGGGAACATGTGTCTAAGACAGAGTTGAAATGGTGGTAGACGTGAAGTCCCGGCATTATGAACTCAGAGCTCTCGGTGTCTCCATCTGCCCCTGATTTAATGTGGATGGCAGTATCTCTGCCACTGACAAGAACAGCATTTCTTGTCGCGTCGTGTACTAAGCTATTTCTGCCATGACATATATCAACCGGACCAGGATCCTGAGGATTTATTGGGAGTGTTAATAACTGCACGTGAGCGAGGTCCCGGCTCCTTGTCTGCAGCCCGGGGGGAGCCCTGCTAAACGGAGCCGATGTATATTCTCTTTCGGACAGGGAGTTCATATTTAACACATAGCTTTCTTTGTCTTCCCTGACTGCCCTCTGAAAAATTATGTTTTTAGGAAATAAATATTTAACAGATTTCCTCATGTCTGCATGTTCTATTAGTTTGGCTGAATTCAATATCCAGTACTGTGAAAGCAAAATGTAACACAATTCTTTTGTAAAAACTAATGATATTGTTTTATGGGTCCCTTTTTATGTGTTTACCTGGGTTGTTTCTTAAAGTCACATCACAATTTTGTTTTCAACATAGAGATATCCATATTTTTTGGCATTTAAACATGTTTTAAAGAACATTAAGTTTGAAGAGATAGGAAACACATTGATACTATCTGATACTGGGAAACCTAAGATCATAGGAATTCTTCTGTTTCCATTTAGTATTCTCTTCTTTGGCTTCTTTGATTCCTTCCCGGAAGCTTGTTTTCCAAACTGTTAAGAAGACATAGCAAAATTGGATTTGCTCCATCTTATCCAAAATAAGATTGACTACAACTAATCTATTATGTATTAATTAAATATAAGTAGAGAACATCTATCCACTTGGTCCCCAAACCATTGCATATATCAAATGTAAGTGCCTCTGGGTTTTGTTATAAGCATTTTCAGAAGAAGCCAACTGTGGTTAAAATTCACAACGTGTAGATACTCTTTACATCAGATACTGCAACCGCCTGGAGATATTATTTTTATAGGCATTCATTTATTTCCAATTTCTACAACATTCTGGAAAACTTCTGTATGAAAGGCAAAAAGCAAAAACAAAATACATAGTGCCAGGTTATATTCTAATTGTATATGTATATAAACAGATCTCTATCAGCGACATTTATTCCCATTCCTCGATGTTTACAAATGCTAATATTCTCTTCTTTGTACTCTGATTTGGCTTTCTTTTTTGTTGTCATTGTTGTTTTGCTGTGTATAATTATATTATTCCTGCAACACAGATATGCTGCTTCTTTTTGGTATATCATATTTGTTTATATAATCTCCTATTAATTAGGTACATCTGAGAAAAGTAAGTTTATAACATATGTTACTAACCGGTGTGCCTTACAGTGGCTGAGAAGGAAATGAGACAGGGAAGGAAAAAAAGAGACCATGAATTGAACGAAATATAAACATGCTTGCATTTAAAAATCAGGTAGCCTCATGTCAGTACAGATCTGGAAGAAACGAATCTAAACATTTCCTTTTACAGATGAGGAAACTGAGTCTCTGAGGGGTTTGCCTGATGTCTCAGAGAGAAAGGCACATCTGTACATAAAATCAACAGGCCAGTGTCATTTTCATGTTGCTGACTCAGAGCACCTGGACCGAAGGCAGCTACTCCTTTCAACCAAAGGTCTTCTAGCTGGGGTTCCATGATCCTGTGTTGCATTTAAAATGCAGATTAATTTCATACTTTCAACGGTACCCACCACTAAAAGGTACCTGTAAGACTTCCTAAGACCCTCTGCCGCCTCCTTATGTCATTTCCCCCCTTGTATTTTCCTGCTTAGCCATATGAAGACATAGATGTAGCAAATAAAATGAGTGTGCAGTGACTGAATATCTAGAGAACACAGATACCTCATGCCTAATACAGTAGGCAGTCAATTATGTCTTGAATTCTGAATGAATGTGCAAATAAATAAATCCGAGGGGATGTGAGATCTAAAGCTATATCCCAACAAGAGAAGAGACAATAAAGCATTTTTTATCTTACCCAAACACAGTCTATTTAGACAAACCTAACAAATAACCCGGGGGTCTCTGCTATACTTAGGAAGACAACTAGAGACTCAAAGAATAAAAATCTGTCCACACCACCCTAACCTCCCCTCGTACAACATATTTGTCTTAAACTTTAAACACCATGTAGAAGCATAAAAAGGAGTGAATTTATATAGGCCTTTAGAAAGCAGTTCAAAACAGACCACAGAGAGATCACAAAGCCATCATCTGCTAGTGTTGGAATGTCTGGGTGTCTGTGATGAATGCATTTGCAAATATTGCTGTGAAGTAATTTCCTTCCATTTCTGGAGTACTCCAGATAAATCAGATTCCCCTCTAATCACATCTGCTGCCTGCGTATGAGAAAAGAGAGTTTGTCTGCATGACACATAATATGTACTTGGAGGGTAGAGGGCAAAGAAGCTTAGTGGAAAGCTACCACATATAATCATAATGGGGTAGAGCAAAACCAAATAAAAAGTCACAGGATGCTTCTCAAGCAGAGACTATGCAAAAATGGCATCCCAGGCTTTGCCGTGAGAATATTACAGGGCATGCGTAATTCACCTGTCAGATGTAAAGAAGACCGTCCACAAATGGGGCACCATGTTGAGACCTGGATAACCTAGGTTGAGTACTTTAAATAAATAAATCAGATTCACCATGCTATTAACCCAATATATCCACCAATAGAATCAGAAAAGAAAGAAAGTATTAAGATAGAAGAAAATTTTAACTGAAATGCAATTAATAAAGTGGCTACATATAGTTGTAGCCTATGTCAGAATCAGAGGTGGTTCCAACAGCTTAAAATAGCATCTAGTCATAGAGTGTGCTAGAATTCCAAAAAGAGATATTAAATATAGTGGCCCCTCATGTATTCAAAGGCTCCTTCATGGTAACCTGCTGACAGCAGATGCTGTTGGTGCACTGCCCGAATTCACTTGGGAGATTCCATTTCAGAAAACGTTCACCATGTCCTCCTGCAGGCCCATGTGACTCTCCACTGGAGGGCTTTCTCTTGGCATTTACAGGGCAGGCTGGAAGTACTGGGAAATTAACATCCCTAGGAACAGCTCTCAGCTAATGACAGATGGAAGTGGGAGGACAAATCTCCAGCTTCCTTGCCTTTATCTTTTTTTAAAATTTTTATTGGAGTATAGTTGATTTAAAATGTTGTGTTAGTTTCTGCTGTGCAGCAAAGTGAATCAGATATACATATATCCACTCTTTTTTAGATTCTTTTCCCATATAGGTCATTACAGAGCATTGAGTAGAGTTCCCTGTGCTATACAGTAGGTCCTTGTTAGTTATCTATGTTATGTATAGGTGGGAAGGCTCTGAGACTTGTTCCTCACAGTGTCCCAATATTTCCCAGTGAGGCTGAGCCCTAGAAGCACATAACGCACCCTTTATTGCTTCCCTGCATTCTTGGTCATACTTCCACATTCCATTACCTATTTTTCCTGAGATTATTTCCCAAATAAACTACCTGCACTCGCGTCTTGTTTGGAGTCCACTTAAGGAGAAACACAATTGAAGGCATGACCTATTCAAAACTCTGCCAAGAATAGGAAATTCAGTCACAAAAATAGGTCCAAACAGAGGTTATAAATCCCATGTGTCAAAATGCATGTATTTTGCTTACAATGAGAATAGCAAGAAGTAGTAGGAACATTAAGGAAAGAGGCAGAAAACTACCAAATAGACGTGATAACTTCAGAAGCATTCAGAGTAGGGACAATCAGGCTTCAATAACCTAGTGAAACCCGAAGGCATTAGTACAGTATCTCAGAGTACAGTTCCTATTTATACTGATGGTCTGGGTCATTAATCATTAAGAAGTTGAACAGCAAGTGGTGTGCTCTATCTAAGAATGCAGGGGATACACAGAATAATTTGCAAAAATTTATGTTAAGAATTGTTAAAAATAGTTATTTATAAAGTAAACTTCAATTACGTGGAAAATGTATTAATACAGAATATACCACTATCCTGGGACTGGAGAAAAAAGTAGATGACATAATACAGCCATGGTATAGTTATACCAGGTATGGTATAACTTACTTGAGTTAACAGTTCAGCAAAGTTAATTCGTGCTGACACTCTACCTGAAAATAGAGAGTTATCACTGAGGTGAGAAACTTGAGGCATAGAGGAAGTACCCTAGAGTTAGGAAGAATATTTGTCTAATATTTGACCTGAGAACATACTGAGCTAATTTTTCACAATTTCCTAAAATCACATCTCTTTCATTTTAGGATAATTCTGTGCTCACAGCTTTTATTTTATATGGGCTGAATTTTATTCATACATTAATACAGTAAACTTAAGTAGTAAGAGTTAATGTCATAAAAGGACCCAGGCCATAAAACTATCTCCCCATTGATCAACAGTTGACTCCTTGAAATCTGCCACTAGCAGCCTGGATCTTTGGTTAAATCACTGTTGTGTTTCATCTTATGAGATGAAATGATACCTAAAGGGACTATCACTTCAGGTCACTCACACCTTAGTGTGAATAAATAATATTGAAAGATTAGTGACAAAAAGGACCTCCAAATAAAGAAATTAGGGATACAACAAAATGGTGATATGATGATGGGAATATTCTTTAAAGTCACTTTTAAAAATAGTTTCCAGGCTTCCCTGGTGGCGCAGTGGTTGAGAGTCCGCCTGCTGATGCAGGGAACACGGGTTCGTGCCCCGGTCCAGGAAGATCCCACATGCCGCGGAGCAGCTGGGCCCGTGAGCCATGGCCGTTGAGCCTGAGCGTCTGGAGCCTGTGCTCTGCAATGGGAGAGGCCACAACAGTGAGAGGCCCACATACCGCAAAAAAAAAAAAAAAAAGTTTCCTTACAAAAGCAGCCTAAAATCATATGAGGCTATACAATTCTGGCTAAAAATCAGAAGTATAGATGCAAAGACGCTTTTCATTAAAATAAAATGCTAAATATTTAAACAAGCATAGCCTGAAAAGAGTCTAACAAATTGTTATCTGCCCATTTCTGTGAACAGAAATACTGTGATTCCATATATACATAGTTATGTGTCTCCATCTCCATTTCATTCAATTTCTATGTCTTTGTCCAGTTTCCCACTCTCAATACCTATATTCTGGAAATTATTCTACACTCAGAGCTTGTTCTCCAATAGCTGACCTTATTCCTTCTGTGACTATGACCTCTACGCAGAGGAAAATCCCTGATGCACTACACATGACTGGCCTAGGCAAACAGATGGCCTGGAATATTACCGAGAGCCGAGCACAGCAAAAGAAAGCACCGAAGGGGAAGCCACTCCAGTAAAATCAAGTGGTGTAGGCACTGAGATCAAGATGGAAAGCAAATTTCAGGGGTCCATCCTTACGTTCATTTTTGTCGTGTTAAGTCAGACATGCCTGATGCAATTTACATTTTCTGGGGATAGAGTATTAAAACGGATCAACTCAACTCAAGCATTTTTGAAGTATTTACTCTGTAACAAACCCTACATCAAGCAGAGGACAGAGCAACAAACAGGTCACAATCTCCGCCTCTACAATGTAAGGATCCCCTCATACAATACTGTGAAACCAGAAGGCAGCAGCCAGTCCTGTGTGCTGCAGTGTCACCTGAGTAAGGGAAGCTCCTCTGGAGTTCACCCTGTACTTTCTGACTGCCATGCCAGTGACCGGAACTGCCATTCAGTCAGAGTGCTTTCTGACTTGTTTCCATAAAATCTGACCTAAAACACTGGAAATCCTGCCAATAACTCACTGAGGAGGAAAAAAAAAATGCAAGACCCGTCTCTGCTCCTTTTAATTAGCTCGTAAATCTGGCAACCAGAAACCCTGAAACGGAGAAGACAAAGTGTTATTTAAAATACTGTGGGGGGCTCAGTCTGCAACACTGGCCAGCCCCCTGTTGGGACAGGGGAGGTCACTGGGGTGAACTGTAAGGAAGCAGCAGCTCAACTCGCAAGGTTCCCATTTCAATTCCCGTGTGCATCTCCCATCACCCTGCACTGCTTTGCATTGAGGCCAAAGGCCCCAGAATGGGCAGGCTGACAGAGCAGTCTGACCACCAGTGGTCATCCTGGCAGTTGTTTCTCCTTCAGGTGTGACAAACAAAACTCCTGAGAGGCTTTGGCAGGGGGCCAGAATGTCTACTTTGTGTTCATCGAAGAGAACGACAGAGACGCCAAGAACACGTCATGAGAGCACATTTTCCTCACACTCTGGTTTTTATCTGTAATTTTTATTCATCCAAAATTCTCTCCTTTGTCCAAGAAATGAATGGGTTGTATATTGCAGAATGTCCCCTTTACAGGTTCGGTCTCTTGTTCCCCTTTTCAATCTGCCTACTAATGACCAGCCCTACGGCGAAAAGCCTTCCTTAAAAACTCAAACACAGATGGGGCACGGGGGCTTCTTTTTTCTCACACCCATAATTCAAAGGCTTGGGAAGAAAAGGCATTAGGATTTCATTTTTAATCCTCATAGCTAGCCCTGAAATTATACAAGCCCACCTACTGTGCTAGATGGGAATGAGAACATCAATACATACATGATACCTTTCACCTCAAAGAGGATGTTTTCAAGTTGGAAGACAAAATAGAAGTATTACCAAAAATAAAGAGTGAGGCAAGATTTCAGTAGCAAGTTCAGAAAGCTCCACCCTCACATACACCTACGGTGGAAACAGTGTAGCAGTGAGGTGGCCATTCACAGGACGCTGCAGTAACGTGAAGGTTTTATAATACTGAGCTGGGCTTTCAGGAAGAGGGAATGATAGATTAAGCAGTGAAGATATAAAGGGCATTTCAGGTGGGTTGAGTTTAGTGAATAAAATCCAAATAGGCGTGTCGGAGGCTATTCAAAAAATAGGCTGGGAATTTTAGATCGTTGTTCTTTAATTTCTTGAAATCTTGTCATTTTTCCCTAGAGATTTGACTTATTGCCTAGCCCTCTCCACCAGAATATCCAGGCGGGGCTGTCACTGATTCTTCCCTCCCTCTCCACTTCCTCCACTTTGGACAGAACTGCCTGGGTGTTCCCTGGGTGACAGAAAAAATGGCTGAGATGTCACCCATGACAGGCCTAAATGGCTAGTTTCGGACATCAGTCGCTAATACTGATCTCGGTGCCCCAAAGTTTGATTGCGTGGATGATTAATGGGATTTTCATGACAGTTTTGTAGCATGTTTCCTCTTCTTTTTTCTTTCACTTTAATAAAAATGGGATTACCTTATTCTTAACATGCTGGCTCTGAAGAGGTAGTCAAGTTGACCAAAAAAAAAAAAAAAAAAAAGTATTTTGAGAAGGGGGAGGGCAGAATAGCTTGAGTCAGCTTCATTTTTTTAAGGTGCCAAAGTACAGAGATTCCTGTTGCTTTGTCTGACTACGGCCTTTAATTTTCTGCCTGTATTTGGATGTAGAATGCCTCTGTGCATCAGCCTTCCTGCCTACGAAATAAGGCTAATAATACAGATGTAGCCCAGAGCAAAGCCGTAAGGATTAATTAATAAAACATGACTGTTAAACCCACTGCAAACATGAAGCATGGTCTGAAGCTACTTGGTTAGAAAGTAATAAAGTGAAGCCTTGAAAAGAACAGGGTGGGGCTGCAGCAGTCTCAGTGCCCCACCATCTTCCCTACCGGTATCCAGGTGTGTGCCGCCTGCTTTGTGCCCTCACCATGGAAATCTTCCCCACATCCCAGACCACGAGTGCCTCCCTGAGAGGTTCAATACCCGCACATGCTTGCCTAGTCTTCCACCTGTATCTGCTGTTCCTCTGTATGCTGGCTCATCTCAGCTGCTAGATTTTGATTCCACCTTTCTCGCAATGATTATCTCTCAACTGTCTCAGCAGAAAAAAAAAAAAAAAAGTTCTTTCTACAGTAGAAAGAATTCCCCAGTCATGCTCTTCACCCAGTAGAGCGGCAGGCCTTGATGCTGCGTCTCCCTCACTTCCTTTGTGTCTGTCTCTCTCTCTCTCTCACACACACACGCACATGCATGTGGTGAGATTATACTGATTAACTGAGTACTACGTGAAAGGAGAGAATACCTTCTCCAGGAAGTGAATTCTGAAATACTCACTAATTTGGCTCAATTCAAAAATTGAATTTAATTGAAACAAGTATTTATCATGTATGTTTTTCTGAAAAGCATTGTGCTAGCCATAGTGTAGAACAAGGCAACAAGCCCATTCCCTTGCCCTCAAGAGGCAGAGAGATGAGTACAATAACATAAGCAGAGTTATGGTGATTTATAAGAGATATAAGCAAAGGGAGAGAAAGATAGATTTCAGCCTGATAGAAGGAAGGATAGATGAAAAGAATAGACAGAAAGAAGACTTACATCTATAGAGGGACTGACATATTCCCATCAGGACACTAAATGCTTCCATATAAGTTACTGAGGTTAAACTTTCAGACTATTCTATGGAGTAGTATTATTTTTCCAATGTTAAAACTGACAATCAAGAAAGTAACTTTCCGGGGCTGCCCTGGTGGCGCAGTGGTTGAGAGTCTGCCTGCCGATGCGGGGGACACGGGTTTGTGCCCCCGTCCAGGAAGATCCCACATGCTACGTAGCGGTTGGGCCCGTGAGCCAATGGCTGCTGAGCCTGCGTGTCCGGAGCCTGTGCTCCGCAACGGGAGAGGCCACAACAGTGAGAGGCCTGCGTACCGCAAAAAAAAAAAAAGAAAAAAAAGTAACTTTCCCAATTTGTTAGTGTTAGTGGTATAGCATAAAGTCAAGAGCACACTCACAATACAAAATCTGGGATTCTGTTGGTAGTTCCAAACATACCACTACTGGTAGGTATGCAAGAAATACCACATTATACAAGTTACAATATAGAGTATAAATTGAATACCTTTAAATTCCCAGCATTCTGTTAACCCATGGAGTTGCACAGTCACTAAATGGCTTCTTGGAAACATGTTATAAGAAAAGTATGACATGAAGCAGAATCATGACTCTTCTAATACATATCAGAACAAGTAGTTTAGTATGACAGCATTCATGGATCAACAATAAAGGCAAGTGGCAAAGGTTCATTGAAAAACCTTGACCCATCACTGAAAACCATTTTCAACAGCTAAATGTCATGGAACACAACTTTTAAAAGGACATAAAACTAGAATGTATTACAGGAATAAGTACAATATGCACAACTTATAAGGTAGGATTCAATGTTAAAGACGATCTGTCTTAGCTAAGATATAAGGTCAAGGTGTTAATGTCTATTTTTAATACTATTTAATGAGCTTAATTTCCCATTAAATATCAAATCAGCAGCCTACTATTTCAGAGCAGACTGGGCATCTGACATTCTTAGCAGCTGTGGTTTTCCCTAAGGGCTTAATGGGTTTGTGTAATATTTGTACAAAGTAATATTATCATTATCATAAATGTTTTCTAATTATTTCTTGGGATTAATGGAAGCATGTTGTATTATTGATGGATTAAGTACAATATTTATAAAACAGTGATAGGATTAAAGAGAAATAAATATGTATATCTTTCTGCATGCGTAAATAATAAATATTAATTCCCATCATCAATTTTGTGCAAAGTGGTTTAGTACATATTAATAATTACTAAATAGTTCAGTTATCTGTTGTAGATTTGAGGTATGGATATAGGGTTTATCTGAAAGCTGAAGGACTTGGGTAAAGTCCTTGAGGACTACAGGAAGGGCAAGGATCTGGAAAATGGACTCAAGAAATAATGAAAGGGTATTGGATTTTCAGAAAATAAGCAAAATGTACCCAATAAGCTTTCAAGAGGAAGGAACTTGATAAACTTCTATCAAAAACAAAAATAAAGAACTTCTATCAAGAAAAAAAGAAGACAAAGTCCCACGGGGTATCATAAATCCACACGGCAAATATCCATGTGTATACAGTTGTTGGTTTAAATACATGTGTATTATTTACACTACAGTGGCTCTTTAGCACCATTCCTTTGATTTTTTTCTTTTTTTTTTTTTTTTTGCGGTACGCGGGCCTCTCACTGCCGTGGCCTCTCCCGCCGCGGAGCTCAGGCTCCGGACGCGCAGGCCCAGCGGCCACTGCCCACGGGCCCAGCCGCTCCGCGGCACGTGGGATCCTCCCGGACCGGGGCACAAACCCGCATCCCCTGCATCGGCAGGCGGACCCCCAACCACTGCGCCACCCGGGAAGCCCCATTCCTTTGATTTTTGACTTGTGTATTCATGATTTCTTCTCTGTTCCATTTGGTTGTATAAGCTCCCCGCAGACAACAATAAAGCATCTATGTGACAAACTGTAAAGCAACCAGGATTGGAAGATAGAAGAAGTAGCTTGCAATTCAAACCGCAACTTACTGGCTGAGAGATGTTAGGAGATAGTAATGGTGTGCAACACTAGCTCATTCTCTTGCCATCATTTTCAATAACTAGGTCAATCCTTTACTGCAACCAAGGGCTTGGTTTTGATGTAAATGCAAAGCAATTTCCCCTCCAGAACTGAAAAGTACAATACATTTTAAGGCTAAGATATGAACCATTCAAGAAACATGTTTGCTGATGACGTTTTAAAGAAATTACATCAGTGATCTGATGGAAGTCACTTAGGCAAATAGATTCATGAGAGACTAACAAAGTCATGATACAGTTTTAAATCACAATGCCACCTTTGGTAGGTGCAGTAAGTTGTTCTTCCTTTGGATTAATTTTTTCTAAGTTAAGAGATAATGGTTCCGGAATTGAAAAATAGGAAAGCTCTCGTCTTTCTAGTCTATGAAAAAATAGGAGTCTGAGTAGCAAAACCTTCTGAATTTCTCATTTGATTAACTTGATCAATTTAATTTCTGTTTTAAATAAGTCTGTTTCTAATACATTATTCCCTCTTCCTATGGGCAAAGTTACTGTCAATAACCCTTATGGCTCATTATCCTAGTCCTAAAAGATTTGATAAGAATGGAATAACATCAGATAAGGAGAAATCATTAACAAAATTATATTATAAAATCTTAGTCTCAGTATCCAGGTTGATTTTTACCAGAAAGTAATCTAGACAGTATGGACTTTTCATAAGTTTGCCAGGGTGACAGGTGGCTGTGTAATGACATGCACAGATGTCCATGAATACAGGAGACATCTCTGGGTCACCCTAGATGTCTGAGCCTTCACCCCAAGCACCCCTAAGGTGCAAGCAACCTTTCCAAAGCTTCACCTGTCCCAGAGGATCCAGAATGCCCATGACCCCAAGTTGCTAAAGCATCTGTTCTTATTGTATTGCACCAGTGCTAACTTCACAAAAACTATTATGTTGCCATAACAGCATGAAAATAAATACTGTTTCTTAATGTAAGTGAATTTATAAAAACCTGTCCAAGCAAGAAATGACCATGTAGTATATTCTTTGAATCACTTAGTCTTTTCACTGTTTCTGGGAAGTAAGGTTAGTGTCGTGTTTCTCTAAGCAATTTTAGGCCCTGTATATATTTCCAATCTAATTCAGTCCACAAAAGTTATTTCTAATTAGCTTATTTGTGTTCCATGGTCATTCAAATTGAGAATAAAGGCACTATCTGAGCACCTAAGATTCCTGGTTAACTGGTACCCAGGAAACAGGAGTGATGAAAACAGGTACAAATCAAGTCCAGGAGGCAGAAAGTAGAGCAATCTGGGAGGCAGAAGATAGTCAGATGATCTACGTGTAGGTTGCCTTTTGGAAATTTTATTCTTCACCACAGTCAGACTTAATCATGATTGGTCAAACTTAGGAAATGAGAGTTAGGTCGTATCATCTATAGGCCAGGTCACTTACTACCCAAGTTTAATTAAATCTTAGCTGTCTGAGGGTGCATGTTATCTTAAAAGAGATTATTAGAAAAGGAATATAATCCTATAAATAAATTACTATAAAGATTGGTAAATAACTGTATAAATATACTGTTATATTAAAATATAGCTGAGAACAGTGGTTCTCTAAGTATGGTCCTCAAACCAACAGCACCAGCATCACAAGGGAACTTGACAGAAATGAAAATACTTGGACTCTGTCTCACGCTTCTTTAATCCAAAACACTAGGGGTAGAGCCCAGCAGCCTACCTTCCTTTAATGAGGAGCATTGCAGAGAAAGTTATGTCCCTAAATTCTAATCAGAGGATAGTTATCCCAGGCTATTTCCATATAGAAATTAATTTAACCTATAGTTCATTGGAAAATTAAGCTAACTCTAATATTCTAGTCCTTGATCATACCCATTGATTAAAATTTTATAGTTATTTTCTCTACTACAATATTTAGCAACTTATTGATATTAATATTTAGAATATCATCTGACTTGGAATCAGTGGTTTAATTGTGATTACACTAATAGAAAAATATTTTAAATAGCAAGACTATAAGACAGGTGCTTTAATGTTTTTATGTACCTAAGCCACAGCTAGCATATTGATTTTTATTAATACATATCTGTCAGGTTTTATATCAAAATAAAAGATAATGTCAAAATTGTGCAGTATCAGATTAACTATTCAGGGAATACTTAGGGTCTGGTATGACTTGAGAATAGAATATGAAATCTTTGTTTTTAGAAGTCTCCTGTGGAGTTGAGGTGGAGAACTGCAGGGCAGGATAATATTCTCACTTCTCTTGGGGGTTTAAATTCTTCTGAGAAGCTGAAAACTGGTGTAGAGACCTCCTGATGCTTCTGTCTTCCCTCCATCTTTCTCTTCTAATTGCCCTTGGCCAAGCCCATAACCACTGGGGCATAAAAAAATTCCCACCCCTCCTAGAATGAATGGTTTCTAAGTTGTAGATAACTGTGTTCTGAATTTCACAGTGCTGGAGCAGAAAATTGCAGAAGGTGGAAAGTGAAGGATGAAAAGGACTCATTCAGAGGCTGACAGCTGGTAAAAAGCAGAGATGAAACAGAGACAAGCTAGTCAGACCAGGGAGTGAAGAAAGTAGAGAATTAGACAAGCAGTAACAAGGGAGTCAGAGTTGGTCAGGTAGGCCAGTAGCCAAGGGAAACGAAAAATGGGAAGGTCAAGCAGTGATTAGGGAGGGAGGAAACTACACCACTTCCTTTAAATTCCATCACAAGCTCTGTTCTCGCGATTCTAAGTTAGGTCAGTTACAAGACACTGGCAAGTTAATGAATATATACTTTAATTCATGTACTAAACTTTATGATTCACCATACTACACGGTATGCAGTGCCTGGCGACTTTATACCCTCTTGTAGAATACAGTGTTTATCTTGAAGTACTTCATTTTGATCAGATCACCACCCTTCTTCCTATTCAGGAAGCAAATACAAGATGTCAGCTCACAAATTTGCCTAGAGGAAAAGCCACATTGGTTTTCTTTTTACCAGGTTATCAGTTGCAAGAGCAAGAAATCTTAATGGCATGGTCTGTCCTTCCTTACTCTGCGCATCCTGGACACCATGGAAGGAGTCCAGGCCATCAGGGCTGACCCTTCTCAGCCCTCAGTCAAAAGAATATAGACAAATGATAAGCGATAGATCAGATATCAAATGGCCAATCTTATCTAACTACCTTAATAACTAAAACAAGGGGCATTTACTTCTTTTAGTCACTAAGACCACAAAATCAGATCATTCATTCTGGATGTGATGGATGGGCTCTGTGATTCTCTAACTCGGTTTAAAAACAAGTAGTAGGAAACACATAACATAAAACGTACCATATTAACCATTTTTAAATGTACATTTAAATATTAAAAAACATTTTTTAGTAAAAATAAAACCCAAATAGTTACAACGTGTAGACATAAGCCAATCCTAGATCATTAAAGTTGAAATCAGCCTCAGATACGACCCTTACAGTCCTTACGGGTCCAGATCCAGACACGGAAAAAGATCCAGAAATGTTAAATGCTTTGCCCAAAGGTCACACAAAATTGAAACTAGACCCAAGGCTCCTCATTCGCAGGCCAGTCCTCTTTCCTTTTTAGTCAACTTGAGTCAGGACAGCACAAAATGAAGCAACACGGCAATTATCTGATAAATTTGAGGGATGTGTATGGACAAACAGGGATAATTATGGCCAGGACATCCAATTTAGGTCCTCAGTTACCTAGATTGACTGTCTACATTGACTAAATAAAGCTGGATAATGGCCAAAAATGTACTCTACATTGTGTTGTGTACCCACAGCCTGAGAAGCACTTCATTGTGTTTGTGAGATTAATAGGAACACACACACCACTAAGCTAACTATAATGTACAAATGTGAATGGACGTATCTTCCATCAATGAACAGATCTGAAAGTTACCCCAATTTCTTTTATTGGTAAGTTGAGTGAAAATGCTATAGGAACTAAATGCATACACATTATAGAATTTCTCTAAAGAAAGCAATCACGCTGCTTCTGTCCAGATCCTTTGTTTCATCATGACTATTATTCCTCCAAATGAATCAACTATAATTAGGTCCAAGTTGTAAGATGAAAGATTACAAAAGCCTCAATAAATCTAGGTCATTCTTGACTTCATTCTAAAAAGTATATAGGTCCCCGTTTTAAACTTAAGATAAACGTCACACTTAGGATGTTTGGTCATGGATGGGAAGCATTTGAGGAAAGGGGCTTTCAATCAATGCCTGTAAAAACTTTCCTGTAAGATGGCATGTTTTAGAATAAGAATTCTGCCATTCAAATACAGAGTGATTTATTTGCCTGTGCAAAGTCAACAAGAAAAAACACATTACAAAAGTAAGATGTTTCTCTCTGATTTTAAAAATAAATAGGTTTAGAACTTTTTGTGCCGACATCAGGAACACAAATGACTGTGCATCATGATCAGAGGCTGAGAAGATAAGCCAGGAGAAAGATGAATCAAAAAGCAAGATACAAGTTGGTGCAGTGCAAATGCTATTGGATTGGGAATCACGAAACTGGGTTTTACTTCTCCATTTGGCAGGAACCAGCTAGGTTATATTAGACAATCCACCTTCTCTCTGGACTTTAGTTCCCTTATCTCTAAAATGAGAAGGTTGACTAGATGAGTTTCCAGTTTCACCTCTCTGTGACTTTAAACCAGGGATTAGCAAATTAAGGATGATAGGCCAAATATAGACCACCACCTGTTTTTGTAAATAAAGTTTGATTAGAACACAGCCATGCTCCTTCATTTACATATTGCCTATGGCAGTTTTCATGCTACAAAAGCAGAGCTGGATAATTGCAACAGAGATGGTATGGCCCACAAGCCCAAAATACTTAACTAATCTGGCCCTTTACCTAAAGTTTGCTGATCCTTGCTCTAAGCCATTGATGGTGTTTCTGTCAAAAGAGGATACCTTGGCATCACTGCTAAACCAAATCCATATTTTAATGGATTGTACCAATTTTATAGGATGGATTTTCATTCATCTTCTGCCTAAGGCCATATTGAGTAACACAACTTCTTTTTTAAAGATTTATTTTATCATTTATTGATTTATTTATTTTTGGCTGTGTCCGGTCTTAGTTGCTACATGTGGGGTCTTTGTTGAGGCATGCAGGATCTTTTGTTGCTGCACGCATGCTCTTCATTGTGGTGCACAGGCTTCTCTCTAGTTGTGGCGTGCGGGTTTTTTCTTTTTTCTCTCTCTAGCTGTGGCGTGCGGGTTCCGGAGCATTTGGGCTCTGTAGTTTGCAGCACATGGGGTCTAATTGAGGCGCACAAGCTCAGAAATTGTGGCACGCGGGCCACAGAACTAACTAACTCAGAAGTTAGTTGCCCCGCAGCGTGTGGGATCTTAGTTCCCTGACCAGGGATCAAACCCCGGTCTCCTGCATTGCAAGGTGGATTCTTTACCACTGGATCACCAGGGAAGTCCCTGAGTAACACATCTTGTGTGATGATATTCTGTTTTCCTTTTATAGTCTGACCATTGGATACACTGGTCCTTCACTATAACTTCAATACCTAAGTGACAATTAATAGGGGCATTGTCTGAGGGCTTTGATATTGGTAGGGTTGATGTAGGTGATTAAAATTTTATTCAAAACTGGCCAGTTCCTCAGTTCCAGGGTCAGGAAGAAGTCCTTCCCCATCAAAGAAAGGATAGTAAATTAAGAGACTGATACTAAATGAGACAGAGAAGAGGAACAGTTGTTGAACCTCCATACAGTAAAAGGAAAAAAGAGAGTGTGCATCCAGGACAAAAGCAGCGTAACTCATGTAACTTTCATCTACTTGAGGAGCACAATTTATGTTGAAGCTGAAAATCGATACCCAAATTAGTAGGTAAAGAATTGCCTCAGACTCTGAAATTACCTACATGCCTTAAAACTCCAGCGATGCAAAGGAAGGAAACTCATATATGCTACTTATTATCCAATCTACCTTCTCACAAAACCTCACTATTAACGTGGAGGCCTCTCAGAGCCACAGCAAGAGAGGCCTCCAGTGCAGGCTTATCTCTATACTGCACTTCTCAGTCATCCAAGGACCCGCCTGGCTCTTCATGCAGAGTCATATCAGAACGTGCAATCTTCCTCAACAATCTTTCTGCTCCCTGCCATACTAAGACCCTAGAAAATACTTCCCCTGGAAAATTCAAGCAGCTGGTAAGGATATCCAAGAGTCAAATCTCCACTAAACTATCAATTGTAGAATTTATTAAGGAACTAGTAGGAACTGCACACAGCCTTAAAACATACTGGATTGCTGGTACTTATGGAGCCAACATGATAAAGTGGAATAAAAGTGGGATTTGGGGGTCAATCACTCTGGTTTTAGAATCTTGGTTCTGTCAGTTTCTTAAGGTATGAAATTAGTTACCCAAAGCCTCTGAACCTTGATTCTAATCAATTAAATGGAGCCAAAAATGCCTCCCTTACAGGACTGTTCAAATATCTTAGAACTGTATGCAGCTATCGTTGTCCTTTGAGTCATCACTAGTAACCAGATGCAAATATATTAGCTCATTTAATCCTCAAATATCTTTGTCATGAGTGGAATCATTAATTCCATTTTACAGAGAAGGAAACTAAAGGCTGGACAAATTGGCAACTATCACACAGCTATTAAATAATGCAATAGGCATTTGAGTCCAGGCCTTTAATCCAAAGCCTATGTTATTCCCTCAAATCCACATTGCCTTCCAGTGATGATTTCTTCTGTCTACCAATGTCTACTCTGGTTCTAGGCTGTAATAATAACTGGGGTGGAGGGGTAGGGAGCGCCTCAGCCTCACCATTCAGAAATTATCTGCCTACCTACAATCCAAAAGGCTATGTTCCCAGGCACTAATTCCAGTTCTCCTTGCCTGCCATATGCTTTGGCCCAGGGACTAAGGCTGGACAACTGACTCAGCTACCTACCTAGTTTAGAGCTTTCCCCTGTATCTCAGGCCATTCAGCTGAGCCTATACAATCTACTTAGTTCCTGCTATTCATCATCTTTCCCCTTGCTCAGAACAAACCATGGGGCACATATCAACATCTCCCAACCCTTTGGTAGAGTCTGGCCATAACTAAGAGAATGTCCCAAGGTGCAGAGATGCAATCTCCATGGATGAGCTGTTGCCAGGGCTTCCCCCACTGATCAGATTCCATGCTCATGATGCAGCACCTACAGGAATCATGTCCATTCTGAGACTTAGATCCCAAAAGCATATTAAAGACCACAGACAGAGCCAGACTTGTTGAGCGGTCATCTCACTGCCTTTACTCCTTCTCTCCCTGACTATGCTGCTCACTTCCCCAGCCTGCCTCCCTCCAGTGTCTGGGTCAAGATCTGGAGTGATCTGTCAGGAGCCAGGTGCCCTGAACAAGGAAATAGGTTGTGAACTCAGTAACCTAAGAGACACAGATAACTGACTTAGCCAAGGAATTTCTGCACATTTCGTCAGGGCAATCACCCACTCCAAACCCAGGCTCCTGTGTGCTCCTGACTGGAAAGAGAATGGAGAATCAAGAAGAGGAAGAACCGCTGAGTAGGGACCTTTACCAGAGTGTGATTTTATATGTGTTCTTTTATTTGTCAAAGGGTATGTTTTCTTTGGCTAAACAAATGGGATATGAAAAATCTTTGCTTAAAAAAATTTGCATGTTTCCTCTACAAAGCATATTTCAATACTTCATTCGAGGATGTTCCTTTATAACTTAGTATAATTTGCTGCAGCTCATCATAAATGCCTCTAAAATCCCACAGGAAGGATGCAAAGGAGATGCTGGTAATTATGGAAAAAACTGTGAAGGGAAAAGATGAAGAGGTTTTTCTCCTTCCCTTCTTCTCACCAGCTTAATTCTCTTTCCTTCTGTCTTTAAGGTATATATAGCAGCAGTAAGTCAAAAAATAGGAAAAGATCACCCATTGTTGGCTGTCAATTCTGCCTGCTCATATTAGAAGAAAGCTTTAAATTTGGATTATAAATCATAAATTTCCATAGCATAAAGCCTTAAATGAATTAAGAAACTTCCAGAGATGTGAAATATACAAATCTATTCCTTAAAATACTAAAAATTAGATTTTTCAATCATTCTCCTTCAAATATACTACTTCTCTCATGAATATACTAATTTGTCTACCCTGCATTAGAGCCATTTGTAAACATATCTAAAATATTAGACTCTTAGCTCTGAGTATAGAGTCCATGTCAGATATGGTATTTTTCCCCCAGTACCCAGTGCAGGGTCTAAAGTGGGGGGAAAAGATGACTATGACAGACTCCCAGCGCTCTAGAGATTTGTGTTTGCCCTTTCATGATAGAGGAATGTCATTTGAGAGTGGCTGTCCATCCAGGTACTATATTCTCAAGTATATCCTGGAAAAATTTAATTGTGTTAAGTGATTGAAATGTGCCTATTTGCTACATCAGCTAAAGTAACCCTAATACAATGAACATATAATTCAATTAACTAATTGGCTCATTAACTAATAGCTAAGTGATATTAATATCAGATATTAAAAATTAACTTCTGATTGTTTCAGTAAAGGAATGAAGATGGAATCACATTTACAACAAAGCGAATAAGGCTTATATTTTAGGGTCCCTCACTAGCCCAGCTCCCTTCTAAGATTCTGGAAAAGGCCTAAGTAACATGTTCACAGTTCCTGTAAATTTTTCAAAAGCAATTTTTGAAAAGACCCCCAAATTACAGAGGCCTCAGGATGCACAAAAACTGACTCTGTCCCTGGTTCAAGATAAAAGAGAGAATGGTGGTATATGACGCGTAAAAAATGAAATTTGTATTTGTAAGGCACAGAAAGTCGATCTCTTCCACTAAAGTTGACTTTTATTAATTAGAATGTCACACGATCTAAAGTAGGCTGCAATTTATTGTCACATTTTCTCTCATTAGTTTTTCTATGATGCCTTATGTAGAAAGAATTGCCTCATTAATAACTTTGACCAATTGCTTTTGCAAGATGTTGATTATTTTTTTCCTTTGCATTTGACAAAGCTTAGAAATAGGGCCAAAATGTCTTTCTTGTAATAGTGTTACCCTGGTTTTTAATAATGAGTCAACTATGAGAGGTTTAATCATTTTCAGTAAATTCATCTGCGAGCATAGATTAAACCCTGCATGATACTCAAATTAACACACACACATTTACACACACACACTCCCACAACAATGAGTTTATGGAATGCTCAGAAAATGGAAAAAACTAATCAAATAATGTTTGACTGAAGTCAGCTTTCATATATTTAATAATTTGGTGGCTGAGATTATAATCAGAGGGGAGAGATGGATTAAAAATGAAGTAATTTGTTCCTGAGAGTATGAGTTTGGGTTTTGAAAGTGAGTATACACAATGGAATATTTTGCCTTAATCCTCGGTTCTAAACACTTGTGTCCCGTATACTAAGAGAAGCTTTTCTATCTCTTGAATTTGTTAGTAGTCAATTTGAGTTCCCTCTTCATCTCCACCTGGCTTCTTACAGACAATCTATAAGGAGGAAAATGTATATATTTTTTGCTTCCTTTAGATGGTGGCCTTAGTGATTTGCTAACATTTCATTAGACACTCAATTCTGCTATCAGAATAAAAGGAAAAAATTAATTACCCTCTAGGAAAAAGTAATCTTGGAAGTTTTAAAAGCAACAATCTCATGATAATTAATTCAGGACAGCGCAGCAGAAAACGAATCAAGCAACTAAAGATTAACACTTGGGTATTTATAAGACAGCATTCATGCAAATAGTTAAATGCCCATAATAAAAGTTGAAGATATCTCTATGTTATGAAGCAGAAGAGTTCCCATAAAATCCAGAAGTATTCATAGATGTATGCCGACTTCACATTTTAATGAAGAAGACTTTTTTCAGGAATTACACAGTGGTGGTGTGCTTTCCATACATAAGCAACACGGGCAGCAGCTGTAACTTGTTTTCATCCCCCCAAAACTCACTTTAACAGCTGAACATTAAAACATTGAACTTAGCAATGAGGAATCTCCATTTACTAAGTTATATTTCCAAGAAATTTCAAATAATTATAGAATAAATAATTTGAATCTCTCCATGTGCATTTCATGAGTGAAGGTTTTTAGTATTCATACGCATAAAGGTATATTTTTATTATAACTCCAGCATCATTATACAAAAGAAAAGAAAATATTCCCCCTATATCTAATTTAGGTTTCCTTTCTTTAAGCATAGGCTGTTTGATTATTCAATAATTTTCACCTCAAAGGTATCTCTGCTTTAACTCTTTAAAAGATACTTTTGACATATTAAGACTCCCTAATTTCACTGGCAGCTATCAGTTAAATAAAACATTTGATTGAGACCTAAATGCAATTTAATAGTTTTCCTAACCATTTGTGAACAAGCCAGTTGAGGAACATTAACTGTAACACTTACAGGTGCTGGTATCTTTTCACGGTCCATGGCCTCCCCATCTCTGTAGCCCAGAGACGTATCAACTGAAACAGCTAGACAGTGGTCAAGATTTCTTCACAGGCCCTCCTATCTAGAGTAGGCATTTGTTCTGTGTTCATGAACTTGATATATGGCTATGGAATCAAAGACACACATTCATCATAAAAGAAGCTAGTCTTTGATCTATAAGTTTGCTGATAAGTACAAAGAAAAGAACACCCAAGAGAAGGAAGGGAAGAAAGATGGAGAGCTAGCAGTGGCTAGAACTGAACAAAGGATTACAGAGTACTACACAGGAGTTAGTTATTTAGCTCTGAGTTACAACCATGTTGTATTTTCATTCTCATACCCCTCTAACCCTTCCTTAGGGACCTACTACATGACCTTACAGATAGTAGGTGCACAGTTAATATTCACCACCCCTAGGACACACTAATCATCTACATCCTTCTCACTTGGGGAATGTGGTAAGAAAAACGAATGTGGACCAGTAGTACCCACAGGGGAGACTCTTCTCTTCACTCTTCTGATTATCTCTCTTGGAGCCCCATCTTCCCTCTGCCCAGACTTTAGTATTCAGCATAGGCCCACTCAAATGTCTGGAAAAATGTATTTCTTTTCCAGCCCCTGAACAAAAACCAGTATTCATTTTTTTTCCCCAAGATAGAATCACAAGAGAAATATGAAAGCTAACTGCACACAGTATAAATAAACATGGTGTGGGAACACGAGAGCAGAACACAGTGGCCTGACACAGATGAGAGACAATCCAGCATAACAAATAGTAAGTTGTGCTTTGCCCATGGCATTTTCTGGCTCCGTCGATAATTATATAATACAACAGTTACTGATTTCTCAGCCCTGGATCAATAATGGGCTTCACATCTCCTAATACAGCTGGTCGTTGACCAAGGTGCTTGTTCAAACGAACCCCACCCCATTCATGGTAAAAATCGATTCTTGCATAACTGTTGTGTGCTTGGAACGTCAGCACCACAGCACGAGAGGAATGTGGAGTTTAACAGCACTGAAGAATTCACAATTTCATAACTACCCCACAAGCCCATACAGCTCAACATGGGTTGAGGAAAGTCCTCAATCCTAAAGATACAATACAATGGGACCTTCCAGCAAATTCACAGCAGCCACAGATATGTGGCACACTCATAGGCCCAAAGCACACTGTCGCTGGATGCCAGAAGTTTCATCTGTCCTATGATGAACATATCTCATATATTCTAACAGATGAGCTGATACTGTAGCATTCTATATGCTTAAGACCGCTGGCTGGTAATGCCACAATATTTGGGATGAACCCTCTGACTCTGGTCCAGACATATTTCATCACATCCCATAGGGCATCAGAAGGTGATCACTTCACATCATAAAAAGTATTTTTCAAAATGTACAGAGGCTCCCTGTCTTTGTGCATAGGGACACATTTTCAAGCATAGATATTCTCTGAAAAGCAACACCAGTGTGTGTACTGGACACACAAAAAGAGGAGATCTACAAATCGTCATTTTAATTAAATCAAGATAGTCAAACTTGACAATACAGATGTCAAAGGAAATTTTAAAAAATCAAATTACCCAGTTTGGTTGTCTGCCTTGATTTAGTAAACTAGACAATGGTCCTAACTCTTTTTTACTAGTAAAGTCCTGGAGTGGTAGTACATGAATGAGGGCAAAGAAATCATTTATTTCTTAGCTTCTATTGCACTCTCCTCTACAGGGCCTCCTGGCGTGAAAATGCCAGAGGAATGCCTCACAGACATTAAGAGCCTTCATTTTGCAGTCACAAAAAATTAAATGAAATCCCGAGAGAATGAGTGAGTTGTCCAAGGTCAGCAGCGTCCTCGGTGTCTCATAAGCATGGGACTCAATGTGCTACCCACTGTGTCAAATCTCCTGTTACACTGACAAATATATTTATAGGCTCTAGAGCCATGCCCCTAAATTACCCTCCCCTCCCCCTCCTCATACCATTTTTTTTAAATTTCCTCATTTTACTTATGAAATACAACTAAGAAAAGATGAGCCTGATAAATGTATTTGCAATATGGTGTTATCAGGGCAGCATCTTCTGATTTTTCTCTCTCCTTCCCCTCCCCAATCCAATAACATTTTTACCTGTAGGTGTGTCCTAACTTAGTTAATAGCAACTCAATTCTTTGAGTTGCTCAGACCAAAATCTTTGGACTTACTCTCACTGTTTTATTTAACTATGTTATGCTCAAATCTTTGGAGGCACTCGACTCCTTTTTTGACTTTATGCCTTATACCCAATCCATCATGAAATACTGCCAGCTCTAGCTTCAGCATGTGTCCAGAATCTAGCCATTTATTATCACCTTCACTGCTACTACTTTGGTCCAAGTTACCATCATATCTCACCTGTATTACTGCCACAGCTTCCCAACTACATCTACCGCAGGGTGTCATTGCTTCTGCCTTTGCCACGCTCATCCTCACCCTCAGGTTACTCTCATAATAACAGCCAAGATCATCCCTCTAAAGCCTAACTATGAATAAGCCACTTTTCGGCCTGAAACCTTGCAGTGGCCCTGCATCTCACCAGAAAGAAATTAGGTCCTGACGATGGTCTGTAAGAATCTACACAATCCATCCATTTCTCTCTCTTCTCTTTACCCGTCTGCTCACTCTGCACCCTCTACTCTGGCTTCCTGTTCCTTGAATACCCCAGGCATGCTCTGGGCTTAGTGTTTTACAGCTTTTCCTTCTCCCTGGACCAATTTGCCCTCAGATAGTACATGGTTTGCTCCCACACCTCCCTCAAGATTCTGCCTAAATGTCATCTCCCCTTACCATCCTTTGAAAAAATGACACTTCCCCTCTCCCCCCACCCCAGCATTTCCTCCCTAATTTTCCTTCCCTAATTTTCCTCAATACAGTTAACTTCTAATGTACCATGTAACTTACGTTTTCTTTTGTGTATTTTCTGTCCTCCCTGATCAGAATATAAGCTCCAAGGACTGAGGAGCTGAGGGCAGGGGGTAGAAATGAAGAGCTTTGTTTTGTTCACTATTCAACCATAGAATCTAGTATGATAGCACGTAGCAAGCATTTGGTTACTACTGATCAGTTAATTAGTCAATGATAAGATAAATATCAGGTTGAAGGGAAAAGAGCAGAAGGGACAATTTTGGGCAAAGGAACTTGCTTTGTATCCTGCTCGTCATCCCCAGAGGCATCTTCTTTCTCTGACAATACAGGAGGTTGGTTCAAGGTATGTAGGTCTTCTAGGTAATCAGGCCTCTGTTTTAAAAGAAATGTTGGAGATGACACGGCACTAAGTAAGGTTTTTAGGCAGAAAAAACAACTGAAGAATGGAAATGCTGCTGCTTTTTCTATAATTATTTCTATAATTACTCGGTACTATGTGGCTCCCACCCAGAAGGCCTGAGTCAGAAGCCAAGTAGTTCCTTTCTCTGCTCTAGAGACATAAGTCGGCAGAACTCAGGGAATGAGGAGAAAGTGCAAAGGAGATAATATGTGATGCTTTCCCTTCCTGTCTCCTCTTCGTGATTCCCTCAACATCTGAGGCCTTCACTTCCCTCGCTTCTTCCCCTCTTGCCATTTGCTACCTCTGTGTCTAGGAATGGGCAGGCAGTGCATGAAATAGATTAGAGGATCCTTTACGCTGGGAACCGGGATTTTATAAGGCAATTTCAGGTTTTACTAAAGTGTTCAGAGGCATCTGAAGTTTTCACAAATCCCCAGTAAGAATGGAAAATTCAAAGAATTTATGACACAAGTGCACCGTCCGAGACGCACTCTGCTGCTGCTGCGCTGATTACACAGGTCAGAGAGCAGGGAGGGACCCATCACCACGGCTGGTCAATTGGGCAGAGAAGGAACCAAGAATGGGACCTTAACACTGTTCAACTGCCTGGCCGGGACGGCTCCCTTTCTGAATACACCCTCAGTCTGTTTGCACAAAAGGGGAATGCTAGAACAACTCTAGCTAATCTTTTATATTCTCTTCTTTAGGTATGTACTTCAGCACCACATCAAACACAGCACCTGCAGAAAGAAACTATATACAGTCAGCAAAGATGTTTAGATTTCAGTGCACTTTTACTTGCTTCCTTAGAGAAACAGTATGAGCTATATCTGACCCAAGCGACTCCGTACAAACTTGAATTACAACACGCAGAAAACCTAGCATGTAAAAAAAGTTCAATGTAAATTAAAAAGTAACTGTTCCCTGGGAAGAAGATAGGCTGATGTGAACTGTGAATCTTTTTTCAAGAAAATCTACAAATGAAGACATTGTTAAGGAACTTGACAAATAATAAATAGTAATACTAATACAAATCAAGACATCTTCTTAATCAGAGTTGATATATGCAACTCAAAAAAATGGTCATTCAGGGATTTCTCTATCTCACTGACAGGGCAAAGAAGGCATAGTTGAGCAAAACAGTCAAACGTAACTTCTGACTCAGGGTGAATCATCTTGACAAGATAAAAGAGACAATCTTAAAGCTAAACAGAAGGACCATCATCTTATTTTAGTGGTTTCCCAGGCCACTGGGCATGACCTATATTTTCAAAGTTCTGCCTCTGTTAAAGACTCCAGCGCTCAAGCAGATAGGCAAATCTACTCTCATTCCTAGATTCACCTTGAAAGAGTCTATCAAAATACAGAGATCAGCAATTTTTTTCTCCTGAATTTTGGGAAAGTGCTGCCACTCTTGCTCTGGGAATATTAAAAAATATTCCCAGAGCAAAGTTCTGGAGAAAAAGAGAATCCTCCCCTTGCACTTGGCTTAAACTGGACAGGTTCTTCTCCCTGAACATTATCAAATCTTGACTCTAACTTGGGCAGGAAGATTGGCTGAAAAAGATTTTCTGCCTTTGAACAGAAAGATTGTCTGACGCTAGAATAGTCTGTAGAACTTCACAGTTAAGTTCAAATTGACCTTCTTGAGGCCTAAGGAACGTCTCATTGTCAGGTAGAAGTGGTTTTGGCAAACAGGTAGACTAGTCAATGGTCACGTGGTCTATGTTCAGCATCACGTTATATACTTCGATACTTGAAAACTTTTCTAACACCAGGTTAAGGAATTCTATCCTCATATCCCATTTCCTTCATTGCAATTATAATCATTGTAATTGACTGTGTGACTAAATCTCTGTTCACTGCCTTACCCAAGGCACTTAGAAAAATGCCTAGCAAATAAAATTCATTATAAAAATAATCAATGGATGGATAAATGGAGGATGGAGACAGCTTCTCTTCACTCATCCCCTTATTCACAGTGGTAATTGAGTTGTCATTTTAAGGATCTCTAATAAACTGAAAAGTTGCTGAGCTCAGTTTTGAAGCAAGATCGTTATCACCTACATCCTCAAATATGGAGATAAAAGTTCCTTCCTCCGTCTGTGCTACCCCCTCCAGAACAACCTAGACTTATGGGTTTATTTATTACAGTATATACCCTTCTGTGTTGGGAATGCTCACAGCAAGTCCCTGGTGTTCAAATATAAGACATTCCAGTATTTTCTACTAAAATCATTTGGGTGCCATGGTGGAATGGAACAAACATGCACCACGGTTTTCTTGAAACCAGAGATTTGAATGTACCTTGCTCTTCTACACTTTATAATTAGTGGGGGATAGTACTTATTTTTGAGCCTCGGTTTCTCCATGTACAACTATGAGGACATCATTGTTAATGAATTGAGAAGATCAACTGAGATATTTAAGGAAGGGCTTAGCAAGTATTATAGACGCTTAATAATTCAAGTAACATCAGCAAGCCATACTAGGATTATGCCCTGTTACTGAAAGATGCCATCAGCTAGTATGTGGGTTTCATTTTCCACATTTGTAACTGGGTACCTATGTTATCCCTCTGGAACAACATCAAAATCAGGTAATTCCTGGAGCTCAAAAGTCATTCAAAGAGGAGGTTCAAGAAAGTCAAATCTAGGGGCTATGAAGGTCTTGAGTTCACGCTGTTGAAGGGGAGTATCAAAGGGCAGCAGAGGGCTTCCCTGGTGGCGCAGTGGTTGAGAGTCCGCCTGCCGATGCAGAGGACACGGGTTCATGCCCTGGTCCGGGAAGATCCCACATGCCACGGAGTGGTTGGGCCCGTGAGCCATGGCCGCTGAGCCTATGCGTCCGGAGCCTGTGCCCCTTAACGGGAGAGACCACAACAGTGAGAGGCCCACGTACGGCAAAAAAAAAAAAAAAAAAAAAAGAGCAGCAGAGACGGACTCTGGCTGTAGGCACCAGTAACAGGAGGTATGTCCCAGCAAAACAAAATTCAAAGTCCCACACACCACACATGCCCAAAATTCAACTAAATGATGCAACGTTAACTGAAATGCTTAAGAGAGGAGGCCGTGAAATAAGACATTGAAAATTAGATTTTGGCTCCACCATTTATTGGTTGGGTAGTGTTGGGCAAGTCACATAACTAACCTGAACTGAACTTCTTCATCAGAAGAGACACAGGGAATAATCATGGCTGTTTTGCTGTGTCGTGTGAGGAGTAAATAACAGGGAAAGTCCCTACCCTACGGAAGGCACTCAATAAAGATCTGAAATGACATTAATTCTTATTCTATATTGTGAAGGCTTGACCTGAGAGTGTGTCTGAGAGCATGCAGTTGATCAATATACCAGTTTGTATTTATTGTTTAAATCCTCTTCGTGTAGGGGAGCCTGTTTTTAAAAATAAACACTTGACTTTGCACCATAAGACTGGGATCTCTGATACAGATGAAGCAGCCCAGAAAAAGTATGACAAATGTTGATGATCCGGGTGCCTCCATGGGTAGCCAGGATGTTTAGTGCCTGGAAGGTACCAGAATCACACATCGATATCAATGCGCTATCTTTAAAGGGTTGCTTAGCAGCCTCTTTCCTGGAGAATGTGTTCGGGAGGTGTGGGAGACCTCACAAGTTGTGTATATTGAACACCTAAAAGAGAAAATGTTACTGTAACAGTTTAACAAAACGACAAAATCAAATGCAAAATAATGTGTAATAACATAGTGCTTTTTGCCACGATAAAGTGTGACCTAGAGTTGATATTTTCCTTAATTTTATTCTTGTTTATACAAATATTAGCTCAAGATTAGAAAAATGTGGTTACCTTTTACAGACTCTGTTAGAAGATCAAAGAGAGAGTTTTACATATCCAAATAAGAAACAAAATAAATAGTGAAACACCTTGATAACCACCCTGAAATAAGCACAAGCCTAGATAACCAAAATTCAGTTCACATTTGGTTCTGTAAAGGCTGTACGTATGCTTACAAATATACTTATATTTGTATATTTTTATTTAATAAGATTTATATGAGAGTAAATGTTATAAATTTAAAATACACTATATGTAATCATATTTAATATTTGAGATAACATTCATCATATTGAAATATGTTCTATGTTCACAATATTATACTATTGTACTGCAGTAGATTAAATTAAGCACATTTAATACCCTGAGAACGCACAGCTCTTCACTCATACAATGGAGGAAGGTCTGATTGTCGTTTTGTCCCACTCTTCATTCCTTCCATCTCCTTATTCTATATATGTCTGAAGAATGCATTTCTCAGACATTCATAAAGAGCCATCTTACAACCATGCTTATTTCTAAACACGCTGCTTCACACCTTCCATGGGACAGGTTACCAGCGTTAATATAGAAAACCCTTGGGTTTGCTATAATTCTAATAATATTAAAAGGATAGATTTAAACCACTATTATGATCAGGTGTTAAGCCTAACTATTCACAAAAATCACACCTTCCATACATGACAAGACTCCTCTTGGTTCAAAACAGGCTTCTAGGGCTTCCCTGGTGGCGCAGTGGTTGGGAGTCTGCCTGCTGATGCAGGGGACACGGGTCCGTGCCCCGGTCCGGGGGGATCCCACGTGTCGCAGAGCGGCTGGGCCCGTGAGGCATGGCCGCTGGGCCTGTGCGTCCGGAGCCTGTGCTCTGCAACGGGAGAGGCCACAACAGTGAGAGGCCCGTGTACCGCAAAAAAAAAAAAAAAAAAAACAGGCTTCTAAATATGACTTCTTCAAAAAGCCCAGTATGTTAAATAATGCTTAATTCAGCAAAATGTTTCTGGTATAAAAATATTTATGGAAATTACCATAATTATAATAATTTGGGGGATACTTACAGCTCTATAAAAACTGCCATCGGACCGTTGGCCTAAGTAACCCAAGAGCAACGTATCATGGGCATCGGTAGATGTAAAAACAATGTATTAAGGTTGTGACTCATGAATGGTGAAACCTCCCTCTCTGGAAATTTTAGTAAAAATGTGTTGTGAATAAAGTCTACAAAGAACGAGGAAAGTGGTCTTGTACATAATAATTGGAAAGCATCATTTTTAATAAGCTGGAAAAATAGAATAAATGCCTGTGCTGCCATTCTACTGGGTGGAATTCCTAAGATCTGGAACTCCTGTTGACAACCATGAGGTCCCTAAGAAATGGATTAGGAGATGGGAGGGGAGAGGAACTAAGTAGCCAGAATGGGCTCTACTCCATCCTAATCACCTTTTTTATTACCCCACAAGCAATTTCTGGGATTCTAATATATAGGATGACCATATGTCTTAGCTTGGCTTGGACAGTACTAGTTTATACCTATGGTCCCAGTGTAATTACTGATAAAGTTCCCTTTTGTTCTCAGAAGTGCCTTGGCTTGAAATGATAAACTATATGGTCACTACCAGTAAGCCATCAGACAAATGACTGACCACCCTTCAGAGTATTCTGACATTAAAAGGAATGGATCACTTTGTTATCTGTTGCTGTCATTGCTATTATTTAATACCAAGGGAACAGTGTTGGTTTGATGCGGACAGAAATCAATAAAAAGCAATGCTATAAACCTTCAGGAGGGAGAATAGAACCTCATCGTGGGGAGAGGATTTTAGAAGCGAGTAGCATTTTATATTCACTAAGACTCAGTTGATTGTCCGGAATCCATGGCAATACTGTGACTTTGGTTTAGTATTTAACTAGTAAGTAAAATCTGTATCTACAGAATCCATAAGGCAATGGAAGACTCATGCCTCTGCCCTGATTCCTTTTACCTCTACAAAATGTAGGAATTGTTATTATTCAATTGTTCAATCCACAAACTTTCATTAGAAATCTATTACATTTTAGCCCTCTATTTGTCACTATGGCATTTAGAAGAGCCATGGTACTTGCCTTTAAACAGTTCATATTTTAATTGATGATTCAAGATCAAAACAATCAACTGATAACTAAGTATAAAAGTATGTGGCAGTAACTCTTACAAGTAATTTTAAAGGAACAGAATATTGAGCAAAGGCCTATTGAAGAATAAAGGCTTGAACTCAGGCCTAATGGATGCAGAGGGCTCCAAAAGATGGAGAGAAAAAGAATAATCGTGGGAATGAACATATGTACAGATGTCAGTGACTAAAATTAAATTTGTTTTGAAAGAAAATTTTTTAAAAAATAGTTGACTAGATATGGTGGAGCCATTTTCCAGAAACGTTAGAAAATTTAGGTAGGAGGTAGGAGTATTTAGACTTGATGTAATATACGGTATCAATATTAAAAATCATCCAGTGTCTGCCATTTCCATTTTAGTAAAGGTTTTCTTATACTGCAATATGAGACCACGTCAACATGATGAAAGGTTCTAGAGAAGAAAAATATCCAGCCTCTTGTTACTTACAGTTCTCAAGAACAGCTGCAGTGACTAAAACAAAAAAAAAGTGGTCCAATAAACTATGTATTAATTTATGATTCAAATATTTCAGAAAATTTCTTTGAATAACCAAAGAAAGATCTGTCCTGAATCCAAGCTCAAATCTCCCAATTCCTTTTCTCTTACTTCCCAAGACCAAGTACTTAGATGGTAACTTCAGGATTCAAGTGTTTAGACCCTTTCAAATACGCAAAGGTTATCACTCTAACCCCCTGTCTTAACCTTCTCTCACCACTGCTTTCATCAAGACTCACTTGTTCCATGAAGGTATTTCCAAGTAAACCTCCCTGCCTCCACTCACTCAAATCACTCCTTTAAGATAACTGCCAACCCTTCCTTCCCAGATCCATGAATACTTAATTACTGCTATCCAGAAAATACTAATTGATGATAGGCATATTTTAGTATGTGAATGTGTCTTCTCTTTCCTCTTTTAGACTGTGATCACTACAAGGGCAGGAAACTATCTTCTATTTTCTTGCAACCATCATTATGTATTATTATTTACCATTTAATGAGAAACAATAGTTCAATGTAGAAGAATATGAATCAGTTTCTCACAGCTGAAAGCAGACAATGACCACAAAAAATAGAAGCATTAGTACAGCCAAAGGGATTAAAAATAAGAAAACTAACTATATGTAAAATTTTGAATCGAAAAAATAGTAAGAGAAAATAGACTCTCTAAATAAATGGGCAGGCTTGAAATCTGTGACGACTCAACAATGACTAAAATACTAAATTCTTCTTTTTTTGCAGTAAACCAAAGAGCAGTGGACAATTAGGAAGTAATGGAGACACTGCTAAAATACCTATTGATGCAAGGCTGTTAAGAAAACACTCAGAACTACTGAACATTTACAAATAAGGAGTCCCCTGGTAGAATTATTGAACATAGTGTAATGGGACAAACTAGGGGTAATAATCAGATTTTTGAAAGTGAAATTCGAGGGCAAAGGGAAAGCAGAATGTTGTAACATTTTTGAAACAGAATTACTGAACCAGTGTACCAAAGAAATAGTGGATGAGTGCCAGCCCTATGTAAAACTATTAAATAGTCCAAACTTGTTTCCAGGACCACCTTCAACTCCTTTCCATGGCCATCCTTTATCCACTGCCCCTTTGTCCTGACTCAACACCCTGACCAGTGCTTTGCAGCTGTCCTGGCTAACCAGGTTACCAAAGGTAACTTCCTCTCCAGGCTTATCATTCTTTGCCCAGACCTCTGTTTTCTGCTAAGATAAAAGCTAGGTATGTTGTTAAACTAATCAATGAAGGTTAACGTAGTTTACGCATATGTGGTCAGTTAATTTATGACAAAGGAGACAAGAGTATACAATGGGGAAAGGACAGTTTTCAATAAATGGTGTTGAGGACATCAGCATATGTATTAGTACCCCAGAATTTGCTAGACAGCTACATGCAAAATAATGAGTACTATATATATATATATATATATCATATACAAATACACCAAAAACAAAAATTACCTGAAAATGAATTAAACACCTAAATGTAAGACCTGAAACCATAAAACTCCTAGAAGAAAACATAGGTGGTAAGCTCCTTGACATTGGCCTTAGTGATGTGTTTTTGTAAATCTGACTCCAAAGAAAAGTCCAACAAAAGCAAGAATAAACCAATGGGGCTACATCAAACAAAAAAGCTTCTGGAAACTATCAACAAAATGAAAAGGCAACCTACTGCATGGCAGAAGATATTTCCAAATCACATATCCAATAAGGAGTTAATACCCAAAATATATAAAGAACTCATAAAACTCTATAACCAAAAGAGATGTGATTTAAAAATGGGCAGAGGATCTGAATAGACACTTTTCCAAAGATGGCATACATACAGCCAACAAGCATATGAAAGGATGTTCAACATCACTCATCATCAGGGAATTGCTAATCAAAACTACAGTGAGATATCACCTCGCACCTGTCAGAGTGGCTATCATCAAAATAACAACAAATAACAAATGTTGGCAAGAATGTAGAGAAAAGGGAGCCCTCATGCATTGTTGGTGGGAATGTAAATTGGTGCAGCCACTATGAAAAGCAGTATGGAAGTTCCTTAAAAAATTAAAACTAGAACTACCACATGATCCAGCAATTCCACTTCTGGGTATTTTTCCAAAGAAAACAAAAACACTAGTTCAAAGAGATATATGCATCCCTAGGTTCACTGCAGCATTACTTACAATAGCCAAGATACAGAAGCAACCTCTGTGTCCCTCTATGGATGAATGGAAGAAGAAGATGTGGTATATACACAGAACGGAATATTAGCCCCCCAAAAAAGAATGAAACCTTGTCACTTGTGACAACACGGATACCTAGAGGGTATTAAGCCAAGTGAAATAAGTCAGACAGAGAAATACCACACTATTTCACTTCTATGTGGAAGTTAAAATACAAAACACACAAAATAAAGCAAAACCCAGACTCAGATACAGAGAACAGATTCATGGCTACCAAGGGGAAGAGGGTTGGTGGGGGGGGTGGGGGGTAGGTAAAATGGGTAAAGGAGATCAAAAGATACAAACTTCCATTTATAAGATAAATAAGTCACAGGGAAGTAATGTATAGCCCACATAATACAGTCAATCATGCTATATTAATGTTGTAGGGTGACAGATGGTAACTATACTTACTGTAGTGATCATTTCTCAAGGCGTGTAAGCGTTGAATCACTATGCTGTACACATGAAACTAACATAATATTGTATGTGAATCATACTTCGATAAGAAAAGGTTAACCGAGTTTAATTCAATGTTCTGTTTAGTGGCTCTACATGTCAGGCACTGTGGAAGAGGCAGAGCCGTATACCGGAGAAGCACAGTCCTCTCAGCATTATACAGCTGCACGGGGGGTGTGCTCACAGTTAATACAGGCTCCTGAGAAAGTGGTTTAAATTATTCTACCATAATTCAAGGTTTTTGCTACAGATTACTGACACTGCACCCAAAATGGCTACTGTTATATAGTCTGGCCTAATAAGGTTTGATTTTGTTTTCTTTTTGGCAAGATGCTTAGTCTCATCGCAGATCCCACCTAGCGTCCTTTCCCTATTCCTTGCTCTTCACACAAGCCTCCCTAATTACTCCATAGCTTGCTGGTCTTACACACACTGTTGTTTTATTTTTATCATCTATGCTATGTCATTATGCTATGACCCTGGGTAAAAGAAGTAAGTCAGAAAGAGAAAAGCAAATACCATATGCTAACACATATATATGGAATCTAGAAAAAAAATGGTTCTGAAGAACCTAGGGGCAGGACAGGAATAAAGACACAGACGTAGAGAATGGACTTGAGGACACGGGGAGGGGGAAGGGTAAGCTGGGACAAAGTGAGAGAGTGGCATGGACATATATACACTACCAAACGTAAAACAGATAGCTAGTGGGAAGCAGCCACATAGCACAGGGAGATCAGCTCGGTGCTTTGTGACCACGTAGAGGGGTGGGATAGGGAGGGAGGGAGGGAGACGCAAGAGGGAGGGGATACGGGGATGCATGTGTATGTATAGCTGATTCACTTTGTTATACAGCAGAAACTAACACACCACTGTAAAGCAATGATACTCCAATAAAGGAAAAAAGGAAAAAAGAAAAAAAATAAAACAGTAAAGACAGCTATGAGCTACACATTTAAATGACCAACACCAGTTTTCGTGACACCCACTTGCCGCAACACGATTTTTCTAGGCAAAAGTCCAAGCTTCTTCAAAAATGACCAAAAGTCGTTCTGAATAGGAGAGATGGACCGATGGCAAAGTGAACACTTAAAAAGGAAGCTTTTCGTGACAAAGTTAGGCAAACAGCTAAAATGGAAAGATAGATTTAAGTGGGAAAAATTTTTGAATAGTAGTATAACAGATACAAAGCTCTTGTAGAACTAGAAACAGCGTCATCAAGCTGTTTGAAGACGATTTTTTGAAGACGATTTGGTTGTCCTTTGAACTTGGGAAATCTCATATGCAAAGTAAAAGATGATTCTTCAGAGAAACAAAATGCATAGTTATTCTCTACTTCAAAATAGATGTACTCGCTCAAAGGACAACTTCATTCTAAGGCAATCAACTAAGCAAAAGTTTTCACTACATTTCAGCTCTATGGACAAGCTACGAGAGAAAATTGAAAAGCATGGTCCCTTCCCTCCAGTAACTTACAGTACATTCAACAAACTTTTGCTGTGGCAAACCAATGCACAAGTGATTCACTGTAGAACTGTATTAACTATATATACTATGAAGAGATAAGCATAGTTCCATTAATAGATCAGTTTTTACTCTATATGTATAAAATGGATAAATGAACAGATTATGCTACTGGGATCAGTTTGAGGGGTGGGGAGGCTCTGAGGAACTAGAGCTAACGGAGGAGTGTATTCCATGTTCAAGAAGGTGCCAGAGCTGAGGCCACAGGCAGGAATGGGAATGGGACAGGGAAGGTGTACTTATAAGTGGCCAAGGTAACAGAACAATTTCAAATGGAGGGAAAGGTTGGAGGGCGTGAAGAGCACATGCACATTTCTAATAATCATCTGTTTACTCTCTAAAAAAGAAATCCTGAGGACAAATTTATTTTACTATAGTAATAATTAAATTATTCCGGGGTAATAGTTTCACAAGCTTAACAATATGAATACCCACAATAACAGCAGGAAAAATAATATGACTATAATTGACTCAGCCATATTTTATATTAATGTGTATTCCTTCACTTTCTTGATCCCATCACTCTTTTTCCTTCTTTTTACTCCTCTTAGTCTCATCAGCTTTTGTCTCGTTCGTTCACACACTCTTGGTTCACACCTCCAAGTTTCTCTCTGAACTCCAGATGCTTAACCACCATCTACCTATTTGCTGAGATTTTTCTGATTTCAGTCTTCTCTGATCTGCGGATCCTTCACTCATTAATGGCCAAAATGCATAGCTTCAATATTTTAACTATGCAACATTCACGCAGAATGCTGGCCTAGGAAATAGGCAGGTGTTCCACACCTGTATTGAGTACTCTAAGCTGTATGTTGGTCTCTTTTCTTCTGCCATTATAATGGAGTCCTAAAGTGCCATTTGACCTACATATGGTTGGTGACAGCCTAGAAGATACCAATGATTCTCCAATGCCACGTACTCACATACTAGTTTTTTTTTAAAAAAAAAAAAAGACATCAAGAGATATACTGCAGTGTTACCTGTATCTTTATTAACATTAGCCTCATCCATGATTTACATAACAATCCACTACCCATTCAGAACCTGTTTACATTGCCAATCTTTTTGCCTTTGGATATAACAAATTTCTTCAGTTCACTTCTTGATGATTAAAGAAGCTCTGTGGTGGTATGGAAAAGGAACAGAACTTGAAGTCAGAAAAACCCATGCTTGAATCTTCACCTTCCACTGTTTTATGAACTTAAGAAAGCCATTCAGATTACCTTACCCTGTGTCATCTGTAAACCTACTAGAACAAAAAAATTGCTGTACTTTTACCTTGTAATTGCAATATCAAATGAGATAAGAGCATTAGAACATTCAAAAATTTTGATCAACACATTTGTGTTTCTTCTAAGCTTTGATACTTGCTACCTAATTTGTAGTCTATCCTCATTGGCCTTCTCTAAATATTTTATAAATTTTTGTCTGTTTTTCTTTCAAGATGCAATGACCAAAGAGACTTCAATGCCCAGAAGAGAGCCTGACACATACTGGGCACTCAATTAGCACCGTTTGACAAATGGACTAAATAAATCACATTATGAAATATCATTTAATTCAAGATTAATGTTTCTGTGTATTTATTTTCAATCCACTTATCTGTCAATACTCAAAGGTTATCTCAAAGAATGGTCTATAAAAACATCTGTATCTTTTATAAGACAGATAACTCAATTTAGTTTTCTTTATAAGTATGACTTTTATTATTTTTTCTTAAGTGAATTACCTTTCATTGCCCACACTGAATATCATCTACCACTTTTCTGCCCACTCATGCAGGCTGGCAAATTCTCCCTGCAGTTTATCTCCATCTGCTTGGCATTTTACTACCTGGAAGAGCTTAGTGTCATCTGCAAACTTGGATAATTCACCATGCATTCCCTTTTCCAAATCATTTATGAAAATGTTAAATAAGACAGGTTCCAGGGCCAATCCCTAAGAAACCAAACTGCTTTTTACTTTTCCATCCAGAGGAGCTCTTATTTATCTCTAGATTATGTTTTTCTTTCCCCTTGATAAAATAAGCTTTGTACAATCACTATATACGGATATACGTATATGTTTCTTCCGGGTATTAAAGCTACTTGAACTTTGGGGCTATAAATTACAGGCATACCTCAGAAATGTGGCAGATTGGATTCCAAACCACAGCAATCAAGCAAATATCCCAATAACGCAAGTCACATAAGTTTTTTGGTTCCCCAGTGCATGTAAAAGTTATTTTTACACTGTACTGTAGTCTATAAAGTATGTAATAGCATTATGTCTAAAAAATGATGTATACACCTCAATTTAAAAAAATGTATTGCTAAAAAATGCTAACCATCATCTAAGCCTTCAGCAAGTCATAGGATTTTTGCTGGTGGAGAATCTTGCCTCTATGTCGATGGCTGCTGACTGATCACAGGGGTGGTTGCTGAAGGTTGGAGTGGCCATGGCAATTTCTTAAAATAACATAATAATGAGGTTTGCCACATCAATTGACTCTTCCCGTTCATGAATGATTTCCCTGTAGCATTCAATGCTGTTTGGTAGCATTTAAGAACTTCTTTCAAAACTGGAGTCAATCCTCTCAAATTCTTCTGCCGCTTTATCAACTAAGTTTACATGATATTTGAAATCCTTTTTTGTCATTTCAACAGTCTACACAGCATCTTTACCAGGAGTACATTACAACTCAAGAAGCCCCCTTCTTTGCTCATCCATTAAAGTTGTATCCTGAGATTGCAGCAATTAAGTCACATCTTTAGGCTCCCACTTCTAATTCTAGTTCTCTATTTCCACCAGATCTGCAGTTACTTCCCCCACTGAAGTCTTTTCTTGAACCCTTCAAATTCATCCATGAGGGTTGGAATCAACTTCTTCCAAACTCTTGTTAATGCTTATATTTTGACTTCCCATGACTCACAAATGTTCTTACGGGCTTCTAGGATGGTGAGTCCTTTCCAAAAGGTTTTCAATTTACTTTGCAAAGATCTATCACAAGAATCACTACAGCAGCTATAGCCTTAGGAAATGTATTTCTTAAATAAGACTTGAAAGTCAAAATTACTCCTTGGTCCATGGGCTGTAAAATCGATGTTGTATTAGCAGGCAGGAAAACAACATGAATCAGAGCTGCTGGATGACCAGGTGCATTGTTAATGAGCAGTAATATTTTGAAAGGAATCTTTTTTCTGAGCAGCAGACCTCAACATTGGGCTGAAAATACTCAGCAAACCATGTTGTACACAGATGTGCTCCATTTATAGAGCACAGGCAGAGTAGATTTAGCATAATTCTTAAGGGTCCTAGGATTTTTGGAATGGTAAATAAGCATTGGCTTCAACTTAAAGTCACCAGCTGCATTAGTCCCTAGCAAAAGAGTCAGCCTGTTCTTTGAAGCTCTGAAGCCAGGCACTGACTTCTCCTCTTTAGCTATGAAAGTCTTAGATGGCATCTTCTTCCAGTATAAAGCTGTTCTATCTACACTGAAAATCTGTTTAGTATTGGCACCTTAATTAATTATCTTAGCTAGATCTTCTGGATAACTTGCTATAGCTTCTACATCAGCACCTGCTGCTTCACCTTGCACTTTTACGATATGGAGATGGCATCTTTCCTTCAACCTCATGAACTAAGCTCTGCTAGATTCAAACTTTTCTTTTGCAGCTTCCTCACCTCTCTCAGCCTTCATAAAATTGAAGTGAGTTAGAGCCTTGCTCTGGATTAGGTTTTTCCTTAAGGAATGTTGTGTCTGGCTTGATCTTCTATCCAGACGTCTAAAGATTTCTCCATATCAGCAATAAGGCTATTTTGCTTTCTTACCAATTTTGTGTTCACTGGAGTAGCACATTTAATTTCCTTCAAGAACTTTTCTTTTGCATTCGGAACTTGGCTAACTGTTTGATACAAGAGGCCCTGCTTTTGGTCTATCTTGGCTTCTGACCTATCTTGGCTTTTGACATGCCTTTCTCACTAAGCTTAATCATTTCTATCTTTTGATTTGAAGTGAGAGATGTGTGACTCTTCCGTTCACTTGAACTCTCAGAGGTCATTGTTGGGATATTAATTGGCCTAATTTCAATATTCTTGTGTCTCAGAGAATAGGGACGCCCAAGGAAAGGAAGAGGAATGGAGGAACTGTTGGTTGATGGAGCGCTTAGAACACACACAACATTTATCAATTCGTCTTATATGGGTGCAGTTTGTGATGTCCCAAAATAATTACAATAGTAACATCAAAGATCACTGATAAAGATCACCAAAAGAAATAAAATAATAATGAAAAAAGTTTGAACTATTGTGAGAATTACCAAAATGTGACAGAGACATGAAGTAAGCAAATGCTGTTGAAAAAATGGAGCCAATAAACTTGCTGGATCCACCATTGCCACAACCTTCAACTTGTTTAAAAAAAAAAATGCAATGACTGTGAAGAGCAATAAAGCAGAACACAATAAAACAAGGTATGCCTGTATCCAAAATGTGTTCCTTCCATAAAACTCCTAGGACACAACAAACCTGAGTAGCAATGAAGAAGCTGAACATATAGGACTCTGTACGCTCCAGAGTTAGTTTCCAATTAAAGCATCTCTATTTTTGTCTATTTTATATGTCAAGACATCAATTTGTGGGCAAAAATAAAAATCAGTAAAAAAAAAAAAAAATTATAGCTTTAAAACCACTAATCCAGAGAAAAAGCTCTGAAATCAGAATCCCAATATTTGTGCTTTCCTCTATATTCTTTTATGTACTACCAGTGTATTCTTAGATAAGTCACCTAATCTTATATTCTGCCCCCAAGCTGAAGAGCAAGGAAAATAACTTCTGCCTTGTCTCTCCTGCACAAGTTTTGAGGATAAAGTGATATAATGTATTTTGCGGTGAACTGTAGCATTCATAAGGGCATAAGATTTTATAGATGGAGGCAGTAGAAGGTGCAAGGTTACCAGCATTACCAGAGGAAGCATAGTTGAGATATTCAAAGGGGCTGAGCTGGAAAGGGGAACTAAAGATGTCAGGAGGCAACTGATAATGAGAATGAGAGAATAGTGAGGACTGTAATTTTCTATGAGATCAAATATGAGAGATAATGGCCATCTTAACAATATTAAATGTTTCCATCCAGGAGCACAGGATATCTTTCCATAGTTTTGTATCACCTTCAATTTCCTTCATCAGTGTTTTATAGTTTTCAGACTACAGGTCTTTCACCTCCTTGGTTAAGTTTCTTCCTAGATATTTTATTCTTTTGGAGGTGATCTGTAACAGGATTGTTTGAACTTACTCTTTCTAATAGTTCATTACTAGTGCACAGAAAACCAGCAGATTTCTGTAGATTAATGTTATATCCTGAGACTTTACTGAGTTCTTTTATTAATTCTAATAGATTTGGGTGGAGACTTTAGGGTTTCCTATATAAAGCATCATGTCATCTACAAATAGTAACAGTTTTACTTCTTTCCTCCCAATTTGGATGATTTTTACTTCTTTTTCTTGTCTGATTGCTGTGGCTAGGACTTCTAATACTATGTTAAATAGAAGTGGTAAGAGTGGACATCCTTGCCTTGTTCCTGAATTTAGAGAAAAGACTTCCAGCTTTTCACTGTTGAGTATGATGTTAGCAGTGGGTTTACCATAAATGTTCTTTATTATGTTGAAAAATGTCCCCTCTATACCCACTTTAATGAGAGTTTTTATCATAAATAGTTGTGGAATTTTGTCAAATGCTTTTCCTGAGTCTATTGAGATGATCATGTTATTTTTTATCCTTCCTTTTGTTAATGTGGTGTATCACACTGTTTGATTTGCAAATATTGAAGCATCCTTATGTCCCTGAAATAAATCCTTTCTGTAGAGTGTTGGATTCTGTTGCTAATATTTTGTTGAGAATTTTTGCATCTACAGTCAAAGGCATGGGCCTATAATTTTCTTTTTTTGTAGTGTCTTATCTGGTTTTGGTATCAGGGTCATGGTGCCCTCATAGAATGAATTTGGAAGTGGTCTATTCCCTTCAATTTTTTGGAATTGTTTGAGAAGGACAGGTATTAGCTCTTCTTTATATGTTTGGTAGAATTCCCCTGTGAACCTGTCTGTTCCTGGACTTTTGTTTGCTGAGAGTACCCAAAGCAGTCTACAGATTTATCCAATCCTTATCAAAATATCCATAACATTTTTCACAGAAGTAGAATAAATAAGCGTAAAATTTACAAGGAACCACAATAGACCCTGAATTGCCAAAGCAATCTTGAGGGAAAAAAAAAAAACAACAACAAAGCTGGAGGTACTACCCTCCCAGGCTTCAGGCTATACTACAAAGCTACAGTCATCAAAACAGCATTTTTCTGGCACAAAAACAGACACATAGATCAATGGAACAGAATAGAGAGTCCAGAAATAAACCCACACACCTATGGACAATTAACCTATGACAAAGGAAACAAGAATATACAACACAGAAAAGACAGTCTCTTCAATAAGTGGTGCCAGGAAAACTGGACAGTTACATGTAAAACAATGAGATTAGAACATTTCTTCATACCATATACAAAAATAAACCAAAAATGGATTAAAGACCTAAATGTAAGACCAGAAACCATAAAACTCCTAGAAGAGAATGTACGCAGAACATACTTTGACATAAGTTGTAGCAATATTTTTTTTGGATCTGTCTCCTAAGGCAAAAGAACTAAAAGCAAAAATAAACAAATAGGATCTAATTAAACTTAAAAGTTTTTGCACAGCAAAGGAAACCATTGACAAAATGAAAAGACAACCTCCGGAACAGGAGAAAATAATTGCGAATGATATGACTGACAAGGAGTTAACATTAAAAATACATCAACAGCTCATACAATTCAGTATCAAAACAAACAGACAACCCAATCAAAAAAAAAAAAAAATGAGAAGACCTGAACAGACACTTTTCCAAAGAAGATATAACAATGGCTAACAGGCACATGAAAAGATGCTCAACATCATTAATTATTAGAGCAATGCAAATCAAAACTACAATGAGATAACCATTCTGACAGGTGTGAAGTGATATCATCAAAAAGTCTACATATAACAAACGCTGGTGAGGATATGGAGAAAAGGGAACCCTAGTAAACTGTTGGTGGAAATGTAAATTGGTGCAGCCTCTATGGAAAACAGTATAGAGGTTCCCCAAAAACCTAAAAATAGATCTACCATTTGATCCGTCAATTCCACTCCTAGGTATGTATCTGAAGAAAATGAGAATACTAATTCAAAAGGATACATGCACCACAACGTTCATAGCAGTACTATTTACCACAGCCACGATATGGAAGCAATTCAAGTGTCCCTCAACAGACGAATGGATAAAGATGTGGTGTGTGTGTCTGTGTGTGTATGTATATATATACACACACACAATGGAATATTACCCTGCCATAAAAAAGAATAAAATTCTGCCAATAGCAGCAATATGGATGGACCTGGAGAATATCATGCTTATTGAAATAAGTCGGAGAAAGATGAATACTGAATGATACCACTTATATGTGGAATCTAAAAAAATAAAACAAATGTACATAGCAAACAGAAAACGATGCACAGATATAGATAACAAACTAGTGGTTACCAGCAGGGAGAGGGAAAGGGGAGTGGCAAGATAGGGGTATACAAACTACAATGTATAAAATAATAAGCAACAAGGATATATTGTACAGCACAGGGCATTACAGCCATTATTTTGTAATAATTTTAATGGAGTATAATCTATAAAAGTACTGAATCACGGTGCTGTACACCCAGAAACACAATATTGTAAATCATCTATACTTCAGTTTAAAATTTGTTTAAGTGTGAGAGACAATGAAAGTAAGAATGCAAAAGAAATGAAAGGAGATTATAGTCAAAGAGTTAAACATTACAGATTAATGTTTCTGAGTAAGGGGCCTAAGAGTGGGTTGCTATAGTGAAGTTGAAGTGAAGAACATAGGATTGAGAAAATCAAGGTCTTGTGAACTAGTGTACTGTAAAGACTACACCCTCAATGTAATAGAGAAGAAAATAGTGAGTCTGATTCCAAGGTCTTCAAAACTAGAGAAAAACCATCAGGAGATGCATGGATAGCCGTGCTAAGGAGAGGAGAAAGTAACATCATTATTTGGCAAGAACCTCAAAGGAAGACCTCCAGCAGGAGGAGGGAGACAGCAGCCTGAGCCAGATGATCATCCATCCTTACCCCATCCATGGTTCATTGACTCCTACGTAAGGGGCTTCAGGGTAAACTTTCTACTCCAAGGAGTGCCTAGATTCAAGCATGGAGATGCAGGTATACAAATAATTCTGTTAAAAGGTTGATAATATGGGAAATTCTCCTTATAAGGGCAAAAGTTTTCCCAAGTGTTTAAGCAGAGAGGTTGGAAGGAGGTGAGGCAGTACAGAGAGATGTGTAAAGGCAAAAGGAAAGGGGAGGAGAGGTGTGATGGGAAGGGACTCTGTGACCAAGCTTTAAGGGTTAAAAGCATGTTTTGATCTGGCAAAAAAAAAAATATCCTCACTTCTTGTATAGGGGTTTCGATAGTGTCACCGTCAGTATAAGGGCCCTAGATTTCATCTGACCTTGTCTCAGAGAGTGGGAACAGTTTCTTCAAAGTTTACAAAGGGGTATCAAGGGTCCTATTGTTCTGGAAAGACAATGTCTAAATCTAACCCAGATAATATTAAAAGAAATGCTCTTGGACCCTACTGGTGTGTAATTCAGAGATATTTTCTGATATGGGTGATCTATACATTCCAAGTCAACTAAAAGACATCCAAATCACCCAAAATGTTTTGGTTATCATATATATATATATATATATATATATATATATATATATATAAAATACATCACACACACACATATATACACAAACATACACTAAGGTCCAGGACACCTATAAACTAATCAGCTTGATCTATTCTAGTCTTGTTCTAAGGCAGTAATAAAATCCCTCTCTTTTAATTTGTGAAGACTGAAACTAGAGGGGAGAAAATGGTGAACTCAGTTTCTCTTATATAACAAAAAGTCCTCCAGCTTTCCCATTGTTATGGACTAAATTGTGTCTCTCTCCAAAATTCACATGTTGAAAGCCCTAGTCCCCAGTGTGACTGTATTTGAAGATAGAGCCTTTAAAAGTTAAATGAGGTCATGGAGTGGGGCCCCAATCCAATGACTAGTGTCCTTATAAGAAGAGGAAGAAACACTGGCGTGCTTGTACACCTAGAAAAGACCACGTGAGGACATAGAGTGAAGGTGGTCATTGGCAAGTCAAGAAGAGAGGGCTCAAAAGAAACCAACCCTGCCAACATCTTGACCTTGGATTTCCAACCTCCAAAACTGTAAGAAAATAATTTTCTGCTTAAGCCATACAGTCTGTTTTATTTTGTCATGGTAGCCCTAGTCCATGCTCTCATTAGAGCCATTTCTCTTCATGCTTAAAATTGATAAGGAAACTGAATTTCAATGAGGTTAAGGGTGTTTCCCAAGGCCACACTTCTAGTAACCCTGGGTCTGGAATTAAAATCCTCGTCCATGTTACTCCAAAGCCAATGAGTTTTCTCCTGCCACTAGCTTTACTTCTTGCCACTAGCTTACTGAAAGGACAGCTTTCCCCTCCTCAAATAATAACAACAATTTCTCAAGCTATATATATTTTCTTAAAAGTGATTCCAAACATCATTTGAGACCTGGATGGGCTTAGTAAAAAACTGGCCATCGACTTCCCACCTTTACTCCTAACAACAAAAAAGGGATATTTTTAGGATAAAATAAACAAATTGATGTCCTATACTATTTTACAATGCTTTTATTTTCATTTTGTTGTTTTGTTTTATTGTGAACATAAGTCATATTCACTGTAAAAATGGAGGCAGTACAGATATATATAAAAGGTTAATGGACAAATGACTTTGGGAGTTTTCAGTTTTTCACTATTACAAAAAATATTCTATGTGTTCTTCGCAATTTCGTGCAAATAGATATTTAAGAATAAACTTGTAGAAGTAAAATTGTTGAGTCAAAGAGTATGTGCATGTTAAGTTTTAATAGGTATTTTCAGATTGTCTTCTAAAACCTCTGAAGCTCTATCCCCAGGCCCTAGTATCACCTCACAGATTTCACCCAGAACAAAGTGCTCTACTAGTAAGAAATGCTATTTCCCACATTTTTCTTTGTAAGAAAGTGTTGACACATCCTGAGCATATATCCAGGACATTTCACGCTGTTAGAACATAAAACATAATGCAATTTAAATGTTATCTGTATTTTGAATTAAAGTTAGTATTAATGAAAAAGAAATCCTACCTTCCTATTATATTAGAAATAATCCATCTCCACAAACCTTGAAGTAGTGAAGGCTGATTCGTCACAACCAATCAATAAGCTTAATAAAAGTGAAGCAGAAATGGGGATTGAAACTGATAAGGCAGTATGTGGCAGACTGTAGCAGACACTATTAGTAACCTGCCCAGTATTTATTCTCTCTTCCTCCTATCAACACCTTGATTATGCTCAGGGCAGCTATTTGCCTGCCAGGGTAAAGTCTCACTTTCTAACTCTCTAGTGTGGCCATATGACACAATTCCAGGCGTAGAGAAGGAAACGGGTATCTACTGTGGACGCTAGAAAGGCTTTTGCTTTTGCTGATAGAAAGGATGGGTATCACTTGCACTGACATCTCTCACCCTACCCTTTCTCCACCACCGCCTTCATCTACTTCAAACATGAATGTGATGCATGAAAATACCATAGCCATTTCTGTAAACCTGAAGAGAGATAACATGAGGGAAAGGCTAGGAGAACTGCAGAGATATTAGTCTCCATATTCTCCAGCACAGGTCTCTTGATATTTGACTTAAAATATATATATTTCCTCTTTGCTTTAGCTACATTTTGGTACTTGAAGATGTAGATAACCCTAACCATGCATGTGTTACATTAAAAATGTAGATATGGTAAAGATACTCTTACAGCTGAATTCCAATGAACCTTTATTTTAAAGAAAAGAGGTGAATGAAGGCGGTGGGTTATCTCTTTACAAGACTGTTTGTAGCCTTTGTTTGGAAAGCAATATAATAAAAAGAAAAGAGGCTAAACTTTGGAATCTGACATACCCGAATTAACATTTCTGCCATTTGCTACCTCTTGGGGTGGGGAGGGAAGTGTGGTTTCCTCACATATAATTTCAACACATTCATAGCAGTGTTATAGGTTTGTTCTGAAGATTGCATGCGATGATCACATAGTATGTAATCAACACATGTTGATTCTCTTCTTCCATTCAAAACTGATAATTTTTATATAAAAAGGAGCCTTGATCTGCCTCCCAGGAGGTAATACAATTTCTCATTCTTCACTGGTTTATGGAACGAGGAAAATAACAAGAAAATAAGCTGATGTAGGGCTTTTTAATCTAAACTACATATTTCAGGATGTAGTGTAGGGACAATACTGATTCAGTTAAGCCCTTAAACCTTATAGGGGTACCTCCCAAGTAACTGAAAAGTACTGCTTATCATGAAAGACTATGAGATTCTGCAAGATCCCGGCCTAGAGCATTAAATTAGGTTCACTCTGTCGCACTTACCAATGCAGGAAATATAAGGGAAAAGAAAGAGGAATGGTTACCTCTTTGCTATTTAGAACCCCTTAAAAATGACTTAAGGGTTTTTTTTTAAGGATGATAACATGGACTTTTTTAAGAAAGGTGGAAGGTGAATGATCATTCTCATGGCAAAAGGACAAATTCTATAGTTATTCAAGGTTAGCAGTTCCTCTGGTTCATCTAAAATAAAAGTATGTATTTTCTGGTTGCTTTGCAATTAAGAACCATGTTTGTACCAAAACCCGGTGAATTGCATACTTTAAATGGGTGAATTGTTAGATATGTGAAATAGATATCAATAAAGCTGTGTACAAAAATTAAAATTTAAAAGAAAGAACCACGTGTGTAGAATTTCTTTGGTTAGATTTAGCAAAATGTAATTGGAAAGAAGTAATCCATAATTAATCTATTAAAATATTTCTTAAAGTTTGTTCTAAGAAACATCAGTTCCACAAGATGCTTTGGTAAAGTTTCCTGTGGTTAAATAATTTTGGGAAATATGGTATAATACATGGTCCCATTGGAGATTTAAACAGTACATTATTATAGGCTCTAAGAAGCCTCCCTCTATGGAAACTATTTAACATTTAGCTGAGCCCAAAGCCCAGAATTATTCCAAATGTCTTTGACCGTGAAAGTTGTTCTCCTAGTAATACCTATTAACCTCCTACACAAAGAGTGTAGTTTGAGACACACTTCAGAAATTGCTGATGTCTAGTATAGTGTGGTAGCCATATAATTATAGTGATACCTATAAAAGCAAGAGTAACGTGAAACATATTCTGCTGTCCATTCAGTCTGTCCAGGCAGTCAGATAGATAATTAAGCTGAGATAGACGGCTTACACCCGACCAGATTAAAGGGGAGAGACTGATGTTGAGATTTTCTTTTTCAGCCCTAGATTTGTACACTCTGTTGATTTTACTGTTATTTGGAGGAAAATGTTAGCATACATACACATGTCTATACATATACATATATATATATACATATGTGTGTGTGTATATGTGTGTGTGTGTATATATATATATGTATAAACAATTTAGGGGTATGAAACAGCACTATATTAAACATTTTGAGATTCTTCTCTCTGTAAGGAATTCTGCTGCTAAAAGAAGAGAATATATGACTTTGGTCTTTCAGAGTCCAGTGTGCAAGAAAGAGGAGGGTGGTGAAAAACAATTTTCCAAAACAACATGTTTCTCCTGAAATATAACAACCTCTCAAATGAATAAAGAATACCAAGATGGAAACTTTAGCATTATCTGAAGTGATTAGCTGTGATTTCAATTATTTTTTGAAATCTATGTTTCATCTGAGAGTAAGGTATGATAAAAGAATATGAAGATTTTACTCAAATGGGAATTACTCAGTAAATTTTGGTGTGGGAAAGCAATTGTATTGCTGTTCAACATAAGATTTTTATTTTATTATTTTATGATATGTAATAATTATATATGGATTATCTATTGTAGGCCAGAAAGCAAGCTGGATAGTGAGAAGAATTCCCTTTATTGTTTTTTAAGAAAAGATTATCATTATCTCATGGGAGTTTGTAATCTAATTAGAAAGACAAGATATATGCCCATCAAACAGGTAACAACACAAGAGAGATATGATTAAGTGCCATGATAAATGACGAGTAATAAAGGGAGCAGGTGCTATAAAAGGATTAGAGAAGAAATAAACTTTCACTATTTTCATGGATATAAAAAACCCTAAATTTTAAAAGCAACCTGATTTAAGTGGATTTAACTTGTTGTTTCGATTTTGTATATGTAAGGCTTTATAGAATCGGGACTCTTCTCACCAGGTATCCAGAGAGAGAACAGAACAGGCAGTTCTGTCCCTGCCATCTGCCAACGGCTCCTGCTGCAAATCAGGCGACAGTATATATATCTGCTACACTATTTGTATTTGCATTGGGGTTCAATATTTTGAGAATGAGATGCAAGAAACTGTGAAAATACCCCGTCTCATTATCTAAACTTTCAGTCTGAGGTCTAGCCATCCCTGAACAATCATGGCCCAGCGCTGAAAGTAAAGATGTATCTACAGAAGCACAAATTGTAACAATAACACTTTGCATTTCTGAAACATCTTCTATTGAAAAAGCTCATTCTCAGCACCGCTTACAAGCATTAATTCAACCTCACAAGAGAAATAATTTGCAAGAAATAGGTTAACTGTCTGGTTTGACACAGCACAGTAACTAAAGTCATTACAAAGTACAGGATTTCTCACTGCTAGCCCAGTGCTTTGCCATAAGCAAAAACTATTTGAATTCCTTTTAAAATTTTACTTCAAACACTAACATACTACTATCATAATAAATTATAAAGTCATCAGTATAGATACAGAAAAATAATCTAAAAAACTTTTCTTATGGCCTCTGTCTTATTACCATCACTCACAATCTTTTCCTGGTAAAGTTTTTCCTGTGTGTCAGGATTCACTGACATGAAAATCATTATTTTGAAGAGAAAAATGTTCAAATGTGGAAAAATGTTCAATGATAGGATGAAAACATATGAGGAAGGTCTAAGACCTCACAGGTAGACTTTTTCATTAAATTTCTCCTCCGGCTTCTTAATGAAATTAGTGATCATCAGCCCATGGTAGACAATAATCGTGGGTCAGACAAAAATTTGGTAACATTTCCCCTCACTAGTGTCCCTACTGGAAGCCAAGTGAAATAATTAGAAGGTCCTGAAGCGGACAGGAAAATGTAGGTCTATGAGAGGGAACAGCAAAGAGGGACTCCGACAATTAGCTTCTACACGTGGAAAACTTTATTACTCACCTTTTCGTTCAGTTAAATACATAAATAAGCATTTTCCATAATCAAGGTACAATACTAGGTGTAGAGTCAGAAGTCTTCATAAAAGAAAAACAAATATGCTGAAAAGAAACAGTAACAGAGGTACAAATATATCCATTTATTCAACACATTTGGAGCAGCTATAATAGGCATGACCAGAGTTTCTTGAAAGTAGTGGTGCTTTGCAGGTATCACGGGAAACTTTAGAATTTAGCTGGGGTAGTTTTTGGTTGTCACAGAAACTGGAGGAACTCCTGGTATTTACTGTATAAGTATCCAGAGACACCGGACATACAACATTTAGGACAGTCTCAAAGAAGAACTGTCCCAATCCGGCATGACTTTCAAATAAATATCCCTCATGTGGCTAAGAAACTGGTTTATAATTGAGGTTAGAACCTATCTCCATATTGTATACATGGTACAAGGAGTGATTTACACAGTTTTAATAGATACTGGATTTCCTGAGTGCAAATATATTAATCAAATAAATATTTTATACAATTCGATTGAGAATTTACCAATATATGGTCATTATTTTGGAAAATCCCATCATCAAAGGCTATGCCATGGCATTTGAGTCAACAAAACAACATGGTGCGTCCTACTGTGTGTGCCATGGCCCAGTGACGCCATGCATACATGTGTGTGTGTCTACTTTATCACGTCTCCTCATGAAGTCATGCCTAAACAGTTACATATTGAAATACATGGCATTTTATTGCAATTAATTACATCTATTTTCTATTATAGTTGATCACTGACTTTTTAAAAATATGTGTGTTAGGTAGCTTATATTATATACTAAATTCAATTAAGGATAGTAAAGGTATACTACATTTAGTTGTTATAAATAATATCACCTATTATTTTTATAAACAGCATTGTATATTATTTGTTATAAATAATATTGAATATTATCATCAAAAAGCAGGTGAGCCTGTGCTACGCACTAGAGATAACGGGGCAGGGTGTGTGTGACGGTTCCTGTCATCTCATTGCAGATAGTCTGGTTAAAAAACAAGTATCAAGCCAATAAGCATACAGATACATGTAAGATCACAAAGTCCTAAGCGTTCAAAGGAAATGAATTAAAAGAATAGCAGTGGAGGACATTATTTGAATGGTATAGAGTCAGGGTAAGCTTCTCTAACTAAAAAGAAAGACCCACAAGATGTCTAGGAGTTATCGAGGGGATACACTCTAAGCAGAGGGCAGAGCATGTACAAATACAGACAATCACTATGTACAAGAGAAGAAAGGAGTTAAACCAGGTTGAAGAATCAGGAAACACACATAGGAAGAAGCAGCTTCTCCATGTCCCCAGTTCTTCCGTGTATAATTCCTCCACCTCCCTAAGTGCATTTTCTTTTTTGTTGTTTTTTGTTTCTTTTTAACATCTTTATTGGAGTATAATTGCTTCACAATGGTGTGCTAGTTTCTGCTTTATAACAAAGTGCATCAGTTATACATATACATATGTTCCCATATCTCTTCCCTCTTGCGCCTCCCTCCTTCCCACCCTCCCTATCCCACCCCTCTAGGTGGTCACAAAGCACCAAGCTGATCTCCCTGTGCTACGCGGCTGCTTCCCACTAGCTATCTGTTATACGTTTGGTAGTGTATATATGTCCATGCCACTCTCTCACTTTGTCACAGCTTACCCTTCCCCCTCCCCATATTCTCAAGCGGATTAAATCTCCACAATCAACTTGATGTACCCTGAATTTTCTTTTAAAAGGGATTCCGATTTCTACTCAGGGTCTATTTAATGGACCTCAAACTTCTCCTAAGAAGGAAGAAATATAAAGCATCACTCTGGTTATGTACCTTGCTTAAATGCCTTGAGATAGATTAAAGTATTCTAATATTTTCTCTAGGTGAATGCCACCTGAATTGACAAAGTGGGATTTCCACTCTGTACTCCACATTTAGCATGGTCTTGCCTAAATGCTGAAGCAAATGACTTCTTGCCTAAGGGTTTGAAAATAACAAAGTCAAGCAATATGCATCCGGCACTCCCCTTGGATCACTTGATCAAAAAATATATTAAGTAGTGCTGTTTTCATAACTACCATTGTGGGGACACTTCAGTGTTAAGAGAGAGAACATGAGACTAATTCCTATTCTTATAATGCAATCCAGTGAAGAAAATTCACTGAGGAGGATCTGTCTCATAAACTACAAATATACAGGAGGTGACTCCAAACACCCCAAGGCTTGTTTATAAGTGTTTACGTGAAAGGAAACCATCTAGTTCTTGAGGCCAGTTATCTTCCCCTTTTGTAAACTCTCACTCACTTGGGGTGGAGGCATGAGGAAAATGCAGTCAGTTGGAGACCTTTCTATGAATCTCCTTCCTAAGTGTGGAGTAATTCAGAAAAATGGAGGAGAGTCAACTCTCAGGCTCTTACCCAATAGCATTTTTTCCTTCTTCACTACCTCTATTTTATTTTTAACAGAGCCAGAAGGAAACATATCCTTATCTGATTCTGGGTTGGAGAGGGTCTTTAGTGAAAGATTTGACTAGCTATGACATATCTGACATGTAGGCTAACTGGGATAGGGGGAGGGTGTTCCCTATACCCCCTTTGCCACCCTTATCTTCCTTTCATTAGTCAGCTGATCACATTCCTTTTTACCTAATACGTCAGGAAGACAAGAATTAGAACCCTGACTGATTTCTTTGGAAAGGCTGTAAATCTTTACTTCAAAAATTAATCCAAGAGACAAGGAATTGCTATCTCACTTTCCAGGTTGGAAAGAAGCTTCATGGTGGGCTCTAAAACAGTAATTTTGAGTTGTAGATCATATAGGTCTTGGAAAAAATCTTTGACTTAAATGGGTCAGGAATGTGTTTTTGAAAATATTCAAAAACAAAAACTAAATAAAATATTTCTGCTTCAGTAGAACCTCCATAAGATATAGTTCTTTATTTTCAGAAATTGTGTTGCATTGTGTTTAACATTTGTGAAATGTGAAGTATAAACTCCAAATTTCTAGTCTATAGCCTCAATGTGGGATCAATAAAATAGCACACAGACACCTGTAGATCCTGGGGGAAAAGTTACACCAAACTTTAAGAGGTTCTACGATATTCTTTAAGGTATATGTAAAGATAGGTGTGTGAATCTATGTACAACATGTCAGGGTCAGTCTACTGCTGCTTAGAAAGACTCTGGGCTTGAATGTTTCTATTCTCAATGCAGAACCTTGATAGTATTTTTTTTTTTAACCCACATTTGTTTATTTATTTTTGGCTGTGTTGGGTCTTCGTTTCTGTGCGAAGGCTTTCTCTAGTTGTGGCAAGCGGGGGCCACTCTTCATCGCGGTGCGCCGGCCTCTCACTATCGCGGCCTCTCTTATTGAGGAGCACAGGCTCCAGACGCACAGGCTCAGTAGTTGTGGCTCACGGGCCTAGTTGCTCCGCGGCATGTGGGATCTTCCCAGACCAAGGCTCGAACCCGTGTCCGCTGCATTAGCAGGCAGATTCTCAACCACTGCGCCACCAGGGAAGCCCTGTGATAGTAATTTTAAGTCCTAGGTTGCAACATTCCTAGACAATGTCTTAGCTGGAAATCTACATTTGGATTGTATATATTCTATCTGGTGACATGGAAGTTAGAATGCAGACTTTGGGATTAAGATGCAGATTATGTGGTCTATAGGTTGGTAATGAATAAAGGCCGAGAGAGAAGACGATTCAAGTTTCGTGTTAACAAGACCTTCAACCCACAGTGGCTTCCTAAAACCACTGACTCAGAACATTTCTTTGGAAAGAATCCAGTAGAAATTGAGGCCTCTATCTGCTTTGCCTCCCGATGTATCCTTTCCTTTCTTACAAGCAAAACCTTGCCAACACCATGAATATGAGTCCAAATGTTTCATATCTTCTGTACCACAAACCTATAAGGCTCTTGGTCTCTCATATTGTAAATGTGCATTATTCTAGAAAGAGTCCTAATATTCACGTTATTGGGAGAGGATCATCACCCGAAGAGAGGGCCAAACAAGATGCTCTATAAAGCACAGCTTCCGGGCTTCCCTGGTGGCACAGTGGTTGGGAGTCTGCTTGCTAATGCAGGGGACACGGGTTCGAGCCCTGGTCTGGGAGGATCCCACATGCTGCGGAGCAACTAGACCCTTGAGCCACAACTACTGAGCCTGCGCGTCTGGAGCCTGTGCTCCGCAACAGGAGAGGCCGCCATAGTGAGAGGTCCACGCACCACGATGAAGAGTGGCCCCGGCTTGCCACAACTACAGAAAGCCCTCGCACAGAAACAAAGACCCAACACAGAAAAAAATAATTAATTAATTAATAAACTCCTACCCCCAACATCTTCAAAAAAAAAAAAAAGAAAACCACAGCTTTTCTCCTTAAAAAAAAAAAAAGCACACCTTCCCTTAGCCATTCCATTCAAAGCTTCATATTAGAAACCTCTTTGCTAACACTGGCGAAATGGGGACGATCTCTCTAACCGTGTATTTTCATTTTATGTTCAGTCAGTCACATAATCATGATTATGCACTCATACAAACACCTAGTTAATCTAAATATTCCAAGCGGACCCCCACATCCAAGGTCCTTCAATATACATGACAGCATTCCTTGAGAGGCTCTGTTAATTCACATTTCTCCACCTTGCTCTTCGTTTGATGATCCCAGGGACTTCCTGAACTAGCTTCAGGCAGTTATTTCTGAGTTGCCTACAACGCGAGCATATCCTTAAGGCTAAATAAAACTGAAAAGCAGCTGCTTAAGATTTTCTGAAATGTTGTGAAAATGCCTATATAATTCATTTCTAGAAATGAGTATGTTAAAACCCATTGTAAAAACCCATTGTACAGAAACCCACCAAAGCACCATCCCTCTGGTCACATTACACTCTGAATTTTAAGATAATGCCCACAAATTTGCTGTAGATGGAGATATTTTTCCAATCTTCAGATTGATCGGATACTTAGAATTCTGAGACATTAATAATGCTTAAAGACTCCTCCCACAAGGATTAACCGCGTAGGGACTGAACAATGATGAAAGATGGCTTTAAAATAAAAATCTTGCCGAGTGCCTCAAAGAAGTCACCGTTGAGATCAGAGTCAAAAAGATGGGTGAAATTTCTCTATCTGCTGGGATGCTTCCACAAGAAAATGTAGCACCTACTAGTATTAGTATTCCAACATGTTTTTCAATATTTCATGTTTCCAAAAGGAAAGAAGAGAAAATTAAATTCCCAAGCTCCTTCCTAAAACTGACACAGGATGCAGTTGTGGCTAATATATTTTTAACAAGATACTGTAAAAAATCATCAGTTAACCCGAGACAACAAAGTATACTTTGGTTACTTAATGACAGAAACAAGAAAAATATCTGACAACCCTCATCTTCATATTAAAACCAGATTCATCAATTCTTAAATAAGTACCACAGACTTCTACAGGATGTTCATTTCTAAGGATATGGCTTACTGTTGTGGAATTGATGCAGCCTTATCTAGGGACCAATTTTATTCAATATTTTCAGTGATCATCCTGGGAAATCAAGAAAGAACCTTGAAGAAGTTATTAAATACATTCTGCTGTTCTGAAATACTATCCCTGTTCAACAGATGGTAAATGTGTTCAGAGGTCCTAGCTGCAGTAATTCAGGAATTGCTGTATGCCAATCATTCTGCCCCATGAGCAACCACCCTATTAAGATATGCAGGAGATCATGGGCCTCCTCTCAGCCTGCCCAATCATCTGGACTAACAGTCAGCCTAAAGGCACCTGGCTCTGAAGGAAATCTAGCAAAAGAGAAACTTTGTCAGGATCACATATTGAAAAGAATCCTGAATTCAGCTTTAGTCGAAGGACAGTAGTTAGCATTATATTAGAAAATCCAATGAAGAAAGCACGCACACTTCTTAGGGATGCAACTGGGTACTACGGATCATTCATTTACATATATGCAGTTTAGCAATAGTTTACGATTTACCTCACAATGATGCTACTCTAACTCTATAGCAAGTAGAACACATCCTGCTTCCAGACCACATTTATCAGCATCATTTCTCAGAGAACTGTCCATATTAATGAGTTCCCAGCATAGCAATTCCAAAATCAACAAAGCTCTTATTCCTGAACTTCAGCCCAGCATCTGAACAAGGGACAGAAGGAAACCTATAGGGAGTTGCTCCATGGTGTGTGTGTGTATGTGTGGCAGGAGGGAGCAGAGACTAGCAAGAAGAGGCAAAATATGCAAAGCAAGGATGAAGCTGAGTAACATGGTTCTTGGTGGGGGAAAGGGAACAAAGATTAACTCCCTTAGAAACAGTGCATTCTGATAGGCTTTTTGCTTTTTCGTTTTTGTTTAGCAAAGGCAGAATGCATGACCTGAAAGAAAAATGAAGGACAAACATTCATTCGTCTACTCTTCTTCTTTGCCTAATACTTTTACAGCGCTTCATCCACCCAACCACACGGGAGGAAGGGGCTGCACGTAAGGTGTTAGTAGGGCCTTCTTATGAAACAGAGGAGCTTAGGATACAAGTAATTTGGTGAATGACCATACCTGGAGAACAGTTTATCAAACGAGATGGACTTTGAAATGCACTCCCCTCCCACCATGTCTTTCTTCCTCTTGATAGCACTGGCGATATGATGGCAACAACTCTGTGGGCTTTCATCACTAGCAGACAAAACAAGTGTTGAAGTCTGGAACTCCTTTTCCAGGCTTCCTCCTCGCCCCCAACCCCACCTCTTACAGCAGTCATCAAGTCACCGCCAATAAACTCCTCGGATTTTCAGAAATGTGTTTGAAAATCACTGATCTACTCTAATCCAAACAGATGCAATCCAGTCTAACCCAGAAGTTGAGAAAACCTGCCCTAGTACTCATGTACTAGTAAATAGAGGACCAGGATTTATGGTCAGGTCTCCAAACTATTAGTACAATGCTTTGTCTACACCTCAAATTAAAGAAAGGATTAGAACCATGCACAGCTAGATGCTGTGTCTGGATAGGGATGTAGGGCAGCACTATGAAGTTGGGCAGGGAGATCTTTGATCGTATATTGTCCATATTAGGAAGACAATGAAAGAGAACATTTAAAGAACTTACCTAAATTTACTCGGTGAATGAATTAGTGATAGATGGCTCAAAATCCATGCTTGAACCATTATGCTACCACATTATGCTACCAGCACTATTTACTTATTTATTTATTTAAACATCTTTATTGGAGCATAATTGCTTTACAATGCTGTGTTAGTTTCTGCTGTATAACAAAAGTGAATCAGCTATACATATACATACATCCCCATATCCCCTCCCTCTTGCGTCTCCCTCCCACCCTCCCTATCCCACCCCTCTAGGTGGTCACAAAGCACCGAGCTGATCTCCCTGTGCTATGTGGCTGCTTCCCACTAGCTATCTATTTTACATTTGGTAGACCAGCACTATTTAATCCTTAGCAATTTGGTAAGTTCATTTATTTTAATAGCAAAATTTTTTAAAAGCACTATTATCTGTCTACATTTCAGATTTTTCAAGTCTATTCATCTTTTCCTATTTTTTATAATGGGGTTTGAATATAAACCCATGTAATATTCTAATACTTTATTCTTTTTAAAATTCTGAATGATTGAATATCTTATCATAATAATTTTTTTTACTTTAAACTTTTTTTCCTTATTTTTATTGCTTTGGAAATCCTTCCATGTCACAAAAGCCACTATTTTTCCCATTATCTTTTAATGTTTAAATTCCTATTTCATTTGAAATGCATTTGCTACAAAATGGGGAACTATCTTCATTTTTTTCAAATCGTGACCCAACAATCCCTGAATGACTTAACTCAGTTTGAATTGTCTTTCCTTCCCCCACGGATCTGTACTGCCAGTTAAGTAATCTTGGAGAAACAGAATGTTCAGTTTCCTCAACTGCAAATAGGGATTAATGAAAGTATCTCACAGAGCTTGTGTGAGGAGTAAATGAGTTAACACATATAAAGCTCCGAAGATCACCTGTGCCATGGCAGGTTAAGTATCATGTGAGTGTTAGCTATCTATCATCTTTTAGTATCCTCAAATATCTATTTAGTAAACTTTAGAATAACTGTGGAAAGTTTGAGAAATTATCTGTACATTTGGTTGGAAAAGGCGTAAGATTTGAAAACTAAGGTGTAAAGAACTTACACATTTGTAATATTTATGGAACAATGACATGTCTCCAGTTATAAAAACAGAGAGATGTATGTCTTACACTACAGTTTGTAATTCATGTAAATAATGCTAATCCTCACGACCATCTGTTGCCATAGTTATAAATTTATTTTTCTTTATATATATTATGTGGGATTTTCTGTCATGTGGAAAAAGTACTGTTTTTTAAATATTTATTTTATGTAAGTAGCCAAATATCAAAAAAAACTTACTGTTAATTCCAAACAACGTTTTTTTGTAGTTGTTAACTCTCTCAGGCTTCTCCACGTAGTAGTCATCCTTTACATAAATAGAGAACATTTTGTTTCTTCCTTTCCAATAGTCCTAACCTCCATATCTTATTAGCTAAAATTTCCTGGAATACACCAAACAAGATTTATCACAGCAAACACCTTCATCTTGTTTCTTATTTAACAAAAATGTTTCTAGGTTTTCATTGTGAAGAGTGACATTGATTTTCCTTAACTTGCAAGAAAACATAAAGAGCTTGACAATAGTATGTTTTAAATGACATCAAACAGCATTTAGAGATCTGGTGAGATAAACAGTTTTACCCTTTAACCAACAGTAAGATTTAAGAATTTTTTCCATATTAAATTACGCATTCCTAGAATAAACTCTTCAAATCATATATTCTACTTATATATTGATGAAGTTGATCTGTTTTATTTAGAATTTTTATGATTTTGTAGAATTTTTAATTTTTTGCTACTTTGCAAAGTTTGCAGTCATTATGGTATCATGATTATGTAGCTTCATAACAATAGGTAGAGGTATTTGCTTTACCCAGAATTTTATTTTTGGGGGCTTTTAAAAAGTTAATATGAGAATTAACTTTACCTTAGCATTTTCAAATAAGCTGCCTATAAAACCACGTAAGGCAAGAACCTTTTAAAGAGGGAATTCTTTGGTATTTTAATTATTTTTTCAATATTTATAAATTTAATCTTTTAGTGAATTTTGATAATTACAATTTCCTAATAACTCATCCAATATATTAGGATTTGAAATGTATCCAAGTGGGCTTTACAAAGCAAATTTTATTTTGTTTTATACATTTATTTATTTATATATGTATGTATGTCTGTCTGTCTGCGTTGGGTCTTCGTTGCTGTGTGTGGGCTTTCTCTAGTTGTGGTGAGCGGGGGCTACTCTTTGTTGTGGTGTGCGGGTTTCTCATTATGGTGGCTTCTCTTGTTGTGGAGCACGGGCTCTAGGCCCACAGTTTTCAGTAGCTGTGGCTCGTGGGCTCTAGAGTGCAGGCTCAGTAGTTGTGGCGCACAGTCTTAGTTGCTCCGCGGCATGTGGGATCTTCCCGGACCAGGGCTCGAACCCGTGTTCCCTGCATTGGCAGGCGGATTCTTAACCACTGCGCCACCAGGGAAGCCCCTTATTTTGTATTAAATCTCCTCCTTATCAATAGTTGTAACCCCTTTATCATTCATAATGTTGCATATTTTGTTTTCTAGTTTTAATTAAAATTTTCAGACATTTGTCCATTATGTTGATTTTATCCAAAGATTTTCTGTATTATTTTTCTGTTTTCAGTTAATTAATTTATGCTGTCGTTTGATTATCTCTTTCCTTCTGTTTTTCACTTTGTATTCAAAATGTATAAAATATTTTAATGAAAGAGTATGATTTAATGAATTTTTATAAAAGTAACATTACCCAGTTATTTCATTTTAATTAAATTTGGTATTTAAAGTGAATATAAATAATTTTAATTTAAATATGCTAAAGTTCCAATACTGCTATTGAATATGAATTGTAATTTCTAGTTCACTTTGTATCTGAAAAAAATAGAGTCATTCAAAAATGTTTAGCAAGTAGATTCAAAAATGTTTAGCAAGTAGATTTAAAAAGACTATAGACTCCAGCAGTGAATCTGGGGAAGTAACTCAGTAAAATTCCAGAAAATACCATCTGCTGATACTTTTTTCAAACAAGATGGCATCTGAAAACGTATTTTAAGATATTATCTTTAGTTGTGACTCTGTAGTAAATGTCTAACCAGCTCGCTTGAATATTATAAATGAATAACACATCAGACAATGTAGATTATCTACTTCTAAAATCCCAAAGGTGGTAGGCTTTAAGTACTCATTTCTTCAATCCCTTCATTTTTTTTTTTTTTTTTATTTTTTTTTTACGGTACGCGGGCCTCTCACTGTTGTGGCCTCTCCCGTTGCAGAGCACAGGCTCCGGACGCGCAGGCTCAGCGGCCATGGCTCACGGGCCCAGCCGCTCTGCGGCGGCATGTGGGATCCTCCCGGACCGGGGCACAAACCCGCGTCCCCCGCATCGGCAGGCGGACTCTAAAGCACTGCGCCTCCAGGGAAGCCCAATCTCCCTACCTTTTATGGTGAGCTGCACAAAGGAAACAGGAGTCTCTTGCACAAAGGAAACAGGAGCCTTTTCCACTACCAGATACCCCGAGTGTAGACCATTTCCTGGAATATGGCAACAGCTCAACAAATGTTTGTTTAATTAATGCATGAAGCCATTTGTTGACCTTGGAGGCTACATACAGGCCGGTTGCACTATTACGTCTTGAAGACTAAATAAAATAGCCACCAAAACCAGATGCGGATATAAGGAATTCAAGACTGAAACGATGGAGGAGATGTCTTTAGCATGGGAGACTCACTACTGCTAGAGTTTAAGGAGTGTAAGAAAGGAGTATAGGTTAAGGAGGAAAGAGGCTAGAAGATAAGGGGCACTGCATGTCAAACCTGAAAGTGTTGACTTTATCCTCCTATCTATTCCAGACTTTTGAAAGAGATAGATGTGAGTTTGAGAGAAATCACTTTGGTAGCTGTTTGGGGAATGAACTGGGGAGAGAGTCTAAGGTCACACTGATGGTTACCAGTGGAGCTACAGCTGGAATATATTTTTCACTGTACATTGTCTCATTTCTGAGAAGCACACTTTTCAATTTAGACTGAAAAGGAGCAACAGCCATTCATTTGGTCAATTAAGGGCCCACTTTTGTGGGACTCCTGGAGGTTTGTCTATCAGATTGCTTAGAAAGGTAAAAGGAAGACACTGTAACTCATAGGTGTCAGTGCTCAGATCCCAGATGTTTATTGCCTTCAAAGATAAAAAGCTTGTTAACAGTAAGCATGGAGGTTACAGATAACAAGCTGATCAGTCCTCTTGTCTCCACCTGGTACTTTTCCTTGAATTAATTTTTTTAATCTTACTTTGCTAAAATAATTATATTTACCTTTGAAAAAGACAACATATGTAAACTGGCTTTTAGCAATGAAAATAATTTTTATGTCTAAGATTTGTTTGTTCGGCAGGAATTTTGGGTGGGGATACTAAGAAATTATCTTCCTAATACACAGCAAGAATGTATAACCCATTGAATTGGAGATGGTGTCTTTATAAGTCTCTGCTTTAATTTGTTTTTAATTTACACCCATCCTCATCTAAAAGGATTTACAAAGCTTTATATGTCAATTAGTTTTGGTAACTAAAAAATAATCAATATTCATTCAGTTCTCTATTGCAGTTATAAATTTCTTCTGAGAACATATCAACATCCACCTAAAACAGAAAAATCTGACACAATATGAATCTCTATAAATCCTATTTGGGTGTCTTCCAAATTTTCTTTTCTCATGCAGCCAGTTAAAATTAACCCAAATGGAGGAGCTGAGCTTCACTTAAGTTAGCTTAGGGTTGATTTTTTTTTAATGGAATTGTAGAATTTGTTTAAGGATTATTATTTAATATACTGGTGTTTTAAGAAAAAGAACATTGGATTACTGTCTCACACACACTAGTGACGTATGTGAGTGAATTATAATATTTTTAGTAAGAAAAGGATATTTGAAATATGGACAAAAATAAAAGTAATTCCAAGATTTTCATTAAAGGACACCAATTTCTTCAAGATTCTGATTTTTTATTTTACTAAACCCGTGTTTTTAAATGTATTGATCAATTTAGGTATTACACCACTTAATAATTGTCTGTTAATACATTTATCTCCTTTACCAATAGACCATGAGCTCCCTCAGGACAGAGGTTTGGTTCAGTGTTTTGACACTGCACTGGTTGCAATGCCTTGGACATAGTTGGCACTCAGTAAGTGTTGGTTGACAATTTCAGGCACAGAAAATGCAGTTGCTCTCATTAACACTTCAGCACTGGAAGAGACTATCAGAATCATCATCCAGCCTAACTCCATCTTACAGATAAAGGAATATTCTGATCAGAGGAGACAGGTACCTTTTTGATAAACACAAAGCTCCCCAGGTCTCCCGACTCCTATTCCAATTTTTTACCTTAAAAAATTTGAGATTTGAGTATTTTGCCCCAATACCTAGAAGTGAGTTTCAAAATATGACATATATCAATTCAATTCAATGTTCAGATATCAGGGACCAGGTATCAGGAGCCCAAATTACAAAAGTTGAGAGAGTCAGCCGCCAACTCAGTGGCACATGTCCTGCTTTTGATAGGCATGACCGTGTTTCTGTAAGAGAACATCATAGCCTCTGAGTCTGTTATGGGGATAATAGAATGAGAACTATTTTTCCTAGACTCCTTAGGTAATATTCTAACTTGAAAATAAAGTTCTCCTCTCAGTGAGAACATTAAAGGAGCCATGTGGAAAACAGATATTTGTGGTAGAGACTGCTATTTACCAAAATCTGTTTCCTCCTCTTCCTGGAAAACAGGCAGACAACATTTCCTAGTGCTCAATGCATTGAAGTGTAACCAGGTGATTTAGTTCTACTCAATGAAACGTGCTCAGAAGTGACGCACAGCACTTCCAAGATTCACTATAAAACAGTCCCTTGCTTATCCATTTTTATTTTTTATGGAAAGATTTAACTCCTAGGGCAAACTTTTAAGTCATGTGTTAAGGTTGTTAGAAAGATCAGTAGTCTGGTTTCTGAATAACAAGAGGCTTCCTGTTTACCTGAAACTCCCCTGGACTATGAGACCCATACTCCTATTGTATTCAACCTCTGCTATATTGCGGGGAGGGGAGGTGGCTATTACAGCAACGAGTGTTACTTTTATCTCAAATTTCTGAAGTGGAGGAAAATGCCTTATTCTTATTAGTTAAAACTCCCAACACCTGGACTATGCAGTGAAAATAGACTCACACTGACCTTCTTTCCCCTTTTTCTAGCAGATATATGAAAATCTAGCATAGGGCAGGTTTCACTGAGCCATCACCGCCATGAGCTAATTAAGGTCTCGTTGGGCCTCATCCCTTAGGGCAGTGGTTCTCAAACTCTAGTCTTCAGCAGAATCACCTTGCAGGTTTGTTAAACCAGGTAAGCACTACGACTGGGTCTTTCCTCCAGGATTTGATTTTATTAGGTCTTGGATGGAGCCTGATATTTTGCAATTGCAACAGGTTTCCAGATGATGTCTTTGAAACTGGTCCAGACCTCACACTTTGAGAACAGCTATAGGGCTTCTAGATTACTCCTAAATGTATTTTACCCCGTATTTTCAAACACCCGTCATATATAACCAATTAGCACCCTCTCAAAGTTGTACTATCTGCTTAACAATACACCTGATGCAACACTGAAATAGAGACAACAGGATCTCATACCACCTGCTTCGCTAACAAGGGGGTGTTTTTCACTGCTGAAATGGTCAAAAATAGCACTTGAGTTCTGATAGTGGGTCTGGAGATAGAAAAATTAGTTTATAGGTAAATTAAGTCCTCTTTATAGAATGAAAAGTAAGGTGAAATCTCATTTGAAGATGAGAAGCAGAGATGAGATGTTAAGGGGATAAAGATATTTATAGGCCATGGTTCTGGGAGGCTGGCTGGAGAATAAGGCATCCTTATTAAAGATTGACCAGAGGGATAAATAGAATCTCACCCTAGCATGAGAGGAAGCAGACAGCCAATTCCCCAGCAGAAAGCCCATCAAAAGTTTTTACCAAAAAAAAAAAAAACAAAAACCTTCAGCCAAAAGGAAAAGGCATCTCTCTACTACCAAGCACAACTCTGCCTTCCAAACATCAGGAAGCTCACTCCCCACGTGGCAGCAATTTTCAGACTGCTCCAAATTTATACCTGGTCTCCAAGGCAGTGGTACCAGCCCAGAAGTGATGCTCGCAGCCTCACGGCCCTGCCAACCAGAACATGTGTCAAGAATGAGAGGGAATATCTTGTGCAGTAGCTATGTGATGGGGTGGAGTGGGACCTACACAAGCCAGGAGGATGAAGTCAGCCTTCAAAGATCCACTAAAGCCAAACTTCAAAAACAGTGGCAGAGCTGTGGGTTGCTGACAGACAGGCAAGTCTTGTTTATAAGAATCCAGGAGAGGGAGACCTTTTAAAGCAGAGGCTTGGGGAGACAGAATCTAAGAAGCAGAGTTGAATAAACATTGACAGAGCTGTAAACAACCAAACACATCTTTGTTTGGGAAAGCAAGGAAAGGTTACACATCAGTTTCTTTAGTTGAATTAATGGAGAAGGGTTCTTGTTAGCAACAATCTTCAAAGCAAAGGATGACAAATTGTAAATTTGAAACGAAAAATACTTCTAAATGGATACTGGACCCAAACGATGCCTATATTTAATGACAATGAGAGCCTAAATTTATATGGTGCTCCACAATTTTTTGAATGATATTATCTCAGTTAATATTCATAACACTATGAGGTACGCAATATGAGCCCAATTTTACAAGCGAGAAAATTCTTTCATTAATATCCAAAGTTTCCAACTTCACTTACTCTTTCCACTTCCGAAATCTTTACATCTTAATCCAAGTAATAATATACCTGATTAAATCTGAACAAAACAGTGTATTTCACTATTGCCCTTGGCGATACAGTGTCTATAAAAAAGGGATGCCTTTCTCACAATATCATCCAACATGCCTTCCTACTATGGATGGAAAATTTTAGACAATTCCTTTACTCTGCTAGAAAAAAAGTATCTGCTGGGCTGAATGCTGCCTGGAAGACTGACCCTATTTACTCAAAAGATGTATGATTTCTATCTCACATAATGTCAAATACTCTCTGTGCTATAGCGGTTGGTATTAAAACTTGAGCCCTTGTATTGAAAAGCTACCTCTCGGGCTTCCCTGCTGGCGCAGTGGTTGAGAGTCCGCCTGCCGATGCAGGGGACACGGGTTCGTGCCCTGGTCCGGGAAGATCCCACATGCCACGGAGCAGCTGGGCCCGTGAGCCATGGCCGCTGAGCCTGCGCGTCCGGAGCCTGTGGTCCGCAACGGGAGTAGGCCACAACAGTGAGAGGCCCGCGTACCGCAAGAAACAAAAACAATAACAAAAACAACAACAACAAAAAAAGCTACCTCTCTAGAGCATTGCTCTGTAACTGTTACCTGCCTTGCCTCAGAGGGACTATACAGTTACACTGCACCAACCTCAGCAGCAGCATAGCCATCACTATCATTGACATTATCACCATCGCTCCCACCCATCCCTGCAAATGGCTTTACATCTAATGAAGTTCACTTAAACCAGAGTCACCACTAGAGCAGGTACGCTGGGTAACACAGTACACAGAAGCCATTTAGAGTCATGAATGAAAATCTGGAAAGTCTCACGGCCTTTCGAAACCCTCATTTAGTAGATAATGACTACATGTGTGGGAATTCTTAGAAAGATAGATAAGTAATCCTTATTTATTTACAAAATTATTCCCATATGAACACCATTCTTTATTCTGAAGCAGTGTACATCATGGTTAAGTATGCTGGTTCTGGAGCTAGACAACCTAGGTTCAAAACCCAGCTCTGCTACTTTTTGTCTGTGTGCCATTAGACAACTTAAACTTCTCCTTGCCTCTTTGTTCACCAGTAATATGCTAATGATAATAGTATTACTATTAGAATTAAATGAGTTAATACATTTAAACCATTATTTAATAACAATATTATCATTATTATTATTATATGGTACAGCTCTATTTCTCAGAGACCTTTGCTGGAGCTCAGCCTTTGTGACTTTCAGATACCATGAAGCCTCTGTCCACAATCTGTTATTCCATTCCCAGCAACTGTATTCCAAGTACACTGGTCTTGTGCTATTAGAATTCTGTGCTGGTTTTAAGAGGCCAATGTCATGAGACCATTCTTAACCCTTTTCTCACATGAGGATGAAGAGTGAATTTCTAAATAGAATTCAAAGGTGATATAAAAAATGGCACTATCTCCTTTCATCTACGAAAAGACAAATTCTGAGCTCTCCTTTTGTTTCAGACATAATTTTTGAAATATTCCACTGTATTATTATGTTCTAGAAGGAAGGCCTGATGCTCTGTAATGGAACTTCTAGAGGGGCCTATTTGCATGAGTAAATGAAAAGTTAAAAAGGAAGAAACTTACCACTAAAAGAAGATTCATTTCGCAAAACCTGAACAAACCTAAGAATGATAATTGGGGGAGTGGGGAGGGCAAGTGACACTGTTGGAAGAAAAAGCTATGATTTTAATGATGAATGAAATGCTCTCCAACCCAACTCCATAAACCCACACCTGAGTCTTCTGGGTGCTTGGAAGTTGTGACAGCTTGGGGATGGGGTAGTTTTGTTTTGTTTTGTTGTTTTCAAACAGCTTAACTGAAGTATAACTGAAATGCAAAAGACTGCATATTTTTAATGTACACAATGCAATGAGTTTGGACATATGCATACACCTATATATAATAAACATAACCATCACCTCCAAAAATTTCCTCATGCCTCTTTGGGCTTTGTTTTGTTCTGTTTTGTGGTAAGAACACTCACCATGAGATCTACCCTAAATACTTCACAAGCATAATACAGTATTGTTAACTACAGATGCTATGTCATATCAGAGAGCTCTAGAACTTACTCATTTTGCGTAACATAAACCTTATAGGATTGAACAACAGCTCTCCATTTAGAAAGGGGATGCTTTAATAATGGAGTAAACTTTTCTGAAAACTTCAACACAGGATATTGTAAAGTCAAGACAGCCTTTGGTCTAGTCACGCAACATGGTTCATATGGGAAAAGGTATTTTGCCTATTTCAACAAGGCAATCGATTATCAGAACACATAAGTCAAACAAGAATCAGAAGGAACAAGGCGAGAGGCCTCAACAGGAGTGACTTGGATACCACTGACAGAAACAAAGCACAGGGCTTCCCTGGTGGCACAGTGGTTGAGAGTCCGCCTGCCGATGCAGGGGACGCGGGTTCGTGCCCCGGTCCGGGAGGATCCCACATGCCGCAGAGCAGCTGGGCCCGTGAGCCATGGCCGCTAAGCCTGCACGTCCGGAGCCTGTGCTCCGCAATGGGAGAGGCCACAACAGCAAGAGGCCCGCATAAAGAAACAAAGCACAGGATAACGCAGGATGATAAGGAGGACGACAGCAGGGAGCATGTGCACAGTAGGCTCTGTAACTTCTTCCCTCCACCAGCCTCACAAACCAACCACTGAACTCTTTCTCACTGAGCCCAAACTTGCCACAGAATCCTTGAGACTATAGTTCTCCCTGAGTCAAAATGATCTCTCTGGAATAGGATATAAAATGAAATCTATAAAGTCCTATCTGCTCTGGGGAACTCCTACCTATGGGAAAGGAATTTGAGGGAGATTAGAGATCTCTGAAATCTGGGGACAGACCACAGAAAATATTGTTTATTATTGTTATGGCTACTTCTTGAAAAAGCCATAAAGGGGTGATAGGTTTCATAAAACATTCATATTCTCGCTCCTTTTGTGGATGGCATGACACATTGCAGCATGTTTGACTCAAATCAATATAGGTATCAGTGGCAACAGAATTAGTTTTTCCTACAGATAAGTGTATTTCCCTCATATGATTTAGATGTCATTCTTTGGTGATATAATTAAGTCCACCTTACCAACTGGTGGGCTCTTTTAAATTACCCTACTACTCATTACAAATTAAAATTTACCCTGCTTTCAATGCATATAAGCATTATAGAAAGAATATAGGCAAAGGCTTGGCTATATTTGAAGTGAATTAAAAAAACTGAGCATTGGAAAAAACTAGCTATATTGTCCTCCAATCCCTTCACATGATGAAATTGAGTCCGGGCGATAACAGACTTTCCTTAAAAACACGTGTGGAAGTCTCCTCGCCTCACTTCCTACCTCATCTGGTGGTGCCTGGCGACACGCTCCGAGTGCTGAAAGTCATGCCATCTGTGAGGCCGCTCACAGGCCTGCGCGAGACGCCCACCATTGTTCCCGCCAAGAGTCCCGGGGGCCCCTCAGACCAAGCTGCTGCCCCACCTCCCGTGGGGAGCCACCCGCCCGTCAGCCCATGCTGTTCCCGCCACCTCTGCTCCGCCAACCCGGCAGCCTGTGATTCTGGGAGGAAGAATCCCGGCCTCTCTCAGAAGAGGAATTCAAATGCACAAAGGACTCTCCTCATTTGCATAAGCTTCAGGCCTCACAAAACCTGGTTCCTTCCTGCTGGCTGTCAATAAGAAAGCTATCACAGGACATCCTGGATAAGTAATCTAAGGCAAAGAAAAAATTTTTAAAGGTAATCAAACTGCAGTCCTGCGTGGAATTCTATGTGATGTCCTGCAACCTCAGGACCAGACTATGCCCTCTCCTCCAGCCAGTTGTGGAGAGGTTGGGAAGGAAATGGCGATGATTCTGGATTCCATTTAAGGTTCAATTACTGAGTTGCCTGGGAGCCCAACGGGAGGATGGCCTCACTATGGCTGCTGTCTCTGGAGGGACCCCACCAGCTGAAGTGGCGACCATCCTTGGGACCACAGGTCAGTACATTTCCTGAAGTCAGAGCTGGTTCCAGAGAGGTTGACCACTGTATATCTCTTGAAGTACAGCTGCAAAGCATCTCTAACAAAGACCAGTCTATAGATGAGGAAACAGACACTGAAGCACAGAGAGGTTAAGGCACTTACTCAAAGTCACAAAGACACCGCGTGGTTGACAGGGTGTGGATGCTCTGGCCAGGTGTCAGGCCTGAGCCTCTGAGGTGGGAGAGCCGAGCTCAGGACACTGGACCACCAGAGACCTCTCAGCCGCACGCAACATCACTGGGCGAGAGATCTCCCAGAGATCTCCGTGCTAAGACCCAGCTCCACTCAACGACCAGCAGCCTCCAGCGCTGGACACCCCATGCCAAAACTCTAGCAAGACAGGAACACAACCCCACCAATTGGCAGAGAGGCCACCTAAAATCATAATAAGTTCACAGACACTGCAAAACACACCACCAGACGAGATCCTCCCCACCAGAAAGACAAGATCCAGCCTCATCCACAAGAGCACAGGCACTACGTCTGCTCCACCAGGAAGCATACACAACCCACTGAATCAACCTTAGCCACTGGGGACAGACACCGAAAACAACGGGAACTACAAACCTGCAGCCTACGAAAAGGAGACCCCAAACACAGTAAGTTAAGCAAAATGAGAAGACAGAGAAACACACAGCAGATGAAGGAGCAAGATAAATACCCACCAGACCCAACAAATGAAGAGGAAATAGGCAGTCTACCTAAAAAAGAATTCAGAATAATGATAGTAAGGATGATCCAAAATCTTGGAAATAGAGAAAACGCAAGAAACATTTAACAAGGACCTAGAAGAACTAAAGATGAAACAAGCAACGATGAACAACACAATAAATGAAATTAAAAATGATCCAGAAGGAATTAATAGCAGATTAACTGAGGCAGAAGAATGGATAAGTAAGCTGGAAGATAAAATAGGGGAAATAACTACTGCACAACAGAATAAAGAAAAAAGAATGAAAAGAATTGAGGACAGACACAGAGACCTCTGGACAACACTAAATGCACCAACATTCAAATTATAGGGGTCCCAGAAGAAGAAGAGGGAAAAAAAGGGACTGAGAAAATATTTGAAGAGATTATAGTTGAAAACTTCCCTAATATGGGAAAGGAAACAGTCAATCAAGTCCACAAAGCAAAGATAGTCCCATACAGGATAAATCCAAGGAGAAACACACCAAGACACATATTAAGCAAACTATCAAAAATTAGATACAAAGAAAAAATATTAAAAGCAGCAAGGGAAAAGCAACAAACAACATACAAGGGAATCCCTATAAGGTTAACAACTGCTCTTTCAGCAGAAACTCTGCAAGCCAGAAGGGAGTGGAAGGACATATTTAAAGTGATGAAGGAGAAACCTACAACCAAGATTACTCTACCCAGCAAAGATCTCATTCAGAGTCGACGGAGAAATTAAAACCTTTACAGACAAGCAAAAGCTAAGAGAATTCAGCACCACCAAACGAGCTCTACAACAAATGCTAAAGGAACTTCTCTAAGTGGGAAACACAAGAGAAGAAAAGGACATACAAAAAAAAAACCCCAAAACAATTAAGAAAATGGTAATAGGAACATACATATTGATAGTTACCTTAAATGTGAATGGATTAAATGCTCCAACCAAAAGACACAGGCTTGCTGAATGGATACAAAAACAAAACCCATGTATATGCTGTCTACAAGAGACCCACTTTAGACCTAGGGACACATACAGACTGAAAGTGAGGGGATGGAAAAAGATATTCCATGGAAATCAAAAGAAAGCTGGAGTGGCAATTCTCAAATCAGACAAAATAGACTTTAAAATAAAGACTATTAGAAGAGACAAAGAAGGACACTACATAATGATGAAGGGATCAATCCAAGAAGATATAACAATTGTAAATATTTATGCACCCAACACAGGAGCACCTCAATTCATGAGGGAAATTCTAACAGCCATAAAGGGGAAATTGACAGTAACACAATCATAGTAGGGGACTTTAACATCCCACTTTCACCAATGGGAAGATCATCCAAAATGAAAATAAATAAGGAAACACAAGCTTTAAATGATACATTAAACAAGATGGACTTAATTGATATTTATAGGACATTCCATCCAAAAACAACAGAATACACCTTCTTCTCAATTGCTCAAGTAACATTCTCCAGGATAAATCATATCTTGGGTCACAAATCAAGCCTTGGTAAATTTAAGAAAACTGAAATCATATCAAATATCTTTTCTGACCACAATGCTATGAGTCTAGATATCAATTACAGGAAAAAAAAACTGTAAAAAATACAAACACATGGAGGCTAAATAAAACAATACAGAATAACCAAAAGATCACTGAAGAAATCAAAGACGAAATCAAAAAATACCGAGAAACAAATGACAATGAAAACACGATGGCCCACAACCTACGGATTGCAGCAAAAGCAGTTCTAAGAGGGAAGTTTATACAAATACAGTCCTATCTCAAGAAACAAGATACATCTCAAACATCCTAACCTTACACCTAAAGCAATTAGAGAAAGAACAAAAAAACACCCAAAGTTAGCAGAAGGAAACAAATCATAAAAATCACATCAGAAATAAATGAAAAAGAAATGAAGGAAAAAATAGCAAACATCAATAAAATTAAAAGCTGGTTCTTTGAGAAGATAAACAAAACTGATAAACCGTTAGCCAGACTCATTAAGAAAAAAAAAGGAAAAGACTCAAATCAATAGAATTAGAAATGAAAAAGGAGAAGTAACAACTGACACTGCAGAAATACAAAGGATCACGAGAGATTACTATAAGCAACTATACGCCAATAAAATAGACAACCTGGAATAAATGGACAAATTCTTAGAAAAGCACAACTTCTGAGACTGAACCAGGAAGAAATAGAAAATATAAACAGACCAATCACAAGGACTGAAATTGAAACTGTGATTAAAAATCTTACAACAAACAAAAGCCCAGGACCAGAGAGCTTCACAGGCAAATTCTATCAAACATTTAGAGAAGAGCTAACACCTATCCTTCTCAAACTCTTCCAAAATATAGCAGAGGGAGGAACACTCCCAAACTCCTTCTATGAGGCCACCATCACCCTGCTACCAAAACCAGACAAAGATGTTACAAAAAAAGAAAACTGCAGGCAAATACTACTAATGAAAATAGATACAAATATCGTCAACAAAATACTAGCAAACAGAATCTAACAGCACATTAAAAGCATCATACCCCATGGTCAAGTGGGGTTTATCCCAGGAATGCAAGGATTCTTCAATATATGCAAATCAATCATTGTGATACACCACATTAACAAACTGAGGGATAAAAACCATATGATCATCTCAATAGATGCAGAAAAAGATTTTGACAAAATTCAACACCGATTTATGAGAAAAACCCTCCAGAAAGTAGGCATAGAGGGAACTTACCTCAACATAATAAGGGCCATATATGACAAAGCCACAGCCAACATTGTTCTCAATGGTGAAACCACTTCCACTAAGATCAGGAATAAGACAAGGGTGCCCACCCTCTCCACTACTGTTCAACACGGTTTTGGAAGTTTTAGCCATAGCAATCAGAGATGAAAAATAAATAAAAGGAAGCCAAATCAGAAAAGAAGTAAAACTGTCACCATTTGCAGATGACATGATACTATACATAGAGAAACCTAAAGATGCTACCAGGAAACTACTATAGCTGATCAAAGAATTTAGTAAAATAGCAGAATACAAAATTAATGCACAGAAATCTCTTGCATTACTATACACGAATGATGAGAAATCTGAAAAAGAAATTAAGGAGACACTCCCATTTATCATTGCAAAAAAAGAATAAAATACCTAGGAATAAACTTACCTAAGGAGACAAAAGACCTGTATGCAGAAAACTGTAAGACACTGATGAAAGAAATTAAACATGATACATACAGATGGAGAGATAAACCATGTTCTTGGATTGGAAGAATCAACATTGTGAAAATGACTATATGACCCAAAGTAATCTACAGAGTCAATGCAATCAGTATCAAACGACAAGAGCATTTTTCACAGAACTGGAACAAAAAATTTCACAATTTGTATGGAAACACAGAAGACCCTGAATAGCCAAAGCAGCCTTGAGAAAGAAAACCAGAGCTGTAGGAATCAGGCTCCCTGACTTCAGACTGTACTACAAAGCTACGGTACTCAAGACAGTATGGTACTGCCACAAAAACAGAAATATAGATCAATGGAACAGGATAGAAAGCCCAAAGATAAACCCATACACATATGGTCACCTTATCTTTGATAAATGAAGCAAGAATATATAATGGAGAAAAAACAGCCTCTTCAATAAGTGGTGCTAGTAAAACTGGACAGCTACATGTAAAAGAATGAAACTGGAACACTTCCTAAGGCCATACAGAAAAAATAAATTCAAAATGGATTAAAGACCTAAATGTAAGGCTAGACACTAAAACTCTTAGAGGAAAACATAGGCAGAACACTCGTTGACATAAATCGCAGCAAGATCCTTTATGACCCACCTCCTAGAGAAATGGAAATAGAAACAAGGGTGAACAGGTGAGACCTAGTGAAACTTCAGGGCTTTTGCACAGCGGAGGAAACCATAAGCAAGACCAGGGGACAACCCTCAGAATGGAAGAAGGTGTTTGCAGATGGAGCAACTGACAAAGGATTAATCTCCAAAATATACAAGCAGCTCATGCAGCTCAATATCAAGAAAAAACCCAATCCAAAAATAGGCAGAAGACCTAAACAGACATTTCTCCAAAGAAGATATACAGATTGCCAACAAACACATCAAAGGATGCTCAACATCACTAATCATTGGAGAAATGCAAATCAAAACTACAATGAGGTATCACCTCACACCAGTCAGAATGGCCATCATCAAAAAATCCACAATAAATGCTGGAGAGGGTGCGGAGAAAAGGGAATTCTCTTGCACTGTTGGTGGGAATATAAAGTGATATAGCCACTTTGGAGAATAGTATGGACCTTCCTTAAGAAACTGAAAATAGAACTACCATATGATCCAGCAATCCCACTATGGGGCATATACCTTGAGAAAACCATAAATCAGAAAGTGTCATGTACCACAATATTCATTGCAGCACTATTTACAACAGCCAGGACATGGAGGCAACCTAAGTGTCCATCGTCAGATGAATGGATAAAGAAGATGTGGCACATATATACAATGGAATATTACTCAGCCATAAAAAGAAACGAAATTGAGTTGTTTGTAGTGAGGTGGATGGACCTAGAGTCTGTCATACAGAGTGAAGTAAGTCAGAAAGAGAAAAACAAATACCGAATGCTAACACACATATATGGAATCTTAAAAAAGAAAAAAAAGCAAAAAGTTTCTGAAGAACCTAGGGGCAGGACAGGAATAAAGGAATAAAGACACAGATGCAGAGAATGGACTTGAGGACACAGGGAGGGGGAAGGGTAAGCTGGGACGAAGTGAGAGAGTGGCATTGACATATATACACTACCAAATGTAAAACCACTAGTGGGAAGCAGCTGCATAGCACAGGGAGATCAGCTCGGTGCTTTGTGACCACCTAGAGGGGTGGGATAGGAAGGGTGGGAGGGAGATGTAAGAGGGAGGGTATTTGGGGATATATGTATACGTATAGCTGATTCACTTTGTTTTAGAGCAGAAACTAACACAACATTGTAAAGCAATTATACTCCAATAAAGATGTTTTTAAAAAAATAAAATGAAAGAAAGAAAAATAAAAACACCTGTGGTAGAGCCAAAGCTGGAACCTTTGTATTCATTTTCTCCCTGACACCATACTGACCTATGGGTTAGTGAAAGAACCATAAAGATCTCTCTACCCAAAGGCAGGGATGTGTGGCAATCACTTAGAGCAGGAGATAATAGTAGCTACAGCAGGAGTGACAACGGGAATGTAGGCAATTAGACAGTCTGAAATTGTTGAGAGTGCTTGAGAGGAAGAACTAATGCATACAGCATTTGAAATAAGAAACAAGAGAACGTATACTAGTGTTAAAACGTAAACATATTAATGTTATTGAATGTTTGTAGCTGGGAATTCTACACTTACTTAAATAATTTAAATGTTGCATCTGGGAGATACAATACTGCACTTTATTATGACAATGAAACTAATTCGGAAAAATAAAACCTAAAGCACATGTTAACAATGAGGCATTTTGATTATTTAATGCACACTAGGAGGGAAAAACAGAATTTAAAAAACCTGTGTGTGAGTGTGTGTTTGATAGTCCATACAGCTGCTCCCTGGGACAGGTAGTTCTAGAATGAATAGGAAGGAGGATGGTTGGGTTTGATAGTCCATACAGCTGCTCCCTGGGACAGGTAGTTCTAGAATGAATAGGAAGGAGGATGGTTGCAGCCTCAGCTGCAGCTGAGGCTAAGCCAAGTGCAGCAAAACTCAATCCCACATCCTAGTGGTTGAGGGAAATCCGAAGAAATCAATCACTGTTATTTTAGAAAAGGAAACAGGGACAAAAATGACATCCTTAAAAAAACAAAAACAAAAACAAACCTACAGATAAAAATAACCCACAAGATCTCTTAAAGCTCTTTAGAAACATTTGAAAGCCTGGATTAAATGTAAGTCCAGAAAGAAAGAAAGGGAGGGAGGGAGGGAGAGAGAGGGAGGGGGGACGGAGGGGGAAGGAAGAATAGAGAGAGGGGGAGGTAAGGGGAGATAGAAAAAAAAGCTTTAAAAAGTTCTGTTGGGCTTCCCTGGTGGCGCAGTGGTTGAGAGTCCGCCTGCCGATGCAGGGGACACGGGTTCGTGCCCCGGTCCGGGAAGATCCCACATGCCGCGGAGCGACTGGGCCCGTGAGCCATGGCCGCTGGGCCTGCGCGTCCGGAGCCTGTGCTCCGCCACGGGAGAGGCCACAACAGTGAGAGGCCCGCGTACCGCAAAAAAAAAAAAAAAAAGTTCTGTTACCAACTAATAAAGTACAATGTAACATATATTAAAAGGCAGAGGAAAAAAATAAATATGTACAAAATATAAATAGATTTTAAAAAACAAGGAAGGCCACAAAAGGTGGTACTTCAAGTGCAACTTAGGAATTATAGGAGTCCAAAAAAAGAAACTAAGGAAAAGCATGCAAAAGTTTAGAGAGCCTAAGAGAAGTTCTTTAAGTGTAGCAAAGAGAGGGGATCAGTAGGAGAATTACACAAACCACCCGGCCACAGGAATGAGAAAGCATACCCAGGGTAAAAAGGTAAAAGCCAGGAAACTAGATGTTTCTAAGATGACATCTTTTTTCTAAGGATGTCATTTTTGTCCGTTTCCTTTTCTAAAATAACAGTGTGATTGATTTCTTCGGATTTCCCTCAACCACTAGGATGTGGGATTGAGTTTTGCCTCAGTCTATCTCAAGGTTGTTACCTGTTTCTTATTTTTAAAGGGGCAATGAGATCAAAGGATGCTAGATCTGTGTGGAATCTTTGAAAACAAATTCACACACCAAATGTAGATGAGTCATCCTTGTTGGATGGCATCCATCTACAAATTCTAAAAGTAACTTAAAGGTGGGACCTTGAGATGGTAGATCAATGTAGATGTGCTTTTAAACTGTCACATTCTAGGCCATTGGAGATTTGCCAGAGAGATCTCCCCACAAGTAGTCATTAAAGAAGAGCCAGGTGAAACTCCCTTTCATAATGAAGTCAAATCCCAGTGAAAAGCGTCAAACAATTGATGCTCTGTCCCCACCAGCGGAGAAGGGAGAGTGGAGACGAAAGAGCACCGGGCCAGGTGGGAGACTGCTATACTACTGACTAGCATTTTATCTCACTTAAGTTACTGAGCCTCCTAAGGTCTCAGTTTCCTTGTCCTCAAAAGGGGTGTAAGAATCTCTAACCAAATAAAGTAAAATAAAACAAAAAGTAACGATTCAAGGAGATAACATGACTGTAAGTATCAAATCACAGCTGAAACTCTTATCTTGAAAGTTTTCATTATGTTGCCAGGCACTGAACTAGGTATCTTGCATGCAATCCTCACATGGCAGGTGCTCAATAATCTTACCTTTCTTTCTTCCCCAGAGAGTATTCTTGGGGCCCAGAGAAGTTAATTTATGTGAAAGCACTTCATAAAGTGTAAATTGTTGTGAGCACATGGGTACTTATGAAGAGATCAAGGGATCTATTAACAAGGATGTATCAATGAACAAGCAACTAAACAAGCTACTGGAGGAAAACCAGCATGGTTTCTGAAAGATGAAATAACACTGGATTAATATGCTAGTCAGTTTCCTAAGTTTGCTAAAAACCACTAAGGTCATGAAGCAAGAACAAATTAATTATGGATGGCATCATGTAATATCTCCCTAGTTTAAAAACCAAAGCACTCACCAAAAATTGTATTCAGTAGGGCACTGATGAAAAAATTATGGTATGGGACACTATGAAATTGTTAATAAAGATGTTGTAGGTGAATATTTGATAATAGAGAAAAACATTTCACGACATGCTATTAAAAGAGAAGAATAAATCACAAAGTATATGTATATCATGATCCTAATTTTATAACTAACGCCTGAGGATGGGAGGGAGTCTGGAATGGTATATAACCAAAAAATGTTAATATAGATTTCTCTAGTACTGAACATATAATTCGCTTTTTCATTTTTTCCAGTGCTTTTCTGTGTTTTCTCATTTTTCTACAATGAACACATTAATTTATAATGAGAAACTTTTAAAACACAAATGATTCTTTAAACCCTATCAGGGAAAACTGTAGCTTCACTCATTCTAAGAATGTTTTAAAAAAAGCAAGCTTTGCTTTGGAATGCAGTGGGAAGCACTTCAAAGTTCCTTCAGTGTTGCCAAGGTTTATTTAACAATATTTTCTCACCATATATTATACAAGAACAGAACTAAACAGATGGTCTACATCGGAAACCCAGCAATCTAGGAAAAGTTACCCTCACTACCTACTCATCATATATTCCATACTATACATTACACACACAACTCCTTATTGCCTTATTAATAACATATGTGCCTCAGTCTTACATAGATCCCTATGTCAAAGTCAGCCCACAGGACACACACACATCTGTGTGTATGTGTGTGTCTTCAGAAGATGATGTGATAGAGATATCCAGACTCAAGATATGAGCCGACTTACTTTAAAAATTACCTTCTTGCCTCACATATTTGTAGATTTTATACAGAAAAACTAAGTAGCTTGGAATTTGCAGTAAACAAAGGCAAGGCTTGCATTTGACTCAGTATTATGTATGCAAATGGCATCTTGGCATCAAATTAGTCTTCCAGAAGCAAGATTTCCTTTATGTCACTTCCTTCCTGAACCAATCAATGGCCCTTTATTTCTTTCAGGATCAAGTACAAATGGCTCAGCCTGGTATCCCAGCTTCACACCGAGTCTCCAGGCTTCTTTGTCAATATTTTCCAACAACAACCCTTAACTCTACTCGGGCTACAGTCCATACTACATCCCAAACACAGCATATCCTTTTTCTGTTCCTTTGTTTGTGTTATTTTCCCCAATGGAAGTATCCTTCCTCTTCTTCCTTCCTCCTATAAATCCTTCTAGCCTTCCAATGTCAGACTTAAGACGATTTCCATGATACATCCCCATCCTCTGGTTTCTCTAACTTATTTTCTGAACCAATCTGTTTTACAGTTTATCATATTTTTCTATTACTCTTCAGGAAATTATTTCTTAAGAATACTAGACTCCCAATAAATACATATTGAATTAAGCTCAAACATCCAGTGGTATAAAGTTTTATAGAGGTGAGGTAGAAAATGTAACAAAAAAGAGCTAGTGTTATGATTTTAGTGACTTAATTGGAAATAAATGATGCTACTGCCAATTACAAAAGGATTCGGTTCTTTTTTAATCTGGCCTTAAAGCTAGGTCAGCAAGACCCTCTCCTTGAAAAAACTTTGCTGGGAATTAGTTTTTTTTTTTTTCTGAATGTAATAAAACTGAATTCTTTTAAAATGGTATTTAATTCAGCCGTTTTGCTAATTAAGACTAGACTTCTCCCCAATCAAAATAAAATCATAGAGTCATCTAATTTTTGGAGCTCAAAGAGAACTTAGAGATTATCTCCAGAATCAGTAACATGCCCAAGGCTACAGAGATGGTGAGTCAAAAACGATTTTTTTTTATTCTATAAGTCATTCCCATTTATACCACTATTTAGGGTAATGCAGTGTAAGGAAAAGGACCTGGACTTGGAGACAGAAGCCCAGGCTTCTAACACAAGCCCAGTTTTACTAAGTTGTAGGGTGGAAATAATAGCATACGACCTCACAACGTTGCTAGTAGTAGGTAGGAACAGATGAGAAGTTATATATAAGCATGGCCACATGCTTATGTATTCTCGTCCTAAACTGCAACGGTTGTTTACACACTTGTGTGCCAGAGAACCTCACGCAACCAAGCCCTAAGGATTCTGCCCCTGAATCTCTCATCAATGCATTAACTCTCTCTCCAATGCCACAACCTTAGCCCAAACTACCAAGATCTCTGTTCTTATCTAATAAAAGCCTCTGAGGTGGCTTCTCCCCATCACTCTTCTCCTTTTCCTGTACTGCAGCCAGAGTCCTCTTTCAAAAACGCACACCTATGTGGCACTTTCCTTCATTAAAACCCTTCAATACCTTCCTTCATTTTTGCCCCTTAGGCTAAATCTTACATCCTTGCAAAGCTCCTCAAGGCCCTGCAGCTTTGGGCTTAGTTCACCCATCAAGGTTTACCTTGTCATTTTCCTCTTTGGTCTTTGCACCCTTCTCCTCCTTCAGTTTCTGGAAAATGCTAGTCTCCTTCTTACCTCACACCTTGGCAATACACCTCTTTGCTGGGAAAGCCCTCTCTCCACATAGCTAACTCCTACTCATCATTCAAATACAATTACATGTGAGTTCCTCAAGAAAAGCCTTCCTAGCTCCCAAGGCTAAGCTAAGTCTCCCTAAAATACATCCTCATAGTACCCTAAATTCTCCTTCATTATTTACTACAATGGTAATTAATTTGTTATCTTTTAAGTGCCTATCTCCTCTGCTATAAGGTTTATAAGAGTGTTTGCTTAGGCTTAAAAAATATTTATGAAAGAAAGGGAGGGAGGGGGGAATTGAGATGTTTCTTGGATATCCAGCCACACTCTTATTACCCTGTACTTGGTATACACCCCAACTAGCTGGCATAACTACCCATTCCTCATGCTGCACACATGATACAAACAAAAATAACTTTAAACCCACAGAATGCCCACTCTTCTCCTTCCTCCTCAACTCAAACCACATTATTGCCTAATGGGAAAGACAGGAAATTAAAATTTCAGTAACAAAACCATAGTAGCCACTAGGAGCAGTTTCAAGCCTGCATCTGATATGCCAGCACTGGGTTGGGTTGGGTCAGTGGGATTAGTCTTATCTCCGATACGTGAGACAGAAATCAGAGTTTCTTCCCATTGCTGTTCAGACGGAGCGTCCCCAGTGGAAAGCAGGCCTGATCGCAGGCAGCCTGGATCAGACTGACCCAGCCAGAATTCCCCTGAGTATTCGTCAGGGACAGTGAACCTGCGTTTCCTCCCAGCATGTTGCTGCTCTGCCCTGAAGAGACAGAGGCACGTATCCCCCCTCCTGGGAGTAGGATACAGCTTCTGGGGCTGCCGGTTGGAAGGAAGGGGAGATAACAGGAGGCGGGGAGGTAAGCCTCCTTTCCTGCCCATCCCTGGGAGTACACAATTGCCTTCTCAAGAAGAGAAAAGAGAGCACGGGTTTGAAAGACAATTATATAAATTCTTGCTTCCTCATAAAACACTTGGTATTCCTTCCATTTAAAAACAAAATTGTATCGTTGGTTTAAATGTACCTAATTCTGCACTGAAGGCTATAAAAACAGCCCTATAAATGGTGCCTAGAGAGAATCCCTTAATATCACTGATATTTCAGTGGAAGACAAATACTAATTATACATATCAACAGTGTCAGCGTATTTCCCTGCATAACTTCCTTTATCCCCTGACTTTCTCCATAGTGAATAAGATAGAAGGGCCATAAAGGAAGAGAAGGGATGGAGGTTATTTGAGCAGTAGAGTTCTGGTCTGCTGACACCCTCAGCAAGATTCATTAATCTTGGAGATTCTCACTCTCATCTGCTAAACAACAGTGATTCACACAGAGTTACACAGCCACAGTAGCAAAGTTCATTGGAATCTAGATCCCCTGACCTTTCTTCCCTCCTTCAGCGATTCCTCAGTACTGCAAGCTAAAATATTGAGTGAGGCTTTTGCAGGCTTATGAAAAAGGGATACAAAGGGTGGCTAGCATGGAATTAAAAATGGACACGTTTTCCTTCCAATTTTGCTTTGCTCTGTTTTGTGTTTTGGCTTAAGCCCTTTGAGCCAAGTGAGAAGAAGGCAGAAGCAGCTTATGCAGCCCATATCAATCCTGGTATCTCCCGTCAGCATTAGGTTAGCACTGGGAGCTTAATATGGCTCTCACCCAAGTCCAGAGAAATAAAGGATGGAGGCTGGGAGAGAGATAGCTATGAACACTGGCAAATTCTTTTCAGTCAGTGGCGAGCAGCCAGATAATTCTTTTTAATTTAACTCTTTATCTTCTCTGGCAGAAACAAACAGTACATCTGCTTGAAGCATCGTAACTTTCAAAGCATGCAAAGGACATCAGACAGGCACCATTATCCCAATGCAGTAAATAAGGAAACTGAGACTTATGTGAGATTATAGTCTACATGTCATCGAGAAATTATCGATTCAGAATCAGTATCTATATTTTATTATGCGTGTCTCAAGCGTTCTCACTTGACCACCTTCCCTACTTAGTGTCCAGGCTAGCACTTCTTATGTTGGCAGTACTGATGTTTTTCAATAGCAGAGAATGATCCAGAACACAAGGAAATCTTGGTTGGCAGAGGGGCAATGGTATGAAGGAAAGGCTCATGCAAGGAAAATTACTTATTTATTTCAAATCATTCCACCCTATCGGGCATGGTGGAAAGGAATATAGTAAAGAAAACATCCTATGTAGGAAAATACGATAAACAAGATCTTCACAGTACAAATATTGTTACGTGTTAGAAGACAGGATTGGCTTTAGGATCTGACCACAATTGTGGAAAATGAATTACTGTCTCCTGGGGTTGGCCTGTAGATAGTTAACAACTGGAATAAGAAAAGATACCCTAAGGCCTCTGGTCACTTGCTTTACTTCTAGACTGTGTTGTGCCTCTCTAGATTAATAAGCTACTTCTAAAGAACCCCACAAAGAGAGATGATATACATTTTCATTGGTCATCATGGTAATTCGACAGGGTCGTTGCGGGGTTGGGGAGGGGGGGTGTTGCATCACAATACAAACTGAAAGCTTATGACAAGGTCTGTTCAGCCACCTATGAAATCCAGAGAGAAGACAACACTCAACAAAGGGGAAAGGATAGGCTCCTCAGAATGTTCATGTTAGTACTGTTTTTAAATAAGTGATGTCCGATATTTCCTTAGAATGCAAGTGCCTTAGAAAAAAGGAACTGTTTCTCCCGAATCTCCAACAAAGGGGCCTCGCTGCAGTGCACGCGCACTGAAGACAACAACCATGGCGGCGGTGATGAAGACAACGGCAACGTTCCCACTTTGCAGAAAATCAGGACTTATGGAGGATGCCTAAACTCTCCTTAGGTTACCTGGGTAAAATCAGAAACTTTACATTTTCACTTTGTAGTTACTTGCTACCACCTAATATTAAAAGAACCTGTAACATGGACTCAGAAAAAAGTTATTTCTTGAAGGGTCTTAGTTTTAGTCCTTGTCAGACTGAGCTGTCAAACGCCACTGGAGGGGTTTCACCAACACATTTGCATTGAACTGCTTGTGCGGAAGGGGGTGGAACGTGTCCCTGTGAGCAGCTTAGGCTCTTCAAAGATGTCCTCTAAAGGGAGCCTCCTAACAACGGGATAGAACACACAGGTCCTCACTGAGCAGCTGCTACAGGGCTCCCCTCAAGGGCTGGCCATGCTGCTCTGATGCAGTGTAACTACGCTCTTCTCATCTCCTGGCCACTGAGCAGCCCAGATCTGGCTGCAGGCAGAAGCCAAGGCGACCTTCAGGCCCAGATGAGCCAGAAATGCGGGCGGGGTGGGCCATGTGGAGTTCACCTCTTCTGCAGTCTCCAAAGGGCACAGAGCTACTGCCAGCCCAGATGCCAAAGGGAGAGAACAGAGCCAACCTCAGTGGAAAGCAGCGGCTGCTCTCTGGTTCTGGAGCATGAGAACGGAAGGAGAGATGCCTGATGACAAGGCGACCCAGCCAGACGTGATTCAGTGAAACAAGGGCCTTAGACTACCCCAGCTCAAAGTGGAGAGTTCTGAGGCGTTTCTGTTGTTGTGTATGTTTCTTGCTTCCCTTTAAACAATTCCAACTGGATTATTTTCTCTATGCTTGTTCAGGGTTATAAATAAACATGATAAAAAAATAAACATGATAACAGTGAAATTATGAACTAGAAACTTTCTTCTGAGAACCGTATACCTTTAACAACAGAGTTGTTATTACATAAAATACATTTATCAGTATATCAAGGATAAAACCCAGTTGGGACACTAATTATGTAATCTTTTCACCATTTCTTCATTATCACAAAGATATGGCATGGATGAAAATAATCAACTCTAGAAAAGTACTCTAGAATATTTGGAAAAAAAGCCCAAGAAAAATCATAGGTCTTTATCACATGTAAATATACCTTAACTAACATATCTTGTATCATCTGTTTCAAAATAATGTTAATGATCCTTACATCATCACCTAGAAACAGAATGTAATTGTTACTGAGAACACACCAATGTATGTCTGGCTTGCCTATGGCCGCCAAGTAATGACTTTGCACCACCTCTGTCTCCCAAGGCCAAACCAATTTATTTAAACAGTATCCATCTACACGGCCCCAAATACTCGCATTAAACATTTTTGAACAAATGGAATCTAATTAAAAATGACTACCAAGGACAGCATCATCTGAGGACCTATGAACATATCCATGAGAAACAACTGTGCTGCAGAAGGGAGAAAGTAGTCAAGGAACGGGGCTGATTCGAAAGGGCCACACACTTTGACACGGAGTAGTGTGTGTGTGTGTATGTATGTATGTATGTATGTGTGTGTATAAGAGAGAGGAGAGCATGTTGTGAGGCAGCCAGGCCCAGACTTGCATAATCATGGCAGAAGGAAAGAGCATGTAGCAACTGTTTGCGGGTGACCCCCATGTCTCCTAACCTCCTCTGGCCATACTGCCTTCTCCTCTTACCCCATTGCTCAAAGTTACTACTTCTTGGTCTGTGCCAAGTATCAGGGGACCCCAAAGCTAGACAACTGGGGCCGTTTCCCATGATTTCACTGAACTCAATGGAGCAAATCCTTGAAAATTCTCTTTGGAAAGAACAATATTCTCTAGGAAGAAAAAACTATCTACTTTGTCCAAATAATACCAGATACTCTATTTCAAAGAGTTGCCATAATAGTTAACTTTGGTATTTCTAAAGAATACTGCAGAGCTTTTTTTTTTTTTTTTAAGTGGAAGATCTTCTGAAGTATAATTATCTGGTTTGGTGCTCCATTAGACTCTCCCCATCCCTTAGAAATGCTCTCTAACATCAGCCCAGCACTCTGATCTGCCCTTCACTCGTGTGACCCCATGACTGCGTAATGAATATTCTACATTTTTATTCAAACTTAAGAGAAGCATATATTAGTGACTTCATTCTTAGCATTTTATCTGAAGAGCTAAGTTCCTAGAGTTAAATGGAATAGGAAGGAAAGGGATTAACCTCTGCTGCTGGCATAGTACAGTCACGATGCTAATGTCTCTATGAAAAAGCTGAATTGCAGCCGTATCTGAAGTCACAGAGAAAGTACTGAGAGCTCTGGAGTGAAAAGAAAAAAAAAAACGCAAAGCAATAAAATATTAAAAGCCAAAGCTGGTTTCAGATTCTATTTTTCATGCAGGCATGCTTAGTAGGGGAATTGTGTATTACAAGACCTCGCAGTTTAGACGGTGTAGGAATGGGTCAGTGAGTTCTAAGATGAGGAAGTTTTTAGGACCTGTGACTTGTAATTGTGTTGCGGGTGAAGTCCAGCTGCTCCCCTAAGCTTACTTCAAAAATTTAACTTCAACATAGCATTTATTCACTTGCAATGCTTCAACTAGCAAACAGCCAGGGAGTCTCTTCTCTTTTCATTTGGCAAGAGCGTTCTATAGCAACACAAAATATCCCCCAGCAATGAAAAATGAAACCCACAAATGTAACATTAGTAACCAGCTGTCAGAAGAAAATCATGAGTAGGATTGCCAGTCTGGTCATTTCACGTCAGCGTGTTCATGAGAGGGGCTGTGTGTGTATGAGACTGTGACTGTGAGTGTGTGCACATGCGTGTGTAAAGGAATGGACTTGTGTGTGCAGTAGCATGAGAAATGCGAGCAGGTGCAGGTCCTAATGATTCCAGAATGCCCCAAACATGAAGCTGTAGTAGAACCGTCAGTGGTAGAGCAATACAGCACAGACTCTCTATGGCTAATGGCGCAAGGCTCCTCTCATGGGTGGGAATAATGTGAGACAGGTGAATTAAAAGATAATAGTATGTTCTTATGTTAGAAATACTTCGTGTACTGTAGGTACGTTCAACATGATATGCCAGCTTGTAAGTGAAATGCGCACTGTGTATGTGTTTTCATTTTTAACCTACGTGAATTCATCGCACAACCTCCCAAAACGGAGACCTAAAAACCTTTTCAAAGTAAACAGCCAGCACTAGCTAGCTATTTAGTCCTCCAAGCATGAAACATATTGGCCATTCCGAGTCAGAATAGCCATTAACCCATGAATTCATATTCATTCTCTCTCTCTCTCTCCCCCCAACCCCCTGCTGCCCTCCATCCGCTTCCCTCCCCCACCTTGGAGTCGAATCTGTAGGGGTTATTTTGCACCGAGATACAAGTACCCGGTGCCAAATGCACACCCTGCCTCCTCCTAAACTTAAACCCAATTCCTTCCTGAAAGAGGAGGAATGCAGTGGTATCAGCACCGGGGACGCGGGGACAGCGAACACCGCGGTGGCGGTTGGAGTTTACAGAGGAGCAACCCCAGCTCCGCCGCCACCACCCCTCGCACGAGCGCCCACCCCCGCCCACACACACACAGACACACGCGCACACACACACACGCACGCACGCACCGGTTCCAAATCTCCCCACTAACAGGGGTAATGCAGCAAGTCTGCACAGTCCTGCACGCCTCGGGACCCAGGCTGGAGCGGAGCCGCGAGGGCAGGGAGCGCACCGCAGCACTTGTAAATAAGCCTCGTTCCGTCCAGATTCCGAGCGCTCCTCACTCCCCCGACCCCACCCCCCAAGCCCGGTGGCGGGAAGGAGGTCGCGAGGGGCCGGGGACCCCCGGGACCCCCTCCCCCCCACTTACCTTGCAGCGAGAAGAGGAACAGGAAGAAGCCCAGCACCCAGACGCTGTGCAGCCAGTAGGTCCTCATGTCTCCGCCGCGCTCGAAGCGATGCTTCCCCGCGCGCTCCGGCTCTGCCTCTTCGCTCGCGCTCTCTCTAGAAAAACGCGCCGCTCGTTCCGTCGGCTTCCCTCTGGGCTCTGCCGGCTCCGGCAACCCGGACGGAGCAGGCTCCTGCCGCAGGACGGCCGGACCCAGAACGGCTTCGCTCTCCTCCGCAAGAGCGCGAGCCCGGGGCTGGACGGACGCTCAGAGCTGTGTCTAGTGTAAACACAGCGAGCCCCCTTCTCCCCCAAGCTCTCCGGCTCTCCTCTTTCCTGCCCTCCTCTCCCTCACTCCCCTGCAGCTCCAACTAAATGCGACTGTACTTAAACAAGCAGCGTCTTATAGGACCGCGAACCGAGCCGAAAGGGCCCCGCTACTGCCATCTAGTGCGCACATCCCGGCATCGCCGCAGCTCTGCGTTGGCTTGTGTGTGTGCGCTCCAGGTCCATCCAAAGCCGCCAATTCCCCTTTGCTCTTGGCATCACAGGTGAAGCTCCTGCCCTCCTGAGTCCTTGACTTGACCTTCTTATCCCATAGGTCCGGATTATCTCTTTTTCACGAGGAGACGCTTGGCATTTACAACCCACATTTCTTCATCACCCAATTGCTCCTTCTCTCTGTCTCTTTGAAATTTCCCCTTTTCCCCCAACAACCTAATGGAAATGCTCCTCCAAGTGTCACCATGACCTCCACCTGAGAAGTCTAATGGCTGTTGGAAGCCTTATCCCACCTGGCTTGCATGCCTCATTTCACGCTGTTAGCCATTCCTTTTCACTTGATTCCAAAGTCACCGAGTCAAAACAGTTCCCCTGGTGTTTCTGACCTTCACTCTAAGAGCACCCTGGGTCCTCTGCTCTTCTTTGTTTAGATTTTCTGTTACATTTTCTTGTTTCTTTCCTAAATTTATTCGGAAATCAAACACATCTCTGCTGGTTACTCCCAGATGGAGACCTCACCACTAAACTACTTAGCCCTCAAACCAGACTTCCCAGCTGGGGCAGGTACAAAGCATTTCCAATTGAATACTCTCCGGGCCACGCCCAAATGGAGTGAGGGGTTAGATGGGCTCCCCATTAACGAGCCCTGACTGGTAGTCAGGTGAACTGGATTTCAGTTCTGACAATTTGGCTTCCATTTGTTGGGAACCTTAGCCGAGTCATTTAATCTCTGAACTTCATTTTACTCATCAGTGAAATTAAAGAATCGAATTACACAATCATGATGTCTTTGCCCCTTCCAACTCTGTGTTTAGGGTCTATATCAGTTTTCTCAGCTCTGGCACTATTGACATGTTGTACCAGATAATACTTTGCTGCAGGAGGCTGTGCTGTGCATTGTAGGACGTTTAGCAGCATCCCTGGCCTCTACTCACTAGATGACGTAGCAAGTTCACATACAATTAATGAAAACCAAAAACGTCTTCAGGCATTGCTGAATGCCTGCTCGGGAGGGAGCAAAATTGCCCCCGGCTGAGAACCCCTGATCTCTGCCTACTGCCATTTTTCTTCAGGAATGATTCCCTGTTTCCAACTTTTTTTTTTTTTTTTTTCTGTGAGAAGGATCACTGAATTCCACAGGCTCATACCTTTAGAAGTATCTTTCATGCCTCCCTTCTCCAGTTTTAGTTGGTCATCAATCTCACCAATACAAACATGTCAAAGATATCTCTATCTTTTCCCAGCTCCACCATTTCATGATATAGACAACGTGGACTGTGTGCATTACTTTCCAAAATACGACAGAAAAGTTGACTTTTCCCATGGCACACAACAGGACAGTAACAGCGAGGTCAGCGGAGCTGAGGGAGGTCTCCTGATTTCAGTGCTGTCTCTAACCCATCCCTTTAGTTGTTCTTTGTTTTTATTTTCATCTCCACATGCCTAGGTACCTACAATAGCCTCCCAGTTGACCCATCTCCTCCATCCTCCATGCTCTAATCTAGTGTATACATTACCACCAGGCTAAACCCTCTTTAACATTTTAAGACTCTTATCTGTCTATGAGTTACAGCAGCTCTCTATGGTCTTCTGGGAACAGATAAGAACAACCTGGGGGCTTTTAAAACCTACTGATGCATGACCCAGCCCCAGACCAGTTGGATTAGTATCTCTAGAGTGAGGCCCTAGCATCAGCAGGTTTTTAGAAGATCCCCGGTGATTCTAATTTGTAGGGAGGGCTGAGAAACACCAGTCTACCAGACTGAATTCAGATTTCTCATTTTCCAATGCGAGGTCCTCTGAAACTTTCATCTTACCTTTAATAATTTGCATTCCCTTTTTCTATAACCAGTGGAGATCCTTTCTTCCAGACCGCCCAATCTTCTTTTAGTCTCTGTACTTCCTTCATGTGCTGCTCGTTTGTCTTGCCAAGATTATACTGCTCTCAGGAGGCAGTTTGCACAGTGGCCCAAGCAAGGACTTAGGAGCTAAAACTAAGTAGATTCAGATCCTCCCTCACCCCTAACAAGCTGTGAGGCCTTGAATAAGTCTCCAAGGGCTGTTGTATGATTCATGATGTACTCAATAAATAATGTCTAGCAGTATTATTTTTCAAGAATCAACCTAGATTTCTTCAGTGTCAATATATATCTTAGTAAGGTTTCTCAAAATGTAATCTGAGGACTCAGGTGCAAGAGAATCACTTAGTGCACATGCAAAAAATCCAGATTACTTAGTCACAACACCAGACCTAATGAATTAACATATTTGGATGTTGGGGGTGTCTAGTAATCTGCATTAAACTAATTTCTCTAGGTGACTCTAGTGCCTTCTAATGATTGAGAAACAGTATTTAAGAACCACAAAGTGTTAAGAGCAGTGAGAAATATTTAAGTTCAGTTTCAGTCCTGTTGGTATTTTGAGTCATATAATGATTTGTTGCGTGGGACTCTCCCGTGCATTGTAGATTGTTTAGCAGTAGCCTTGGCCTCTACCCACTAGATGCCGTTAGCACTCCCATCACCAAGTTGTGACAACCAAACATCTCCAGATAGTCTACATGTCCCCTGGGGATAACAATCTCCCCAGCCTACTCTGCCACCCCTGTGGAGACCACCTATCTAGTCCAAGCGCCTGTATTAGGGAAGGAAACTGAGTCTGAGGGAAGTCACATGACTTGCTAAGGCCATACAGTTTAGATTTGGGTTTGGCAAAGCCAAAAAGTGTGTTACATCAGACTATGGTCTCCTTACATTGCGTTTAGAATGGCTTCCAACAATTCTTTAGTAGTTATCTCAAAATTTTTCTTGATACCTAAATTAGACATTTGCCTGAAACATATACTGTACCAGCTCTACTACCTTTCTATTTGTTTCTGTATTGTTTTAAAAAATCAATGTAATTTCTATGTTAGTACTATATCAATTTCCAAATTGATTATAAACATACCTTCCAATTACCTTGTATCCCTTCCAGAGCCTGGCAGAGTGCAAGATTCAGGGCAGACATTTCTTTAGCCAGCAACTGAGTAATGACTTGTTTGTGCGGAGCCAGAGAACACAGATGTATTTATATATCAACTGTCCAAATATTTTTATCAGAAATTTCTTAACTTGTAATATATGATTAGAGACTTTTTTCTCACAAATATTCTTTTCTAGGTAAAGAAAGTATCCCATTCTATTTCTGCCCATACCCTTGCCTTTAGTTCAGGGACACTGTTTACAAGATAGAAAAGTGATTCTCTTATTGGCTGGGTAAAGTCACCTGTAGAATTTTTATAAACAGTAGATATTCAGGCCCTATTCCCAGATGCTTTAATTCAGTTATGGATAGGGCCAGTCTGATGCCTTGTCAGAGTTCAGGAACATGGAATTTGAAGACGTGTGTGTGTGTGTGTGTGTGTGTGTGTGTGTGTTTTGTTGGAATTTTCTGAATGCAAACATAACCCTCATCCTGTGAAGTTCAGCTTAGGTAACAGTGTGGAGGATATCCTTTTAATATCATAGTGGAAGACACACATATATACAGACATAGTGGAAGACACACATACATACGGACATGTTTGTTTAAATAGGTAGTAATGATGTGACACTGCATCTTCACTATGGTTCTGAAAGACTACTTTGGGTTAGAAAGGAACACAGAACATAAAAGAATTAACCACAGGCGTAGAAGCCGTTCTTAGCTTTTTACCTGAGGGCATTTTATTCCCTTCCCTGCAGCTGCTTTCCACTCCAACAAAATCTCCAAGTTTATATAGCCTGTCAACTTCCATTGCTAATTCTCAGTGATGGGGTTGTAATTTACTCTGAGAAGCTTCCTGGTATTACTGTTAAGTCATTTACATTCTATCAAAAGATCTGTGTTCTGGTGGGTCCAGGAATTCCTAGAAGTTGTCGCCCCCCGCGCTGCCCCGCCTGCACCTTTCCGTTGGATTCTCTCCCTCTGAGTAGAAAAAAAAATCTGGTAGTACTGGATGCCTTTATCAAGTATCCTTCTTTCATTCAGACCCGAAGTCCCCCTACAAGAAAAGAAAACAGTCCTTTCCCACTCGAACCCAGAGACACCTAAGCTGGCTTTTCATATTTTATTTCAAGAGACCCCCCAACTACCTCCCCCAATGAATGGATGAATATTTAAGTCACAATATCTGTGTCCAAACCACTCTTACTATGCAGTATTCCTCCAAAACTATAAGAACAATCATAAGAAAGATTTTTTTTTTAAAGAACAGCTTTATACTAATATCCCAAAATAAAATCAAGAAAAGATGGGAATTCAAATGCATGATATACTGAATCAGCAAAACTATCTCTAACTAGAATACTTTTCAAAGGTTTTTTATCAAGTGTTAGCAAATCCTAAACAACAAGGAAAAAAAAAAGAAGGAAAAAAAAGAAAACCTTTTATTGCAAGTACAGTTAGGTTTAATGTGTGCAGAAGCACATTTTTGTCCAGCGACCCCTTAGGATGCTGTACTGGGACAAGAAGCCAAAAAAAGGAAAGCTTTGTTGTTATGTTTTGAACAGATGGATTGCCTATTTTTGCCTTTCCAACATCAGAGCTGTTTTTTTCCCCCTCTTCAAACTAGAGAATCATCATCCTGTAGCAGTATACAACTGCCATTCATGCCTGCCTATATTATACTCCCACTGCTTGACTTTAGGCAAGAGAAGGTGATATGCACAATATCTTCCATAATAGACTTTGCAATCTGGACTGGGGGTTTCTTTTGACTGTCCCAATGTCTGCCAGAGCAGTTTTCACAGATCTTGGAAATGGCTACATAAGTTATGTAGAATTAGAAAATAAAGAACTAGAATGCAGATTTTTGTGGGCATCTGAAATGAAACAAGTCCAACTCCAGACTGAAAAGCCTAGAAGTAACTGTGCTCATCTAACAATAATAATACCTTATGGTTGGGGAGCTACTTCATGTACATGAGCTCATTAACACAGCAATGGCAAAAATTTCAGAAGGTAGGAGTGTGTCTTTTATTTTTATTGGAGTAAAATGGCTTTACAATGTTGTGTTAGTTTCTGCTGCACAATGAAGTGAATCAGCCGTATGTATACCTATATCCCCTCCCTCTTGGACCTCTCTCCCACCCCCACCCCTATCCCACCCATCTAGGTCATCCCAGAGCCCCGAGCTGAGCTCCCTGTGCTATACCGCAGGTTCCCACTAGCTATCTATTTTACACATGGTAGTGTATTTATGTCAAACCTAATCTCCCAATTCGTCCCACCCTCCCCTTCCCCCGCTGTGTCCACATGTCCATTCTCTACGTCTGCCTGTCTATTCCTGCCCTACCAATAGGTTCATCTGTACCATTTCTGTAGATTCCACACTAAATAAGGCAAAGCTAGAACCGGATGTGTCCAGAAACCAAATAGTAGAGCTTCCAGAAAAAGAACTTCAGTATTTGAAGGGACCTTAGATGAGGCAGTGTGGTGTGCTATAGAAGAAAAATCTAGCCGTAACCTCAAACATAAAAGGGGTTTCCCATTCACTGGCCAGGTGAGCCTGGTGTTAGTTAGCAAACGGGCCCCAAAGAGGACAAGGAGAGATGGAAAGAAAGATACAGACTACCCCAGATTGGTAGGTGGCAGATTTAACAAGCAAGAGAGCTTACAAACAAAGCGTGCCTTGGGTGGCTGCAAGACAAGTAGATCTCCACACCCTTCTGCCAGAATCTTAAGAGTCTATGTAGGGCCCTGAACTGGGTTTGGCCAAGTATCCAGTCCAGATGGTCTCAGCAACAGCATGAAAAGAGCTGCCACTGTGGGAACAATGGATAGAATGTACATTCCAACGACAGGGGAGAGGGTGAGGAACTTCTGATTGCCTGGGGCCAGCTCTTGGGTCAACCGGGGGTTATGTCCTCTGAATGACCCCCTCCAACACGTGGGTAAATAACCCAACTTCTTTTGAGCTCTAGTTCTTTCCTTCGGGGTATTGTGAGTACCTATTGAAACAGATATATAAGGTTCCTGACATACTTTAAGTGCTCAGTGAAGGTGATCCATGACACTATCTCAAGCACCGCTACTCACCCTCTGGCTTTCCCTAAACCCACTCTCCCGTGTCCAAGTGTACAAAAAAGCCTTCCAAAACTCAAGCAATGTGTCCAAGGTCATATAGTTAAACCAAAAATAGGACTTAATCCTTCTGATTCCTAATATAGTGCTCTATCTTAGCACATAACTAAAGGTAAAGCTTCCCACCAACCCTCTTCCATAAAATAAAACTTTCTCTCCTGTAGATAGTATAATTTTTAATTTACGTAAACCTAGAGAAAAACTCCAAAGTTTATTTTATTTTAGATAAGGACTAGATAATACAGCCTGGGGTCATTTGAGTCAAGACATTGATTCCTGACTAGGGAAGGACTTTTGCTGAGGCAGGAGGTTGACAGGTGTCAGAAATAAGGAGCTATAGTATCCTCCTTTGAACCAAAATAACTTCTTTTTCCTTAAAATATCCCCATTTGCAACTGAAAAGAAAACAAACTATTCTGGCTGAAGAAATTGCTTTTGCCATTAGGATGCAAATGGCCAAGCAAATTTGTTGCCCAATAAATCTTTTTGGGCATTATATAGATATAGTCTTAGAATTTGTAAAGCCTAAACTATAAAAGCAAATAACATAAAAGGAGGAGAAGCTATAAATTCCAAATCTAGATGACACTTTTGTATGTAAGGCTCACGGGGGGCAAAACACACTCTTAAGAACAAGGAATTATAGGAACCAAATGGAGTTAGAAAGCCTTCTGGTTTCTTTTCTCTCGTGCCTTCCTACTACATTGTACTTTTAGCAATTAATGTAGTGCCATAGCAGGACCTGACAACCTCCTCTGAGCAATGGGATTAGAAATTTCATTTCTTCATCCTCACCCCCCATGTTAATTTCAGCCCAAGATGAGAGCCTAAGAACAAACCCAACTTGGAAGGAAGGTTTTGGGCTGTTGATTTTGTTCCAAAGACCAGAAGGGGGGGATTTGAATTCAAAATAGAAAAAGAGTAGGACCTCCTGGACCTTGTCGAACATGGAGCCTGACCATTTCCTGTACTTCATTGATGAGGAAACAGGCTCAGAAAGGCACAGAAATGATTTCCAAAGAATTGTCCTTACATGAAAAGGGGAGATTGCATACATTTTCATCATTATCTCTCGCTAGACTTCCACAGATACTTCATCCTCTGGCCAAATTATTCACTAATCCCTCAACAAATCTTGAGTTTTTCCCTGCTTTTGCTCAAGCCCTCCACCTACCTCATCAATGATTTTCTTCAAAACCTATGCCTACTTATGGGACATTTAAGGAGCATCTTCTCAAACAGAGGCAAGGACTTGCCTGTCTTATTTACCGCTATGTCCTTGGAACTGAGCATAGTTCCTGGTACCTAAGAGGTATGTCTAAAAATAGTTGTTGAATAAAGAAATGCATCTTTCATCCATGCTTCTGGAAGTGAAACCCTGTTTTGCTTTGCAAACTGTAAGTAACTGACTATAGTTATAATATAGGTACCATACCTTCCCTATTCAATTGCAAGTGAACTGAGAACAAAGATCATGAACCTGAATGTAGTCATTGCATCACTAATTATTGTTTTAAGCATGTAGTTACAATAAAATGAATGAATGAATAAATGAATGCCTTAAAATTGAGGTTTCGAGAAAATCTCCTGAACTGTTTTAAAAAGAAAAAAGTACTACTCGAAATCGAACAAATTCAAGGGCCAATAAAGGGTAGAAACCCTATACCTACTCATCTTCGAGTAAGTCCATTTCAAAAAATTTATTAAGGAGAATCATTATTTTTCTAAAAATATATGCATAGCTTCGAACCCTTTAACTTAAAGCTTACAAACGTACATTTATTTAACACAATTTTAGTGGAAGCCCAAGGCCTTTTCTTGCATAGGCCCATTATCTTTCTTACAAAAAACCTTATGGGGCTTCCCTGGTGGCGCAGTGGTTGGGAGTCCGCCTGCCGATGCAGGGAACACGGGTTCGTGCCCCGGTCCGGGAGGATCCCGCGTGCCGCGGAGCGGCTGGGCCCGTGAGCCATGGCCGCTGAGCCTGCACGTCCGGAGCCTGCGCTCCGCAACGGGAGAGGCCACAGTGGTGAGAGGCCCGCGTACAGCAAAAACAAAACCAAACAAACAAAAACCTTATGATACCTATGAAAAATCTTAGTATGGAATCTCTTCCAGATTTTTTCAATTATCCCTGAGTCTTTTACAGTCATCTCACCCCCTCCTAATTCAACAGCATTTTTTTTCCCAGCTTACCTTTAACAAATATGTCCAAAGCATTCAACATAGTTTTCCCTAAAACAGCAACTTTTTATTTTTGCTCCCATTATGTTTGTTTTAAATAGTAATTAGTTAAATTATGTAATTACCATAGCACATAAAGCTAGCATAAATATGTTTGGAAAAAAATAATTCATACTTAATAAACATATAATTTAGCTGATGGGAAAAGAAGAACATCGTATGTTAAGGTGGTCTACTAATCAGGGGGCCCCAGTCAGAATAGAGGGAACAGAGTGATGGTTAATTGAGGAGGTGGGCAAGTACAGTTGCGTAAGAGATCTCTCCCTGTAACACAAACAAATCTAGAGATATTTGTCACTCTATATGTATAGTACCAAAATGCATCAAGAATCTTGATATCTCAGAACAAAGAATGTTTATAACAACAAAAAGAGAATTCATTGCAGGCCTCATATGTAATCCATCCAAATTTGATAGTCTGTTGACAAACAGGTGCCTATACTTATTCATCTATAAAAATATATTTATGCTAACTATTAGTTTTAGAAATAATTTTTACTAACATTAAGTGTCATATATATTCATTTTACTTGTATTATTTCAGGAATGAAGGAAGCCTATGGATAAATCAAAACACGCAGTCATTGATCACATATCATTCAGAGAGAGAGAGAGAGAGAGAATTGTGATAGATGCACAAGAGACAGAAACAGGCGACACAGAGTGACTGTCCTCATAGGGGTTTACAATTTAGTGGTAGGAACAAGAATACAATAAATAAATAAGAGCAATGTAAAAAGAAGAGACAAAAATATCATTATCATGCTTGTTTAGACTAAAAAAATACATATTTAAATAAAATCCCAGCACATTTTGGTATTCCTTGGCCAGGTGCTCTGGTCAGGCCACCGTAGTTCTACACAGAACACAACCATAATCCTAGACATTATTTGTAATAAACATTTGTATTCTTGCTCTTTGGCAGGGACTCCCTTGTACACCTTGCTGTCAGACAGCCAAGATTTCTCTGGGAGCTTTCAGAGTGGGGCAGGCACAGGTGTTGGTATCTGTAATTATGTTGAATGCATCAAGTGCACCACTGTTATCAGTGATTGCTGGTGGAATGAGAATGTCACACATTCATGGGTCTTTCCATGTGCGAAGCTATACATTTTTATGCCCTATACTTGTGCGTGTGTGTGTGTGTGTGTGTTTGTGGTCAGAGTGGAGTGGGAGAATTGCATTTCTCGTTGAGAAATCGTCATTTATCAAGTTAGACTGACTATCAGTCCGGAACTGCTTTCAAGGTCAAGGACTGCTGAATGTCCAGAAATGAGATTTCTCACGGATGGGTGCGGTGGACTATCGAGAGCTTGATGAATGTTCTCACACCTGGCCAGGCTGATAGACTGAGCAAACTGGATTCAGATTCCGTACTCGCCTGTTACCTGCTAACTGGCACAACCTGTCCCAGTTTTGTCTTCTGACCTTTGCATAGCAGACGTTTTCTTCCAAATTTTGCTTTAGGGCTGCCATTATCTTTCTGGTCCATTTCACTGGATTTTTCTCTCTCCTCTCGTGTTCTTTGCTATCCCTTGTTTAATAGCTTTCTCTGGCTTGTACTCGCTCTCCTTGCTGTTTCTGGTGTGTATGGGAGCGTGATGTCTAAAGACGTGAACCCAATTTCACTTTAGCGTATGTGATACAGATGGTCCAATTCTTCCGTCACTCCTTTCATAGAGTGAGGGTAAAGGTAATAAGATTGAATTCTTCTTTATCTGTTTTAAAATTTTCATATCTCATACGTTTACTTCTTTCTTTCCAGTTTACTTTGTCCTTTGAACCCTTTTTTCAGAAGTTAAAAAATTGGCAAAAATATGATGCTAGAACATACTGAAAAGTAGCATCTTACTGGAAAGGACGTGCCACATGACAGAGTCGATATTCTGCCCCAAATGTCTTTCTATTCCTTTTCTCTTATTTAGAACAATCAGTAAAAGCCAAGCTCATGTCCATAAAAATGTTTCCTTAACACTAACTAAACTTACGGTGACCCCTCCTTCCTGCCAATTCATATTGTCTCCATCATTCATTTGGCTCATAATCATGGATTGCCTTACACTACTCTTTTTGTTATATTCTTTGTATTTTTTTTTTTTTTCAGTTTTGGTATTTGAGTAGGATCTCTCAAGTTACCGATATGACATCATTGAAGATATTATGAGATAGAGAAATGGACAAGTTGTACTTTACCTGCTCTCCTTTTTTTCTGACTTTTCATGCAGGTTACTTTTTATCACTGTTTGGACTATAAGCTCCATGATAGGCAAACATTAAGCATTATATATAATAATCTTCTAGTGATTTGACACTGTGTTATTCCTAACACAAGTCCTGACTCAATAAAGTACTTGTCGAATGAAGAAACCATGAAAGAGAGATCTATAGTATATGAAACCTGAAAGAACAGATAATACAGATAGAAGTAACAAATTTCAGTTCCCTCGTTTAATAAATGGAGCTAACTATACCCATCTGCCAACTTCAGGGAGTGGCGTGAGAAAAAAATGAGTCATTCAGCTATAAAATATTCTAATGACTTCTATACCTCTAAAGATGCCTCTTACTGTTACTCGCCTTTATCGTTTAAAAGCTGCTTTACCAAATCGAACTGTATATATTTATTAACAAATATATATAACATACTATGCAGCAAAATAATTGAGCTACAATATGATCCTTATTAGATTGTTTTGAAATAGTATAAACAATTCACAATTACTAACTTCATGAGCTCCCAGTGGGCCTAGGACCTCAGAATGGAAATGTGTTCTACATAAATTTAAAGGTATTATTCTTTTATTATTTATATTTTTAACAACATTAATAATAATAAACCAAATCGCCTGCTCAAGAGGCCAGTTTTCAGTCACTCTGCCAGCTATCAACTGCTCTGAATTTCCCTTTTCTGGGCCAGTCAATTAACAAAATACTAAGTGGATAACTAGAGAAGCAAGAAAGAACCATAAATGTCCCGTCCTATATCACATGCCTGCAAGGTGTTTTTGAGAGGTCCTCATTCTTACTTCGTCATTGCAAAATAACAAACTGATCCATCTGCTATTAGACCAATGTAGAGAAACAGCTAAAATAGCAAAAACATTTTAAAAACTACATCCAATTACTACAGATTCTCCTTACTCTAAACTAGGCACATTCCTGTATTTCTTAGAAATTCACCAGCAAGTGTATGTCAGCTAAGAATTAGGGAGTTGCGACCATCCCCTTTATAAATCTTCCTTCAAATCCAAGGAGACCGAAGCTTTGTCTTTTTGATACAAATCAGTTCTGGGGAGACAAGTTTGAATCTAAGACAACTCCAATACAATTCCAAACATTTCTGGAGGGGCATTGAAGAGGACTACATGACTAATTGAAGAAAAGTTATTTTTTTGTTGTTTTTATATCTTTATTAGATTATAATCGCTTTACACTGTTGTGTTAGTTTCTGCTGTACAACAAAGTGAATCAGCTGTATGTATACCTATATCCCCTCCCTCTTGAGCCTCCCTCCCACCTTCCCTATCCCACCCCTCTAGGTGGTCACAAAGCACCAAGCTGATCTCCCTGTGCCATGCAGCACCTTCCCACTAGCTATCTGTTTTACACACGGTAGTGTATATATGTCAATGCTATTCTCTCAGTTCATGCCACCCTCCCTTCCCCCGCTCTGTGTCCACAAGTCTGTTCTCTACATCTGCGTCTCTATTCTTGCCCTGCCACTAGGTTCATCAGTACCATTTTTCTAGATTCCATATATATGCGTTAATATAAGGTATTTGTTATTTTAAAATGATAAAAAGTTTTCTTTGTCAGAACACCTGTAGCTTTTTGCCAGGTTAAAGCTTCTTGTCAATTATCCATGCACACATCGTGGGTCAACTTGACATAACAATACAGGATAGCTGTGATTTTATGGCTGTCCATTTCCACACTGATCACATTCAGTCCTGGTCCTTTTGAGGGGACCCTGGCTAAAGAAAAGCAGTTGGTCATGATAGTGAATAAGTGTGAAGTAAACGGCTGCCTCCCCACACACAAAGAACTAGGTCCAACATCGTAAAAGCTGGTGGCATTAGTTAAGCAAATTTTGGCACCTAATTTACCCTAATAGTTTCAGAAGACAATGGAAGTACATTGTTCGTGTAAAAGGAAGTTATAGTACTGAAATAAAGAGCAGACTAGTAATTTGACTTGAAGGTAGCTTATCGAAGTTAGCATTTTAAAAACACTTCTATGTATTAGACATAACTAGTCAGGGTCTTGCTCTCAAGGAGGTCCTAGCAGCATTAGAAGAGAGGAAAAGAGATGGAGACTGTTTTTAAAGTGTTTGTTATTGCCACATCTCTTTCTGCTTCATTTATTCTGTAGTATTTACTTACATCTGTGGCAAGGATAAGGGTCAGAAAGGTATTTGTATGGCTGTGTAGGGACCAGCTATTTAAACATATCTCACTCCCACTTAATCAAAACTGCCTTCGTAGAGTTGGAATTCAAGGATAGTTTTAGAGAGAAGTAAGATGATTTGACTGGATCATTCTGATAGTTGAAGTAGACTACTTAGCCATCTGTTCCCATCTGAAGGTATCAAGCTTAAGTTGGTAAGAGTGGCTGCAATTGTTGTTACAAATGCACTAGAAAGACATGTTGCTATGCAAACAATATCCCTGAGTTATATTATACCTTGTAGAGGTCTTGTCACCAAGAGTGACCACCTAAAGCAAGAAATGAAGACAAGGAATTACAGAAAGCTGTCCAATAATATTTAGTCTCTACAAAGGGAAGCCGCTAATTGCTAAGGCAGGCTTTTGGGCATACTCTGATGTGAAAAGGAAGTCATTATACAGGTAAATGCATCCACATAAGGATCTAGTACTCTGCTATTGCAGAAAGGAGTCTTGTGAAATATGTATTCCAGTCACTCGCCTTCTGCCCAGAAATAAAGTATGAGGAGGTCAAAAAGAAGGCTAATCTATTATCGGATTTTTAAAATTCATCTAGGACCCACTATATAAAAAATTACAGAATGTGTTCCTTCACATTGGAGGCAAGAAAATTCAACATGAACATCATTAAGCTCAAGGCTAAGTCTGAAAGAGATACCAAACCTTCACAGTAGGTTCTCTGACCTCTGAATGTAAAAGCTGGATTATTACCAAAAATATTTCAGCCATTCTTCACTATAGACAGGGAGAGACAGACAGAGAGACACACACATGGAGGATATCAGTAACATTCTCTTTGCTGTAGAAATTTTTAGTTAAAATATTTTTTAAAGAACTACAAGTTTAATAAAAATAAAACCAGGAAGTACTGAGAAATAAAAAGAATGAAAAAGATGACCCCATAGACCCACCTCTCAAATACAACTTTTATGCCTTTTTGGTATACTTTCTCTCTCTCACTCTCTCGCGCTCTCTCTCTTTTAACTCTCTGAATATCTTTAAGTAATAACATTTTATATTACTGAGGCTTTGACTCAAACTTAATTCAACCTAGAAGAAAAGAAATACCCAGAAGAAAGAATTGAGTCCAGGCATAATACTTTTAAATCATCCCCCAGCTTTATAGAACATACCTTATCAGATTCCATTCAAAGCACCAGAGATCATCACAACTAAAATGGATCCTGGAGATGGTCAATTCCAACTCCCTCATTTGATAAATGAGAAAACTGGTGTTCAAAGAAGTGAAGTTACTTGCAGACGTCATACAATTATAAAGCAGTTAACTTAGACTTAACACTATTTTCAAAGCAGCCCAGTGCCACCAGATTATCTTTGTATATTAAAACAAACTTTAAATTATTTGGGAGTAATGGGAATATCTTATATCAAGTTGTTCTTTCAAGTTGTCTTTCTACTAGTCTGTTTCTCTTCTGATAAGAAAGGGACTTTAAACTATCAATACATTGTATCCACTGCTGCCTGGACCAGTAGAAATTCCAACTATTTTGTTCATTTTCATCTTGGTGAGGAGACGACTAAACCCAGGTCAGAGGGAAAAATTACATGTGTTCACAACAGTTAAATGCAGACTGTCTAAAGCAGATGGATGGACCCAGTGGAAGAAGCAGGAGCCCACACTAGATGACATCTCAAATGTAGAATACCTACCACTCCACTTCCAGGCTCAACATGAAAATTCTCCTTTTCCCTCTAACCCCATACACCCCAAGCTGAGTCCCTTTCATGACCAGGTCATCGGCATTTCTCCCATAAAATTTGCAAGTCTTTCTCTTCTTTCCCTTCACCCAAACTTAGTGTCTTAGTCTGTTCAGTCTGCTATAATAAAATACCACACACTTGGTGGTTTAAAAACACAGAAATTTATTTCTTACAGTTCTGGAGGCTGAAAGTCCAAAATCAGGGTTCCAACATGGTCTGGTGAGCAACCTCTTCTGGGTTGCAGACTTCTGGCTTCTCCTGTCCTCATAAGGTGGAAGAGGCAAAGGAGCTTTCTTGGCCTCTTTTATATGGGCATTAATTTCATTCATAAGCTCTCTGCCCTCATCACCTAATCACCTCTCAAAAGCTCTCTGCCCTCATCACCTAATCACCTCTCAAAAGCCCCACCTTCTACTGTAATCACATTGGGAATCAGGATTTCAATATATGAATTTTGTGGGCAAACAAACATTCAGATCATAGAATTCAGTCTCACCTGGTTTTTGGAGAGGAAAGCCTAGTCTGGAGACCTCTAAGAAATGTCTCTTGTAGCTCTTTCTTTTAACTTTGGTGTAGGCTGAGATAGAGAAAATCCCTGTTAGAATAAAAGAAGAGGGTGGAAATACACAGAGAAAAAAACAAATCAATATTTGATATTTAAGCCTACCACAAGATTGTATTCAACCAAAAGATAGAAAACTAAAGCAGGAAAGGACTTTCTAGATCAGTTAGTCCAGATTCTTTTTTAGATGAGGGAATTGAGGCTTAGAAAAGTCAAATTTATTTCTGTCTGTGCATAATCACACAGGAAGTTGATTCTAGGTTCAAGACAAGAATCCAGGTTGCCAGTGCATCTGACACCATAGCTCCCTTATCTAATATCAAGGCTGACAACCTCAGAGGTGTCAGATACTTCTTGCAGGTATCAACACTTCTTGCATATGAAATAATGTGATTTAAAATAGTAATTGTATTTGGAGGCATCCTTGTATAGAAATTCTCACACTTCTGAAATGCTCAGACTCATGTAAGGCCTGAGCCAACAGCATTTCCTACAGAATGTGTGGTTTTTCTCTGCAATGGTTGGCCGAAGAGTTGCATCTCTTAATCCTCCAGCATGTATCTGCCTGCTTTCAGAGGACATGTCCTGTGGAGCTATAATAGTAATCATGAGTTTGCTGAGCCCCAGTGCTTTTTAGAAATCTACAGTGCAAATACCCAGAATCAAGTGTGAAAGGGTCGGCTGTGATCAATCAACGGAACGTGTCCAAAGAGACAAACGAATAGAGGGATTCCAGAGACAAGTATTTGAAATGTGCAAAACTTGTCTTATGGGACTACCTTCATTTACCCTTCCTTTCTGCTGTACTAAACTAACAGATCTCTTATGATGAATTTATGCTTATTTCAGTAAAGTTGTACATACACCTAATTATGTGATCATTTACAGTTGCATTAAGGTACAGTTGGCCATACCACTGCCCTCATTCTCAGAAGGCCATTCCACAGTCATCAGTTATTCTCAAATATATCAAGGACCAGTTTATGGTCTGCCCTATACCTAACTCCAGTAGAACCTCTGTGAGATCAGGATGTTATTTTTCACAGCTGCAGCTTAGAACGTACTTTTAAAAAGCCATTTCCAAGGCCTCTTGGTCACAACATCTCCCTTGTGGATTATTGCAATAGCCTCCTGAACTCCTGTACTCCTGCCCCCAAGAGCTATTTTCTGCACAGTATCCAGAGTGATCCTTTTAAAACATTAATCTGATCATGTTACACTCTTGCTGAAAGCACTGTAATGACTTTCCATCACTTCAGTATAAGATCAAAGCCCTTTACCTGCTCTGGTCCCTCCTCACCTCTCTGACCTTATTTGCTCACACTCACCCCATCTCTCCAAGCGTTCGCTTACCTCAGGGCCTTTCTGATGAGGCTCCTTTCTGAAATGTTCTTCCCACACGGTTGACTCCTTTAACTCTTCCCAGTGTGTGCTCAATTATTACTTCATCAGAGAGATCCTCCTGGAACACATTCTCTAAAGTAGCAACACGCTTGTTAGTTTGTAAACTGGCCCCCATACATGGAGGACAAGGAGACGTGGAAGAAAGAGGCAGATGACTCCAGATTGGTAGGTGGCAGCAAGGGAACTTATACACAAAGCGTGTCTTCAGCGGCTGAAAGATGAGCAGATCTCCACACCTGCCTGCCAGAATCTTAAAAGTTTACATAGAGGCTTTAACTCAGTTCCGTCCGGTGTACTCAGATGGTCTCAACAACGCATTGCTCTCTCAAGGCTGCGTCCTTGAAAACGGCTCCAGCTGTGGGAATGGTGGGCAGAATGTATATTCCAGAGACAGAGGAGGGGTGAGGTGCCTCTGATTGCCTGGGTCAACCAGGGGCCATGTCCTTTCAATGATCTCCTCCACAACCTTCACCCTCTGCTTTATAATTTTTTTTTTCTTAAACCTACTTCTTACTACTCGATGTTATATTTTGTATCTGAAACTTCCTGCTCCACAAGGGTAGGTACTTTTTCTGTTGGTCCACTGACAGAAACGCTTAGCACTTTGTTACTGCTCAGCAAATATTTGTGAAATGTCTGGATGAAGTGGACTATTTCTTGCGAGGTGGCACAGACGATTTAGGAGTACTTGTATTGGTTACTTACATACTTTGAAATAATACATTTGTTTTAAGTTTTGATGAAAATAATTTATTGTTAATGTGACAGAATTAATTTTTATTTTCTATACACAAGAAGGGATTTAAGAAATTTTCTTGTGTCTCCTTCACATCCTTATTTACTTTACTGAGCAGGAGAGAAAAGGGTGAGGTTAATGGAAGCACACCAAAAACAGAATCTCTTTCACTACTCTGCTTATCTTTACCAAAGTCTACTCCTTAGGAGGGTCACAGAATCACGCATCAAAGTGTCTTGACAAGAAAAAGAAAAATAAAATGTTGAGAATCTTTTTTTTTCAAACTAGTGTTTCCTTGACTTCATGCTTGACATGGACATTGACATGAGGACTCCTTTAAAATTACTCTACAGCCCCCTCAAAATTCTTGGCCCATAACTATGGACATCACTGAACTTAACATTCCTAAAGATCAAACTTCTACTTAGTGACATATTTATAAAAAGAACCTAATATGGTTATTAACACACAGTAGGTATTCAGAAATGTCCTTCCCTCACCCTTACCATGATTTTCTCAGCTGTGACAAAGACAAAGGAAATGCTAGTAAGTTATAATTGTTACCAATCTACCCTCCTTTTAGTGTCCTCTTTAGGCCAGGTCAGGCTCTCCTTTATTGGGAAGATTCCAAGTATAAGTAAAGTGGGAAAGGATATTAACAAAATGACTAATGTTACCCATACAATAAAGGCCAAGGTGTAGGAGGATGGGGAGGGTCTAAAGTTTATGGAGGCTGGGTAGGTGGAGAGAACTACTAAGTTGACAGATGAGGAGATGACACCTGAAAGCAACGGGAGTGGTAGTTGCCAGAAAAGTGAAATAATTAGCAAACCATTGGAAGAGAGGATTTCTAGAAGTTTGGGAAGCACTGTAATTGGAATACCCTTTGTGAAGTTTTTTGAGAGAGTTTATAGTCAAGATTCAAACTGCTCCTAATTAAACTTTTGTCACCAAATTTTAGTTTTTGTTTGTTTTAACTGTAATTCTTTACTTAGGCCATGCTTAAAGTAAGAGCAAGCCAACCTGCCTTCACCTGGCCCTATTCAAATTCTCTAAGTAACTTGGGTGGGCAATACAAAGCTGAATTTGGAAATATTCCTGGAATTATCCTACATGAATGCCACTCAAACAAGAAGGAAATTCTTAACAATTGGTTGGCAAAGAGCAAAAGGTATTATAAATACACATCTTGTCTCTCTTTGTAAAGGCTTATAAAATGTTGACAAAAATATGTCTAGTACCTCATCATCTGATACATTGCCCAATAAAAAAGGAATCCAGAGTGGCTAAGATGATATGCCATAAAGAACTGAGTCTGTGAGGAAAGAAAAAGGTATTCAGATCCAGTATATATAATGTGAAGGGACAGTTTGTTTTACGAGTTTATAGAGTGAAAGGAAATACTCATGAAAGGTTTTGACATGAAGAGCCAAAGAAATTAGAATTTTAGAAGTTTTGTGATCTGTTGGTCTTTTCAAAAGAGACTATTAAATGGCCAAATTGTTTTTACTTTTTTAAATCCCTTTACAAATTTTTAAAAAAATTTTATTTATTTATGGTATGCGGGATCTTCGTTCCCCAACCAGGGATTGAACCCATGTCCCCTGCAGTGGATGTGTAGAGTCTTAACCACTGGACCGCCCCGGAAGTCCCTAATTACTTTTTTTTTTTAAAAAAAATGAGTCTCTACTGAGACTGGCTGCGAGGAAAGATCCAACTAGCCTGACTTGATGCATGTTACAAAGAAAAAAGCATGTTTTTCTTTTTTAATCTCCTTTTCATTCCCTTTTATCACCTACAAATAAATTTTCAGAGGGTCAATTTTGCTTATCTATCCACAGAGTCTATGACAATATCAAGTGCATAATACTCGTTCAATGGATTAACTAATGAGTGACTGAGTTAATCTAATTTTTACAGAGGAAGAACACACCAATTGATCGCTGTTGTCTATATTGACAGGACTCATTTATTCTGGACACTTAAGAGACCTAGAATATTTTGTTTTCAATTTTCTGACAAGAAAGGCACACATTGAAAAAGAATCAGGAATTATGAATGATGTCCATGTTAAAGAGTGGTCAACTGAGTGGCTATTCATATGTTTATTAGAAATTTGGTTTCTCGCCATTTTATTTCCATCCAGTCACCAGTGGAAGAGATACTCATAAATATTTTACTGAATAGCTTTCATTTTAACATAAGCAGTAAGTTGGAGAGCAGATGCTTCCACATCTACAGGATTGGCTTTGTGATGAAGCCAAATGCCAGGGCTGCTTTGGCAAGAACTTTAATACTGGCCAGGTCTCAGGATCAACTGTCCTCATCAGGATTTATTTTTTTTTCAAGTTATCATATAATAACTTTAAATCTTGTATTGACTAGTCTGAAGAAAGCCCTTCAAATTCTCAACCAAAAACAGCATAATTTGGGGATAATTACTTGACAGCTCCCTTTCTGAACCCCAGACCATGCTATGTATCCTCTCTTCAGCCTTACTCTTCAGAGGTCACTTTCTCACCATCACTCCGACTCACATAACACCTTCTAGCCTTTAGTGATTCCAGTGATTGATGTGGGAAGCTCTGGTCCAAGTTAAATTCCACACTATCTCCTTTTTCCCTCTGCAGGGTCTTTGCTTCTTCCTTTCACCTGACATAGCTCAATTAATTCTACCTTGGGCAATTTTTATTTTAGACCCGTTAAAGGTATTTTATACCTGTTAAAGGCTGGCAGTGTACTATATTTGGTCACACAGTTTTCTGAGGGCAATGACACAGGGGACATTCAAGCTGAATTAAATTCTTCATATTTGATGTGAGTTTTTTGCCACAAATTCCTGGTCTTACCCTGGAATGGTAAGATGGACTGTATCATAAATCAAATATAGTGGCTTAAACAAATAAGTTTATTTTTCCTACATAAGAAGCCCAGAAGTAGTTGATTGCAGCATTGTTTTAGTAACTCAGCAATCAGGGATGACTCCATTTAGCCTTCTCATTGTGGTTGCAAGATGGTTGCAGAGGCTCTTGCCATCATATCATATTTGGCCAAGAAAAATAAAGAAGAAAGAAGCAGCAGCACTAGCAGATGTCCATTCCACTTGCATGTCATTAGCCAGAAGTCTGTCACATGGCCAACACTGATAGGATGTTACTTGGGCCAATCTACAATGTCTGCCACACTCCTATTTACCACTTTCCATTAAGGTCTAGGCTTAAAGTTCCTGCCTTAATATTTTGCTCAGCCCTCCAGAACCGAGGGCATTTCTGAAACACGAGGTCTTTTCCATCTTAACTAATCTAGTGGCAGGAAAAAGAACTCAAACAAAAAAGAAGGGGGATATTTGTACCACTTCATTTCTCCCACCAAGTCCACCACTACCAACCACCATAAAAGCACATTTATTGAATCCTTGATGCTCTCATTTGGTTCCTCACATAACGGTGTCCATCTTCTCTAAGGAAGAGAATTCACTTCTGGAAATAGGAAAGGCTCACCTCAAAATGATATTCTGAATGTAGTATTTGAAGCTTAGAGAATGTCAGTTCCAAGCACCAGGGCATTGTTTAGAATTGTTCACATCATATCTGGTTTTTATCCTGGTTCTCAATAATATTGAAGGACCAGCATGGCACAGAAAAACAATTCACTTTTCTAAATTTCAAGGACAGATTAATATTCTACCTGAATTTCAAAACAAACAAAAATTGTCCAGTCTAGGAATTTGGCCTTTAGTGTGTTCTTTTCCTCCAACTTTTTATTTTAGAAAATTTGCTAAAAGGTAACAACAAACACCCTTATATCCTTCACTTATATTCACCACTTTTTAACATTTTACCATCTCTAAATATTTAAGCATTTAGCTCCTAAGACCCAAGATGTTCCCTTATATTATCACAATACAATGCTTATATTAAAGAAATTTATTATTGATCTGTTGTTATTATCATATCTTGTGCATATTCTAATTTCTCTTATTATTCCAATAATGTTCCATATGTCTTTTTCCTCCTCTCCAGGGCTCAGTCAATGCATTTAATTGCTATAACTCTCTAGTCTACTATAATCAAGACTGTTTCTATTTTCTCTTGCATGACACTGATATTTTTGAGAAAAGTAAGCCGTTTGTTTGCAGAATGTTTCTCATATGTATTTGATTGTTTGCTCATGAGTAGATTCACGTTAAGCATCTTTAACAAGAATACTACACAGGTGGTTTTGTATCATTCTCAGTGCATCATATCAGGAGATGGAGATGTCATTTTGTCCTGCTACTAGTGATATTAAATTTGATCATTTGGTAAAGGTCAGGTTCACCAAATTTCTCTTCTGTAGTATTATCTTCTCCCTTTATAATTCATAACTAATCTCTGAGGTCATATGTTGAGACCACACAACTATCCTGCTCCTCAACAATCTTAAACCCAATGGTTTTAGCATCCATTGAAGATTGATTCCTGAATCAATTCCTAAAATTTTGGTTGCAAAATGATGATTTTCCAATTTTATCACTCCTCCTATATTTATTAGATGGCATTTTTCTATAAAAAAAAGATTTTCCTTCACTCCCTTCTCCCTTGGCCCTTTGAAAATTAGCTAGTATTATTATAGTTCATGGATTCATTCCTTTTCCATGTATTATAAATCATTTCCATCATTATTTATTTTGAGGCTCTAATTATCCTAAATTTAGCCAATGGAGCCTCTTCAAACAAGATTTTATGTCCTCTTGAAATACTCCTATCAACTTTTGAGAACTTTTACTCTCTGACATAACAAAATGCATCAGACCCACCTTGTTTCCCTGGACACAGACCCAGAGCCAGCCATTATCCAAGGAGCTCTGGCTCCTTTTAGAGAATGGTACTTATAAAAGTCAAGATCTAGGTGCTAAGTATGCTCACTGCTACTGAAGTACCATTTATCAGTGGACAGAGCTAGGAAATATGTATCTTAAAAATCATTAACTCATATTGATAACTTCAATTCAAATTTAACACTTACAGTGTTCTTCTGTTCCTCTCATTCCACATTTACTTCCTTTTTCCACAGTTGGAAATGAATGTAGTACCATCAATATCAATATATGTACTTATTTGTTCACTCATAAAATGTTCGAGAAACAGTTTCAGACTTACTACAACCATACTACCACCACTAACTAAATGTATTAAAGGTCAAGATTTCCTTTTGTCCTTGGAATATATCCCACTGGGAATATAGTCAGAGTATGATCAATTTGATATGCAATTATATATTTTCTCATATTTGCATTCAATTTTAGAGTTTTTGCAGTTCTTTGTTGAATTAATATTTCTTGAATATGAAAATAATAACATGGTTCAAGTCAAATCTATATAAAAATGCTTAATAAAGTTTCATTCTTTTTCCTATTTTTATCTAATCTGTTTCCACATATCTTCTGTAGGTAGCAAATTTAATCATTCTCTGGTTTATCCTTCCTGTGTTTATTTTACAAAAATAAGTAGATACATCTCCATAAACACAAACATACACATTTTTATTTCCCCTTCTTTTCACAGATATATATACCATATTTCTGCTTAAACTATATCACTTAGAGTTTTTCAAATTCTTTTTATATTTGTGTATTATTTAATTCTGTGGATACACTTTTGTTGATTAGCCTAATCACGAATTATTGGACATATAGGTAACTTTCCAATAATTTGTTGCTATAAATAATGTCATAATGAGTAAGTAATGCATTTTGTATGAGTGTGTTACTAAAGGCGTACCTTTAGGGTAAATTTCTAGAACTGATTTCTAGGTCAAATGGTGTGCAGTTTTGTTATATATTGCCAAATTTTCCCCCACAGGAGTTATACAATTTAATATTTCTAGCATCAGTATAAAAAAGTACTTATTTCCCCACAGTCTGAGCAACAACAAAGTGTGTAGTCAAACTTTTAAAATTTTCCCAATCTAATCAGAAATGAAGCTTTAATTCAAGGTAGTTTTAATCACATTTATAGTAGTATGGATGAAGTTGTACATCTTTTCAAGAATTTAAAGGCCATTTTCTCATATCTTATGCTGCTAGGTCTTTGTCTCCTTATTTTTTTCCTTTTGTTAAGGACTTGCTATTTCTTGATTTCTTATAGTTCTTTATATTTTTCAGAAGTTAGCTCTTAGGATAAATGTTATACAAATACTTTCTCCCAGTTTGTAATTTATATTTTAATTGTATTTTTGGCTCTTTGTTTTCTAGGCAAAAATTGCTTCTTTATGTTTTATATTTACTGGTCTAATAAAAGAAATTGCATCAGGATTTTGAGACTCAAGTAGAAAGCTTTGCCTTTATCCAGATTATAAGGAAAGGTATCCATGTTTTCTTCTACTCCATGTATGGTTTCTTTAAAAAAAGAGAGATTTAGACTTCTGATACTTTTGGAATTCACTTTTGTGTAATCTATGAAATATAAATTTGATATTACTCTTCCAAATGACTATGCAGATGGCCAGTTGCATTTATTAATAAGCCTATATTTTCTACAGTGACTAAGGTGTCATCTTTATCCTATTGTATTTGGGTTTATTTCAGAACTTTCTATTCTGTTCTACTGTTCTTTCCATCCATTAATATGCCAATACATAACTGTTTTGATTATAGAAAGTTTATAATATGTTTCAGTATCTGATAGGTATGCACTGCCCTGTCACTCTATGCTCTTCTCCAAGATTTCATCATTATTCTTGCCTGTTTACTTTTCCACGTGAATTTTTCCATATTAACTTCTGTAGCTACAAATTTAAATTATGTGAATTTTTGTTGAAATTGCATTAGGCTCATATATTAACTTAAAGAAAAATGACATGCATATGATATTGAACCCATAAACAAGGAATGTTTTTGCTTTTGCAAATCTACATTTGTGTCTTTTGTGTTTTTTCCTGCCTTTTTTATATGTTGTTGCAGTTTAAAAGGGATTCTTTCCTATTATATCCTTTTTACTGGCTATTGTTTGTGCAGTTGAAAGCTATTGGTTTTTCTATGTTAATTTTTATATCCTATTACTTAATAGAATGTTTATTATATGAGTTTTTTTAAAATAACTTATTCCCTTGCATTTTCAGATCACTGTCAAATCATTTGCAAACAGGTGTAGTTTTCCTTCTTCTTTTCCAATTTGATCTATATTCCCATACAATGTTAAATAATAGTGGGGAAATAGGCATCTATGCCTTGTTCTTGATCTCAGTATGATTGCTTCTATCATGTGTGTGCATGTGTGCGTTCTTATTCCATTAAATATTATCAGATAAATGTGTATCCACTGTGTCAAGCCCTTCCAAGTAACTATGATTTTTCTCCCCGGAATTAATATGAAGAAATTGTCTTCATTGATATGAAGATATATGTTAATAGATTTGCAAATATTAAGACATCCTTACGTTTTAAGAATAAATTTCACTTGGTCATAATGTATTATTTTCCTATATACCTGTTCAATTCCATTTGCTAATATTTTATTTAGCATATTTACATCAATGTTCACAAGGAGTATTTGGTTTTTTTTTTTTTGTCTTGTTTTGTTTTCTGCTACCATCAGATTCAGGAACTCATGTTATATTTGTCTCATGAAGTAATTTGAAAGTTTCTGTTCACTTCTGAAGCTCGAGAAAAATTTATATAGCATTAGGATCATCTAGATGTTTACCATTTCATACAATGCCCCGTTGGAAACACCTAGATGGGGTACTTTTTGTTGGGGGAATTTTTTTTTTTTTGATCTTTCACTATTCTCCTGTGAAACTAGTCTATTTCACCTCTTTCTGCAATGGAATTATTTTTACTTAATTGAACCTTTTCCTAGGAAAAGTTCCTAGGAAACTTTATCTCTTACCTAAGTTTACAATGTATCTGCATAGAGTTACACAAAGTATTCTGCTATGCCTTTTATTATTTCTCTGTCTCTCTAGCTATTTTTTCTTGTAGTTACTTATTTTGTATATATGTGATTTATTGCTTTCTTTTTTTATTAGGTTACATGTCTGTTTTTGTTAACTTTTTAAAAAATAACTTTTTGTTTGGTTTTGTTTTTTTACCACAATAGCAAATAATCAAACTATAATATGGACTAAGGAACTGAATAGACATTTATCCAAAAAAGACATACAAATGACCAATAGGTACATGACAAGTTACTCAACATTACAAAAGATGTAAGGTACAGGATGACCAAAATTAGCACAGCTGTAGGATGTATATCAAAGTTGTTAAGGCAGTAAATCCTACAAATATTCATCGCAAGAAGAAAAACTTTTTTCTGATAATCATTTCATAATGTATGTAAGTCATATCACTACCCTGCAAACTCTGATATCATTACACAAGAAAAATATTTAAAAGGTAAAAACTAAAAGTGCAAAATTATCAAAGAGGACAAACTACTACTGTTTTACCTTTAGAATTATTTTATTAAATCTTAAAGGTACAACAGTTTCTTAACTCTACACATGAACTAATTTTCTTTAGAAGAATGATGTTATGTCTCATTACACCATGATTCTAGCTAACAGTTTTACAAAATTTTGAGAAAAATCTTGAAAAAGGATTCAAATATCATCCAAAACTTTGAAATTTAACATTATCAAAGGGGATGCTTCCACATTCTTACAGAGACCACTGGAGAGACAACAATTCAAAAGCTAAGAAACGGTCTCAAAAGCATTTTTTCATACGATCTTTCCTCCACAGAAAGGTATTGTTCTTACATAATCGAGTCTACTCACAAAATGGCTCTCTGTACCTGCTCTGGTGTCTTCTGCCATATCACTGCATATTTATGCATGACTGAGGTAAGAGTTTCCTGAACACTGTTATTTTGATAACCTAAAGCTCTTCTGTTACCTCTGGGCTCTCAATGTCTATTTATACAGTCAAGCCCATGGCAAATAGAAGCTCAGTATCGGCTGGTCTCTGCATAACGCCCACGTCTTCCACCGCCCCCTGGACCATAGTTTCCTCCACCGTATGATCCTCCCACGTTCCTGCTATACCACTCAGCTTTCCACTCTTCAGTAAATCGTACTTAGAAGGTTTCTGCTTATAATTTCCCAAATCATTGTAATTATGACTTCCATAATTTCTTCATCCATAGCTGTCAAAACCACCTCTGGAGGCCCCATCCAGGTCACCATATCGAGATCCTCTACCACCGTATCCTCCTCATCCTCCTCCATAACCAGGGCTAACCCCCAAATTGCCACCTCCAGATCCTCCTCCATACCATGACAGCCATCCCCAAATGTATGTCCTCTTCCATATCCATCAGCTCCTCCTCCAAGTTTCCTTCCTCATCCTGGTCCTGCTCCAACATTTCCACCACCACCAGGAGAGTCTCCAAAACCAACGTTGCCTCCTCTTCCACCTCTAGAACTTTGGACTCCCTGCATTTTTGGTCGAGACAAGGCCTTTCGTACTTCTGCATGATGACCATTGATGCCATAGTCTTTCTGCAACACAAGCTTATCCATGGGATCATGGTCATTAAAAGTGACAAATCCAAAGCCTCTTTTCTTTCCAGACTCCCTATCGGTAATTATCTCAATGGCATTGATTTTTCCATATTTCTCAAAGTAATCTCTAAGATGATGCTCTTCAGTATCTTCTTCAATTCAGTATCTTCTTCAATTCAATTTCTTTTTATTTTAATAAGTCTTTCCTTAATTTTTATTTTTTTTAAGATTTGGGAAATTAAGAAACTTATTTTTAATTATACATTTCAACTGATCTAGATATTTAAGGTTCCTCTGAAGAACGCTGTAAGAAATAGATTCTGATATGTAAGGATTACATTATTTTATTAAAATTTGCATTTATGGTTTTCACTTTCCTTTTTGTCTAGAAATGTTGAAAAAGTGGTTTTCTTTTTATTTTTTTTATAATTTGCAATGGGAAGAGCATTTTTCCCCAGCATTTTATTATACATTGTTGAATGTACAGAAGAGTTGAAAGGATTATACAGTACACATCCATTTATCCACCACTGAGATTTTATTATTCTCAACATTTTGCTAGATAAGCTTTACCATATACCTGTTCATTTATCTATTCATCCAAAACTTTAATTTATCAATTGATCTGTTTATCAATTTATCTATTCATCTATAAGTTCATCTCACTTTTTGAAGTGTTTCAAGTAAGTTTCAGACATTAGGATACATCAGCATTAAACAGTTTAACATTTATATCATTAACTAGAATTCAGTATTTGTTTAGAGTTATTATTGCTTTATTTTAGGTAATTTAACCTATAGTGAAATATACAAGCCATTAATGAGCTTTGATGAACGTTTAGATCTGTTATCCAAACACCTGTCAAGCTATAAGGCATTTCTGTCATCCCAGAAAATTCCCTCATACCTCTTTACAGTCAGTTTCTATTTCCAACACTTCAGAGAAAAACTCTGTGTTTATTATTTTTTACCATATATTAATTTTTGACTTATAGAACTTTACTTTTAAAACACTGCTTTTATTTTTTCACCATATATTAATTTCTGCCCATTACAGAACTTAACTTAAATGGACTAATTAATACAGTACATACTCTAATGTGTAAAGCTTCTTTCACTGAACATGATTTTTAAGGTTCATCAAAATCCTTGGCTGCAGCAGTATTTTTTTTTAAATGGTGACCAGGTCTCCCATTGTATGAATATACCACAGTTTATCTATTCTCCTGATTATACATATTTGGATTATTTCCAAATTTTGGCTATTACGAAAAGAAGCTTTGAACATTTTTGTGGACATGTTTTTACTTCTTTTGGACAAATACCCATGAGCGCAATTGTTGGGTCGTAGGGTAGTTTTGTACCTTATTTTATAAGAAATTTCCATGACACAGGAGATTTTATAAAATAAAATAGAGACAAACTAGATGTTATCAACATTTTAAATGTTTGTTTTCAAATGTCACTGTGAAGAAAACAAACAGGCAAGCCACAGTCTAAGAAAAAAATATTTTCAAAATATCTGAGAACAGGTTTCCAAGAGATATATCTATCTAACTAATATGTCTATATGTATCTAACATATCTATGTACATAAATAGATATATCTATACATGTATATTGATATATTTGTGTATATAGATACCTATATAACTAATGTGTCTAATATCTATTACAGCTTTACACATATGTGATAGATATATTAAAACAATAAAAATACACACAATGCAATAAAGATGGCAAATATTTGAACAGGCATTTCAAAATAGAACTATGTGAATGAAAAATAAGTATGTGAAGAAATGTTCAAATCATTAGTCATCAGCAAAATGGAAATTAAAATCCTAATTATGGGGACTTCTGATTTCTAGTTCTGCATGTAAGGGAACTTGGAAGTCATCACTCCATCCTAACAAGTAAAAAGTTGAACATGATTCTTCTTGGATCCATGAAATAGGGGAGGACACAGGGCAAACCACTGCTCCCAAGATTAGAGAAACAGACAGCTGAATACAAGGAGTTGTTGATTACCAGATTACTGCAGCAGAGACCTACAAGGAGAAACTGCCTCTGGAAGCAGTGCTGGGATAGAAAAAGCTGAACTATAATTGATAAATTGCTGGAGATAGAGTGAGGGCAACTCTGAGAGTTAAAAACATCAAGAGGAAACCAGTCATGGGGGGCTCCCACAATATTGTGAGATGTACCTCCAGGTAAGGAGTCTGACCAAATTCTGACAGTATTAAATATCAGAGAAAACACCCTTCTGCTTCTGACAGATGAAAAAAATCATTTTGAAATATGCCAGAGCACTCAGTTCTTCCTACCAGGCCTGCCCTCAGGGGAAAATTGTTTAGTGAACCTAATACTAGCTAAAAAGATGTGTATTAAGACACATATAAGAAACTTGGAAGTTGTTACTCTCCCCTAACAACAAATGAAAAGCTGAAGAAACTGAAAAATCAACAACTCTCCTTGAATTCTCAAGTGAGGGGAGGACACAGGACAAACTGCTGTTCCTAAGACTGGAGAGATAGATCAATACAGGGAGGCATGGCTTACTAGAGAATCACCAGCTGCAGCCCCGCAGGAGCCAGTGCCACGGTAGGAAAGCCTTGGCTGTAATCGATGAATCACTGGAGGTTCAGAGCAGACAGCTCTGAGAGTTAAAAACTTCAAGGGATCTAGTCTTGGGGGACTCACAATATTGTAAGATTTACCTCCAGGAGCTTGACTAGGTTCCTACAGTAAATATCAGAGAAAACTCCTCTCCTGCTTCCTGCAGGGGGAAGGGAAAAGGAACCATTCTGAAATACCCCAGAGCACTCTGTTCTTAACAAGGCCTGCCCTCAGAAGAAACTAGCTAAACTGGGCCTAACATGCTGGGGAAGGGAAATACTCAACTCCAGCCCATTCTAGCCAACCTCTCCTACCTAAGGAGGGAGAAAAGAAAAACCATGAGGAACACCTGTTAAGTTCACAGGCTAGAGGCATGGGCTCCCTAAAAGACTGATATCTAATCAAAGGACTATAAAATGAATTCCCTCCCCACAAACCTCACCATCATATTACTAGTGGCCTGTTTACAGGCAGCTCCTCTTACTCCTCTTACCTCTTGTCTGGTTATCAAGAAAAAAAATCACAAGACGTACCAAAATGCAAAAAATATATATATATATATATATATAGAAGAGATAGAGTAAGCATCAGAACCAGACATGGCAGGGGTGTTCGAAATATCAGACTAGGACTTTAAAACAACTATGATTAATATGCTAAGGGCTCTAACGGGTAGAGTGGGCAGCATGCAAAAACAGATGGGTCATGTAAGCAGAGAGATGGAAATTCTAATAAATAATCAAAAAGAAATAATAGAAATCAAAAATACTATAATAGAAATGAATACTGCCTTTGATGGACTTATTAGTAGATGTGACACAGCTGAGGAAGGAAACTTTGAGCTAGAGGATGTATCACTAGAATCCTGGAAAGCCAAAAGCAAAGAGAACAAGAAAGTTGAATCAATAATTAATAACCTCCTAAAACTGAAAGTAGCAGGCCCAGATGTGTTCACTGGTGAATTCTACTAAACACTTAAGGAAGCAATTATACCAATTTTCTACAATCTCTTTCAGAGAGTAGAAGCAGAAAGATTACTTCCTAATTCATTCTATGATGCCATCATGACCCTAATACCAAAACCAGACAAAGATATAAGAAAACTGCAAACTAATGTCTTTCATGAACACAGATGCAAAAATTCTCAACAAAATATTAGCAAATCAAATCCAATAATGTATAAAAAGATAATATACCATGACCAAGTGGGATTTATCCCACGTATGAAAGCCTGTTTCAACATTCAAAAATTAATTATTGTAATCCATCATATCAACAGGATAAAACAGAAAAATCACATGATCATATCAATAGATGCAGAAAACGCATTTGATAAAATCTAACAGCATTCGTAATAAAAATTCTCATTAAACTAAGAATAGAATATCCTCAACTTTATAAAGAATATCTACAAAAAATATCTACAACATCATACTAGATGGTGAGAATCTCAAAGCTTTCCAACTAAGGTCAGGTACAAGGCAAGGATGTTCCCTTTCAGCACTCCTTTTCAACATCATACTGGAAGTTCTATCCAATTCAGTAAGAAAAGGAAAAGAATGGAAAGGAAAGGAAAGGAAAGGAAAGGAAAGGAAAGGAAAGGAAAGGAAAGGAAAGAAAAGGAATAAAGATTGGAAAGGAAAACATAAAATTACTTCTTTTTGCAAATAAATTTATTTTTCTATATATAAAATCCAAAAGAACTGCCAAAAATCTCCTGGAACTGATAAGTGATTATAACAAGGTTGCAGGATACAAAGTTAATACACAAAAGTCAAATGCTTTCCTATATATCAGGAATGAACAAATACAACTTGAAATTAAAAATACAGTACCATTTACTTTAGCATCCATGAAAACCAAATACTTGAAAATAAATTTAATAAAATATGTACAAGATCTACACAAGGAAAACAAAAAAACCTTGATGAACAAAATCAAAGAGGTAAATAGAGATATATTCTATGTTCACTGAGAGGAAGACCCAATATTTTCAAAATGTCAGTTCTTCTTTACTTGATCTATAGATCCAATGCAATTTCAATCCAAATACCAGAAAGTTATTTTGTATATATTGAAAAACTGATTTTAAAGTTTATGTTGGCAAAAGCCAACATAATATTGAAGGAGAAGAACAAAGTTGGACTGACAATACCTGACTTCAAGACTTACTATAAAGCTACAGTAACCAATACAGTGTGGTACTGGTGACAGAATACACAAATAGATCAGTGGAACAGAATAGGGAGGCCAGATATAGACCCCCATAAATATAGTAAACTGATCTTTGACAAAGGAGCAAAGGCAACACAATGGAGCAAAGATAGTTTTTACAAGAAACATTGCTGGAACAACTGGACATCTATATCCAAAAAAAAAGAAAAAAGGAATCTAGATATAAACTTTACACCCTTAACAAACACTAATTCAAAATGAATCACAGATCTAAATCTAAAATGCAAAACTATAAAACTCCTAGAGGATAACAAAGATGAAAACCTAGCTGACTTTGGGTGGCAATGACTTTTTAGATACAACACCAAAGACATGATCAATGAAAGAAGTAATTGATAAGCTGGCTTCATTAAAATTACAAACTTCTGCTCTGTAAAAGACAATGTCAAGAGAATGAAAAGATAAGACACAGACTGGGAGAAAATATATGCAAAAACACATCTAATAAAGTACTGTTATCTAAAATATGCAAAGAAATCTTAAGCTAAATAATAAGAAAACAAACAACTCGATTCAAATTGTGCCAAAACACTTGACAGACACTTCACAAGAGAAGATATACAGATGGCAAATAAGCACATGTAAAAATGCTTCACATCATATGTCATCAGGGAAATGCAAATTTAAACAACCATGAAATACCACTTCACACTTATTAAAATGGCCAAAATATGGAATACTGAAAAACTAAATGTTGGTGAGGATGTGGAGCAACAGGAACTCCTATGCATTGCTGGGGGGAATGGAAAATGGCACAGCCACTTTGAAAGTCAATGTGACAGTTTCTTACAAAAGTAAGTATATCTTTACCATATGATATAGCAATCATGCTCCTTGGTATTTACCCCCAAAAGTTAAAAAGTTATATCCACACAAAAACCTGCACACGTATGTTTATGGCAGCTTTATTCATAATTGCCAAAACTTAGAAGCAATCAAGATGTCCTTCAGTGGGTGACTGGATAAATAAACTTTGGAACATTCAGACAATGGAATATCATTTAGTGTTAATAAGAACTGACACGTGAAAAGACAGGGAGGAATCTTAAATGCATATAAGTGAAAGAAGCCAATCTGAAAAGGCTACATATTGTATGATTCCAACAATATGACATTCTGGAAAGGGAAAACAATGGAGAAAATTTTTTAAAAAAATCAGTGGTTGGCAGGGGTTGGGTGGAGGAGGAATGAAAAAATGGATCACAGAGGATTTTTAGGACATTGAAAATACTCTGTATGACACCATAATAATGGATACAGTATATATTTGCCCCAACTCATAGAATGTACAACATCAAGGATGAACCATAATGTAATATATGGACTTTGGGTGATTATGATACGTTGATGTAGGTTCATTAATTGTAACAAATGTACCACTCTGGTAGGAAATGTTGATAATAGGGGAAACCATGTATGTGTGGAGGCAGGGAATGTATGGAAAATATCTGTACCTTCCTCTCAATTTTTCTGTGAATCTAAAACTGCTCTGAAAAAAACACTGTCAATTTTTTCCATGGCATTAAAAAGACAAAGGAAAAGAAATAATGGGATACCAAGACACACCCACCATAATAAGTAACTCATTAAAAACTGAAAATAGAAAGTGTTGGAAAGATAACCTCATACATATTATAATTTTTACTTCCTGTTTCTCTCAGAGTTTAGTTATTACGTGTATAATAGTTCTGATTTTATGATTTCTTGGTAACATAACATTATGAATATCTATTTTATGTAATATAATTTTTATTATTATGAAGCATTCTTCAACTCATAATACACTTCTATTAATACAGTTTGCCTTTCTCATACATTATTTGTCTTTAAATAAAATTTAGCTTTTGCTTTTTTATTATTAGTGTTTCTATGCTAAATCTATTTTTTCATTCTTTAAGTGTCAACTTATATGCATCTTTATTTCTTGCAGACAGATTATATTTGGAACATGTTTTTACATTCATTATGATGATCTCTGTCTTTTAATTGGTGACTTTAGTCCATTTACCTTTAATGTAATTATTCATATGATTGAAATTAGGTATACCATTTTTCTAATGTTTTCTGTTTTTCCCATCTGTCTAAAAATATATTCTGTTCCTTCTATTCTGTAACTTTTTTGTGTTTATTGTATAGTTTTTATAATTCAACTTAATGCTTCTTTTTTTTTGATTTACCTTTTTTATTTTATTTTCAGAATGGTTGCTCTAGGGATTACAAAAGACATCATTATCTTATCACAGTCTATTTAAAGTTAATGTAACATCACTCTGTACATAGATTAAGAATTTGGAAATAAATATCTTATTTTACTCCCCTCCTACATTAAGCTATTTTATATGTATTATATATACATATATTATAATTTACACAACACAGTGTTATAATTTTTGCTTTAAATTGTTATAAGCAATAGATTCAATGCAATCAATCCCTATGAAAAACCATTTTTTGAATTAATATAAAAACTCATCCTAAAATTCATGTAGAATCTCAAGGGATCTTGTTTGTTTGTTTTTCAAAATTCATTTAATCTATTAATGAGGGAAGCATTAGGATTATAATACTGGTTCAAGAATTGGAGAAATTGGGGACTTCCCTGGTGGTCCAGTGGTAAAAAAAATCCATCTTACAATGCAGGGGACACAGGTTTGATCCCTGGTCAAGGAACTAAGATCCCACATGCTGTGGGGCAACTAAGCCCATGCGCCACAACTACTGAGCTTGAACTCCTCAACTAGAGAGCCTGTGTGCCACAAACTACAGAGCCCACGTGCTCTGGAACCCGTGTGCCACAACTACAGGGCCCACATGCCCTGGAGCCAGCACGACACAACTAGAGGAGAAAATCTGCACACCACAACTAGAGAGAAGCCCATGCATTGCTACAAAAGATCCCACATGCCTCAACAAAGATCCTGCATGCCACTACTAAGACCTGATGCAGCCATAAATAAATAAATAAATAATAAATAAATATTTTAAAAAAGTATTGAAGAGACTGAATATATAGCAAAAGAAAGAAAGAAAGAGAGAAGGAAAGAAAGAAAGAAATGTCTCTTTGGAATTATATTTTCTACTGGAAAAAATCATTTGCATTTTTATCAGACAAAAATCTACCAGTTAACTGGTAGTTTTGCAGAGTTTACTACTAATCAATACTAAATAGTAAGTCAAAGGTACACTCTGTTAGAGAATGAACAATCTGTGGTCTGCAATTAGCTAAAGCCCCAGTATAATGTTAAAAGGACACATAGCATTCTTTTTGCCTAATTTTCACGTTGGGGATAATTGTTCTTAACAGGATTTAGGGCAAATTACCTCAAATCTCTGTGAACTTCAATGCCTTTACTTTTTTAAATTAATTTTTATTGGAGTATAGTTGCTTCACAATGTTGCATTAGTTTCTGCTGTACAGCAAAGTGAATTAGCCATACATATACATATATCCCCTCTTTTTTGAATTTCCTTCCCATTTAGGTTACAACAGAGCATTGAGTCGAGTTCCCTGTGCTATACAGTAGGTTCTCATTAGTTATCTATTTTATACATAGTAGTGTATATATGTCAATCCTATTCTCCCAATTCATCCCACCCCTCCTTTCCCCCGGTATCCGTATGTCCATTCTATATATCTGTGTCTCTATTTCTGCTTTGCAAATAAGTTCATCTGTACACCATTTCTAGATTCCACATATAAGTGGTATTATACAATATTTGTTTTTCTCTTTCTGACTCACTTCACTCTATATGACAGTCTCTAGGTCTATGCATATCTCTGAAAATTGTTCACTTTTGTTCCTTTTTATGGTTGAGTAATATTCCATTGTGTACATATATAACATATCTTCATTATCCATTCTTCTGTTGATGGACATTTAGGTTGCTTCCATGCCCTGGCTATTGTAAATAGTGCTGCAATGAACAGTGGGGTGCATGTATCTTTTTGAATTACTGTTTTCTCTAGGTATATGCCTAGGAGTGGAATTGCTGGGTAATATGGTAATTCTATTTTTAGTTTTTTAATAAACCTTCATACTGTTCTCCATAGTGGCTGTATCAATTGACATTACACCAACAGTGTAAGAGGGTTCCCTTTTCTCCACATCCTCTCCAACATTTATTGTATGCAGATTTTTTTATGATGGCCATTCTGATTGCTGTGAGGTGATACCTCATTGTAATTTTGATGTGCATTTCTCTAATAATTAGTGATGTTGACCATCTTTTAATGTGTCCATTGGCCATCTGTATGTCTTCTTTGGAGAAATGTCTATTTAGGTCATCTGCCCACTTTTTGATTGGGTTGTTTGTTGTTTTGATATTGAGTGGCATGAGCTGTTTGTATATTTCGGAGAGTAATCCCTTGCCAGTTGCTTCATTTGCAAAGATTTTCTCCTATTCTGAGGGTTGTCTTTTCATCTTGCTTATTGTTTCCTTTGCTGTGAAAAAGCTTTCAAGTTTCATTAGGTCCCATTTGTCTATTTTTCTTTTTATTTTCATTACTCTAGGACGTGGATCAAAAAAGATCTTGCTGTGATTTCTGTCAAAGAGTGTTATAACTACGGTTTCCTCTAAGAGTTTTATAGTGTCTGGCCTTACATATAGGTCTTTAATCTATTTTGAGTTTACTTTTGTGTATGGTGTTGGAAAGTGTTCTAATTTCATTCTTTTACATGTAGCTGTCCAGTTTTCCCAGCACCACTTAGTGAAGAGACTATCTTTTCTCCATTGTATATTCTTGCCTCCTTTGTCATAGATTAGGTGACCATAGGTGTGTGGCTTTATCTCTGGGCTTTCTATCCTGTTCCATTGATCTATGTTTCTGTTTTTGTGCCAGTACCATACTTAATTACTGTAGCTTTCTAGTATAGTCTGAAGTCAGGGAGCCTGATTCATCCAGCTCCACTTTTTTTTCTCAAGATTGCTTTACAATTCGGGGTCCTTTGTATTTCCATACAAATTATAAAATTTTTTGTTGTAACTCTGTAAAAAATGCCATTGGTAATTTGACAGGGATTGCATTGAATCTGTAGATTGCTTTGGGTAGCATAGCCATTTTCAAAATATGGATTCTTCCAATCCAATAACATGGTATATCTCTGCATCTGTTAGTGTCATCTTTGATTTCTTTTATCAGTATCCTATACTTTTCTGAGTACAGGTCTTTGGTCTCCTTAGGTAGGTTTACTCTTAAGTATTTTATTCTTTTTTCTGCAATGGTAAATGGGATTGTTTCCTTAATTTCTCTTTCTGATCTTTCATAGTTAGTGTAGAGGAATGCAATAGATTTCTGTGTATTAATTTTATATCCTGAAACTTTACTGAATTCATAGATTAGCTCTAGTAGTTTTCTGGTGGCATCTTTAGGACTTTCTATGTATAGTATCATGTTATCTGCAAAGAGTGACAGTTGTATTTCTTCTTTTCTGATTTGGATTCCTTTTATTTCTTTTCTTCTCTGATTGCCATGACTAGGACTTCCAAAACTATGTTGAATAAAAGTGGAGAGAGTGGACTTCATTGTCCTGATCTTAGAAGAAATACTTTCATTTTTTCACCACTGAGAATGATGTTTGTTATATATGGCTTTTATTATGTTGAGGTAGGTTCCTCTATGCCCACTTTCTGGAGAGTTTTTATCATAAATGGGTGTTGAATTTTGTCAAAAGCTTTTACTGCATCTATTTAAATGATCATATAGTTTTTATTCTTCAATTTGTTAACATGGTGTATCACATCGATTGATTTGCATATACTGAAGAATCCTTGCATCCCAGCTATAAATCCCGCTTGATCATGGTGTATGAGCCTTTTAATGTGTTGTTGCATTCAGTTTGCTAGTATTTTGTTGAGTATTTTTGCATGTACGTTCATCAGTGATATTGGACTATAAATTTCTTCTGTTGTGATTTATTTGTATGGTTTTGGTTATCAGGGTGATGGTGGCCTTGTAGAATTAGCTTGGGATGGTTTCTCCCTCTGCAACTTTTTGGAAGAGTTTGAGAAAGATAGGTGTTAGCTCTTCTCTAAATGTTTCATAGAATTCACCTGTGAAGCCATCTGGTCTTTGACTTTTGTTTGCTGGAAGACTTTTAATCACAGTTTCAATTTTATTACTTGTGATTGGTCTGTTCATATTTTCTATTTCTTCCTGGTTCAGTCTTGGAAGGTTGTAACTTTCTAAGAGTTTGTCCATTTCTTCCAGTTGTCCATTGTTTTGGCATATGGTTGCTTGTAATAGTCTCTTATGATCCTTTGTATTCCTGTGGTGTCAGTTGTAACTTTTCCTTTTTCATTTCTAATTTTATTGATTTGAGTCCTCTCCCTTTTTTTCCTTTCTTTACTTGTCTGGCTAAAGGTTTATCGATTTTATTTATCTTCTCAAGAAACCAGCTTTTAGTTTCGTTGATCTTTGCTACTGTTTTCTTTGTTTCTATTTCATATTTGTGCTCTGATTTTTATGATTTCTTTCTTTCTACTAACTTTGGGTCTTGTTTGTTCTTCTTCCTCTAGTTGCTTTAGGTGTAAGGTTAGGTTGTTTATTGGAGAGTTTTCTTATTTCTTGAGGTGGGATTGTATTGCTATAAACTTCCCTCTTAGAACTGCTTTGGCTGCATCCCATAGGTTTTGGGTCATCGTGTTTTCATTGTCATTTGTTTCTAGGTATTTTTTGATTTCCTCTTTGAGTTTTTCAATGATCCCTTGTTTATTATTTAGCATATTCTTTAGCCTCCATGTGTTTGTGTTTTTTAGTTTTTTTAGTTTTTTTCTGTAATTGATTTCTAATCCATAGCATTGTAGCCTGAAAAGATGCTTGATACAATTTCAATTTTGTTAAATGTACCAAGGCTTGATTTGTGAACCAAGATGTGATCCATCCTGGAAAATGTTCCATGTGCACTCAAGAAGAAAGTGTATTCTGCTGCTTTCAGATGGAATGTCCTATAAATACCAATTAAGTCTATCTGTTCTAATGTGTCATTTCAGGCTTGTGCTTCCTTACTAATTTTCTGTCTGGATAATATGTCCATTGGTGTAAGTGGTGTGTTAAAGTCCCCCACTATTATTTTTGTACTGTCAATTTCTCCGTTTATGACTGTTAGCATTTGCACTATGTATTGAGGTGCTCCTATGTTGGGTGCATAAATATTTACAATTGTTACATCTTCTTGTATTGATCCCTTGATCATTATGTAGTGTCCTTCCTTGTGTCTTGTAACAGACTTTATTTTAAAGTCTATTTTGTCTAATATGATTATTGCTACTCCAGCTTTCTTTTGATATTGCATGGAATATCTTTTTCCATTCCCTCAGTGTCAGTCTGTATGTGTTCCTAGGTGTGAAGTGGGCCTCTTGTAGACAGCATATATACGGGTCTTGTTTTTGTATCCATTCAGCCAGTCTGTGACTCTTGGTTAGAGCATTTAATCCATTTACATTTAAGGTAGTTATCAATATGTATGTTCCTCTTACTATTTTCTTAAGTGTTTTGGGTTCCTTTTTGTAGGTCTTTTTCTTCTCTTGTGTTTCCCACCTAAAGAAGTTCCTTTAGCATTTTTTGTAAAGCTATTTTGGTAGTGCTGAATTCTCTTAGCTTTTGTTTTCTGTAACGCTTTTGATTTCTTTGTTGAATCTGAATGAGATCCTTGCTGGGTAGAGTAATCTTGGTTGTAGGTTTTTCCCTTGCATCACTTTAAATATATCTTGCCACTCCCTTCTGACCTTCAGAGTTTCTGCTAAAAAATCAGCTGATAACTTTATGGGGATTCCCTTGTATGTTATTTGGTGCTTTTCCCTTGCTGCTTTTAATATTTTTTCTATGTATTTAATTTTTGTTTAATATGAGTCTTGGCATGCTTCTGCTTGGGTTTACCCTGTGTGGGACTCTGTGCTTCTTGGACTTTGTTGACTATTTCCTTTCCTATGTTAGGGAAGTTTTTGACTATAATCTCTTCAAATATTTTCTCAGACCCTTGCCCTTTCTCTTCTTCTTGAACACCTATAATTCGAATGTTGGTGTGCTTAATGTTGTCCCAGAGGTCTCTGAGCCTGTCCTCATTTCTTGTCATTCTTTTTTCTTCATTCTGCTCCTTGGCAGTTATTTCCACCATTCTACCTTCCAGCTCACTTATCTCCAGCTCACTTATCTGTTCTTCTGCCTCAGTTATTCTGCTATTGATTCCATCTAATGTATTTTTCATTTCTGTTATTGTGTTGTTCGTCACTGATTCTTCTTTATTTCTTCTAGGTCCTTTTTAAACTTTTTTTGTATCTTCTTAATCTGTTCCTCCATTCTAATTCTGAGATCTTAGATCATCTTTACTGTCATTACTCTGAATTCTCTTTCAGGGAGATTGCCTATTTCCTCTTAATTTATTTAGTCTTATGGGATTTTACCTTCCTCCTTCATCTTCAACATATTTCTCTGTCATCTCATTTTGTCTAACCTACTGTGTTTATGGACTCCTTTCCGGAGGCTGCAGGGTCATAATTCCTCTTGCTTCTGTTTTCTGCTCCCTGGTGAGTGAGTTTGGTCCAGGAGCTTGTGTAGGCTTCCTGGAGGGAGGGACTGTTGTCTGCACTCTGGTAGGTGGAGCTGAGTCTTTTCCCTCTGATCTGGAGGGCCACATCAGGTGGTGTGTTTTGGGATGTCTGTGAGCTTAGTACGACTTTAGGCAGCCTGTCTGCTATTGGATGGGGCTGTATTCCTATCTTGCTGGTTGTTTGGCATGACACATCTAGCACTGGAGCCTGCAGGCAGCTGGGTGGAGGTGGTTCATGGTATTGAGATGGATACCTCCAGGAGAGCACAAGCTGATTAATAGTCCCTGTGCCTGGGAATTATCTGGTGGTCCAGCATCCTGGAATCAGCACTCCCATCCTGGAGGCCCAGGCTCGACCTCTGGCTGGGAAAAAAAGAGCCCACCAGTTTCACAGTGTGGCCAGAGAAAAAATCAAGAAAATAAAGAAGAAAAGAAAACCAACAGGCAAACAAAACCCAAGACAAATAACAAAGAGAAAAACAAACACACAGTAGCAACAACACAACACACACACATACACAGAACAAATAAAGAAAAAAGAGAAGAAAACAAATAAACAGATACAGCAAATCTAGGACTCATGATGACAACAAAATCAAACTAACAGAAACAAAGAAGCGGATAGAAAAGAAAAGAAAAATAGTTTAACCCCCCAAAAAACAAGAGAACAAACAAACAGAAGAATTTTAAAAAATGAATGAATGAATTCTCTGGCATTCCACTCTCTTGGACTCGGCGCTCTTACCCCAGAGGCTAAGGCCCGACCCCTGGCCCAGGAACCAAGACCCTATAAGCCGTGTGGCACAGCAAAAAAAAAAAAAAAGAAAAAAGAAAACCAATAAAACCCAAGACAAATGATAAAAGTAAAACCAAAGAAAAAATAAAAGAACAATTTAACAAACAAAAGAACCCAAAACAAATACTAACAAAAAACAGTAAGTAATCTAAAATAAAAGCAAAGAAAACACAAAGCAAACATACAAAAATTATCAAAATAAAGGAAAACCAAAAAACAATAACAAGACTAAAACACAAAACAACAAAAAAGCAAAGTAAAAATAGAAAAAAAATTATTAATTAAAAATAAATAAATAAAAAGAGGGGTTTCCCTGCTGGCGCAGTGGTTGAGAGTCTGCCTGCCGATGCAGGGGACATGGGTTCATGCCCCGGTCCGGGAAGATCCCACATGCTGTGGAGTGGCTAGGCCTGTGAGCCACGGCTGCTGAGCCTGCACGTCTGGAGCCTGTGCTCCGCAACAGGAGAGGCCACAACAGTGAGAGGACCACGCACCACAAAAAATAATAATAATAAAAAATAAAAAACAAAGAGAAAAGAAAAATAAGTAAAAAATAAAGAGTAATTAAAAAAACGAAATCAACAACAGGGGACTTCCCTGGTGGCACAGTGGTTAAGAATCTGCCTGCCAATGACCAGGGCACACAGGTTTGAGCCCTGGTCCAGGAAGATCCTACATGCCGTGGAGCAACTAAGCCTGTGTATCACAACTACTGAGCCCGTGTGCTGCAACTACTGAAGCCTGTGTGCCTAGAACCTGTGCTCCACAACAACAGAAGCCACCACAATGAAGAGCCCATGCACCACAACGAAGAGTAGCTCCCACTCACCACAACTAGGGAAAGCCTGCACACAACAAAGAGTAGCTCCCACTCACCACAACTAGGGAAAGCCTGCGCGCAGCAACAAAGACCCAATGCAGCCAAAAAAAAAGGAAACAGAACAAAACAAAGAACAAAAAGAAAAAAATAGTAATAATCATAGTTTTCTGAGACCTGTGTTGTCAGTGTCCTTGCCCCCTCAGTGAGCCACAGCCCACCCCTGCCTCCCCAGGAGGCCCTCTAATACCCCTAGGTAGGTCTCTGGACCCAGTGTGGGCACTGTGGGGACAGCTCAGGCACTGAGCTGGCCCAACTCCTGTGTGTACTTGTCCCCAAAGTCCACAGCTGCTAAAGTTAGGCTGGTCTCAGTTGTGGGAGTACTCATTGTCCATTCAGATATTCCACAGATGCAGGGTTTACCAAGCAGATCACGGGAATCTGGCCTCACCTCTGTGTGTGGGCCACCCTCAGCCATCTGTTCCCCACCTAGGCAAGAGGGGGCGAAAGTAGCAGTTGATTGGGTCTCTTCGGCTGATTGGGACACTTATTCAGGCCATGGAGGGATAAGGCAGCCACAACCAGGGTTGCGTGAAGTGCCTGCAGCAGCAGAGACCAGCAAGAAGTTGTAACAGACTGGGATGCACTCACTCTGGTGGGATTCCCTCCCAGTGCCCACACAGGCAGGGGCTGGTGGGTGGGGAAGGAGACTTCAGTGGTGGGCCTGCCGCTTGTGCACCACTCAACAGTGGCACCTCATTTCCATGGCAGTCCACGCTTCCTCTAGGAGCATTCCTGGCCATGGAGCACCTCACTCCTATCCCCTCAGGTTGTCTCTGCACAGCCAATAGCAGTCCTCTCCCCAAATCCACTCTCCTAACCCCACACTTTAGCACTCTGACCCCACCAGCACTGGCAGCTTCTCATCTCAGGAGGTGCCCAGGGCTGATTCCAGAGGAGGCTTTCGTGTGGGCAGCATGTGTGGACCTGCTGGGGCCCGCATGGTCAAAGGAGGGTTTGGCAGTAGTGGCATTAAGGACCCTGGAGCCTGTGCACCGCTCAGGACCCTGGAGCCTATGTGGCACTCTCAAGGGATCTTGAACAGCAAAATAATTTGGAGAAAGAAGAATGTAGCTAGAGGACTCCCAAATCCTGATTTCAAAACCTCCTAGAAAGCTACAATAATCAAAACAGTATGGTATTGGCATAAAACAGACATATAGACCAACAGAAGAATAGAGAGCTTAGAAATAAACTTTGGCATATATGGTCATTTGATTGTTGATAAGTGTTCCAAGGCCACCCTGCGGGGGAAAAGACAATCTTTTCAATAACTGGTGCTAAGAAAACTGAATATCCACATGCAGAAGACTTAACATGGCATACAAAAATAACTCAGAATGCATCAAGGACCTAAATGTGTGACTTAAAACTATGAAACTCTTAAAAGAAAACATAGGGTAAAATCTTTATGTTATCAGATGTAGCAATGACTTCTTGGATATAACACCAATGTCAGAGGCAACAAAATAAAAAACAGCCATATTGGATTTCATGAAAATTTTAAATTTTGTTAATCAAAAAATAATATCAACAGAGAAAAAATGCAACCCACAGAAGAAAATATTTTCTATCATATATCTAATAAGGGATTAATATCCAGAATATATAGACAACTCCTAAAATTCAACAACAATAAAACAAACAACTTGGTTTAAAAATGGGAAGAGGACTTGAATAGGTATTTCTCCAAGAGTGCAGCATTACTCACATTAGCTAAATCGCGTAAGCAGACCAATTGTCCATCAACTGATGAATGGATAAGCAAAATGTGGTATACAGTACAATGGAATATTATTTGGCCTTAAGAAGGAAGGAAATCCTGATATATGATACAATGTTGATGAACCTTGAGGACACTGTGTTTAAGTAAAATAAGCCAGTCACAAAAAAGAAAAACACTGTCTGACTCTATCTGATGTACTTATAGTAGTCAAAGACAGAAAGCAGAATGGTGGTTGCCAGGAACTGGGTACAGAATTTCACTTTTACTAGATGAAACCAGCTACAGGCATGGATGGTTGTGATGGTTGCACAACATTATGAATGTATTTAATACCAATAAAATATACACTTAAAATGGTTAATATTTGTATACACAAATATCAAATCATTATGTTGTACAACTGAAACTAATATGTCAATTATACCTCATTTTAAAAAATGGTTAAGATGCTAAATTTTATGTTATGTGCATTTTACCATAATAAAAAAACTGGGAAAAATCATATATGTTTTAAATAAATTAAGAGAAAAATACAGTTTATTATATTTATCCATATTCATCATTTCTGATACTCTTCAACCCTTCCCCCAAATCTGACTTTCTGTATATTATTATCTCACTTAATGAAGTACTTCCTTTGACATTTCCTTTAGTTCATGTCTGTTGGTGATGAAGTCTCTTAGTTGTTCTGTTTTTTCACTGGATGTGGAATTTTGGATTGACTGAATTTTTTTTTTCTTTCAGCAGCTTAAAAATAATTGTCCACTGTCTTCCTGTCTTCTGTTCTCCACTCTTTGTAATGATATGTCATTCATCATTCTTAACATTGTTCCCATGTATAAATATTTTGGATTCCCCCCCACCCCAGCTTCTTTTAAGAATTTTTTTTCTTTAGCTTTTCAATAGTTTGACCATCATTCACTTAGGTTTTTTCCTTGTATTTACCTTTCTGGGGTTTGCTGAGTTTTGTGTTTCTTCACATTTATGTCTTTCAATATATTTGGAGAAATTCCAGTTATTTCCTCAATTAAATGTCTGCCTCATTCTTTCTCTCTTGATCTTCTCACACTCTAAATATATATAGATATGTTAAAATTTTTGATATTTACCCATGTCACTGAGGCTCTTTTCATTTGTTTTACAATTATTTTCTTTCTATTTTTAAGATCAGATAATTCCTATTGTTCTATTTCAAATTCCATAATTTTTTTTTTCTTCTGTCATCTTTATTGTGGTGTTAAGCCAGTTCAGTGAATTTTCATGTCAGTTATTCTATTTTTAAGTTCTAGAATTAACACAGGGGTTTTGGGGTTTCTTTTTTTTTTTTTTTTTTTACAGTTTTTATTGTTATGCTGAGATTCTCTACCTGTTTTAGCACTATGAGAATACACTCTTTACATCACTGGGCATAATTACAGCCTACTTTAAAATGCCTGTCTGGTCATTCTAATGTCTTGGTCATCACAGATTTAGTTTCTGTTGTCTTCTTTTCTTTAAGTGTGAGTCATATTTTCTGTTTATTTATATAGCAATTTTGAATATTATATTTTCTGGATTTGGTGATTGATGCATTATTGAAACTGAATTGTTACTATCTTCTGAAGAATGCCAATTGTTTTTGTTTGTTTGAACAATTAAGTTGGTTGAATTCAAGTTCTAAACTCTCTCCCCCATGATGAGTGGAAGCTACAATTTCTGTTCTGTTCTTTTAGTCTTTTTTTTTTTTTTGCAGTATGCGGGCCTCTCACTGTTGTGGCCTTTCCCATTGCGGAGCACAGGCTCCAGACGCGCTGCACAGGCTCAGTGGCCATGGCTCATGGGCCCAGCCGCTCTGCGGCATGTGGGATCCTACCAGACCGGGGCACGAAACCGTGTCCCCCGCATCGGCAGGCAGAATCTCAACCACCACGCCACCAGGGAAGCCCTCTTTTAGTCTTATTGGACTTTTTTGAGTGAGCTCTGTGCATTCATAGTTCATACATCAGCCAGAGATTTGGGCAGAGTTCATACATAGACTTTGGGTCTTCCCATCTGAGGTGTTTTCCTTTTTAGGATTTTCCTTTTATTTTTTAAGTGTGGTGATAGCCCAAAACCTTGCTCTCTGATTTGTCACACCAGAAACACTTCATGTTTCTAGCCAAGTTTGCACAACGCAATGCAGCATGCACATGACTATACCCTACTTCAAAGTCATAAAAACATATATTCAACCAGTATTTTCTTCTTCCAAAAGTTGTTTCTCTCTGCTTTTGCCATCTCTACAGTGCTTTCAAGTAGCTGTTTTTTATCCAGAGTTTAAGTAGCGAGTTGGATTCTCGTTGTAAAGAAATTTAAATATTATTTTTAATATGATTTATATGATTTGAGCTCATTTACATGTTTAATAGACTTTACTTGAGTTTCTTTTTTATGAATATACTGTATTTTTTTTTTTTTTGGCTGCACTGCCAGGGATTGAACTTGCACCCTCGGGAGTGAAAGCACAGAGTCTTAACCACTGGACTGCCAGGAAATTCCCGAATATATCACATTCTTAAAAGTATTAATTAAGAATTTGTTTTATGTGGCAGTGCAACAGGTATATAGAGAAATAAATTATCTGAATGTTTCCTCACTTTTGACTGTGTGATGTAAGCTTTGGAATTTATGAGAGCAAGGAAACTTAAAATAAGCAAAAAATATTACTTGGTGTCTCCAATAGAAAACCGCATTATTTAGAGTATAGACTTCTGGGTTATCCAAATCTAATTCTACGGGATATCTAAACTCTTCGTTCCTTTTATGTTATTTTACAACTCTGTAAGGTGCAGGTAAATTACAGTAATGCAAATAATTCTCATGATAAACATGCAAATAAATTCTGTCTGATGGAGTTTCAATATACTTCCTTCCCCTCAAGGAAGATGCTGGTTTTTAGTCTATTTACAAATTCACTTTAATATTCCTGATCTATACATGTGTCTGTTCTTTGGATCTCCCTTTGAACTGGTTTTAACATCTGCCTGATTCCTTCATTAATGATGATTTTTAAAAATCTTTAATATATGCTTTATATTTGTGTGAAAGCTATGATTTTACCTTTATTTGAAAATTTTCTCTTGACACAAAATACAAAAATAATTCAGTGCAAGTCATACTAATAGGCACTTAGTAATCCATCATCCCATACCCTTCTTGGGAATTTATTTTATCAAAAATTTTTAAATTTATTTAAACTTTTATTCAGTGTGCTTCGTGATTATATGTACTTCCTTAGTCACTTGGATAACCAATGAACAGTGAGCTTACCAGTTATAAAATATTTTTTAAAGACAGCTTTGGCTGCTGGAAAGTACTTTCTTATATTAAGCCAAAATCTTCAGGCAATTTCTAACTATTGGGTCTAATTATATTTCTTATGCCATACAGAATAAATATAATCCCATTGTTACATAATTGTCCTTCAAATATAGAAAATAGCCATATTCGCTCTTAACCATTCTTCCCCTTCCAGGAAAAATCTCCTGAGTTCTTTAGCCTTCCTGAGATGGATTGGAATCCCTTAATTATATTAGACACTCTGATATGGCACTACTTCACAATAGACCCTATAATTCTATGACTATAAATTGATGATTACATTAGCAATTTTGGCAAAGACATCACTATGCTTATTTTCACACAGAGATAAAATCATAATATGTGCTTCTGTCCATCCATATTTTTGGTACACAATATTTTAAGATTTTGTTTGAGGGCTTCATTTACATTTTAATGATATGACTAGTGTTTGGTTTCAATTCTATAAAATGATCTTGACTATATATACATATACTTTATTTATAAATTTATTTTGTAATATTTTATATTTGCAATGATACCTTTTTGGCACTGTCTTATTTTTTACTCTTTTTAATTTTGGAGGCATTTTAGATTTTTATTTTTGTTCACGTTTAGCTTGATATGTGTACCTTTTTATAGTGCCTAATGTTTCTTATTTATTATTCAACTATTTAACTTTTGTTTTCATTTGATCCCTATTATTATGGAATAATCAATAAGCTTTTTCTATTTTTCTATTTTCTCATCTTCTCCTTCTACTTTTTAGTTACATTACATCTGCATTGATAGAACATTTGCTATTTGTATAATTTCCCTTCTTGTCACCACTTTGTTTTCAAAGGAAACAAACAAACAAAAAAACCATTGGGAAACACTGAATATGACATATTAACAGTAAATATACATAAAATGATAGGATAAAACTGAAACCAAAAGCATGTCATATTACAGTATTACAATGGTCATGATCAGTTTTTTGGCCAGTCTTCCCAGAAATCATTTGGTCTGGATAGAACTTGTTCACTGGTAGATTCCTCAGGAAGGGCTTTTGAGACTAGTATCCCCTGCTTCTTGAAGGTTAAGTCCTATTTATTTCTACTTTAATATTTCATTATGGCTTGGCTGGATATAAAATCCTTTGGTTCATACTTTCTTTCCTATAGTTTCTAAAAAATGCTACTCTGCTGATTTGTTTTGTAATTGTTGTTAATATGATGCCAATATTAATTTGTTCCCTTAGTATATGACTTGATCTTTTTGTCTAGAGACCTAAGGTTTTGTTTTGTTTTGTTTCCTTCAATATTAATTTCTAAGAATTGTATAATGATATGTTTTGGAGTCATCTGTTTCTGGCCCAATTTTTCCAGAAATAGTGGGTCCTTCTAATAAATAAATTCAGGTGTTTTATTTCTTGAAAAAATAGTTTTAAAAATGATTCTATTCCATTGCTAGTTAAAAAAAAAATTTAAGGTCTCCAATTATTTGTATCTTGGGTCTTCATTTTCCTATTTTATTTATCAGTCTTTTTTGCTCCAATCCTTTCAAACCACTTTATGTTCCATTAGTTATTTTTACGCCTTATCTCAATATTCTCAACTTAATCTACTCCCTTTGGGGTACCTTATGCTCTGTCCGCATTTTAAATTAATTTTTGTCTTTTCCTTCTATTTCATTCCTGATTATCATCCTATTTCACAGCTTTCTGAATTTTTTTCAATTTTTTTGAGTTTTAAAATTTCTGATTTAAGTTTTTTTTTAAAATTTATTTTTGGCTGTGTTGGGTCTTTGTTGCTGCGCACAGGCTTTCTCTAGTCGCAGCAAGGAGGGACTACTCTTCTCTGTGGTGCGCAGGCTTCTCATTGTGGTGTCTTCTCTTATTGTGGAGCACGGGCTCTAGGCACATGGGCTTCAGTAGCTGTGGCATGTGGGCTCAGTAGTTGTGGCTTGCAGGCTCTAGAGCGCAGTCTCAGTAGTTGTGGCACACAGGCTTAGTTGCTCCACGGCATGTGGCATCTTCCTGGACCAGGGCTCAAACCTGTGTCTCCTACGTTGGCAGGCAGATTTTTAACCACTGTGCCACCAGGGAAGTCCCAAGTTGTTCTTACATAAACACTAATGCTTGTTTAATAACATTTAATTTAGGTTGGAGTGTTATGTTATAGTTCCCTTCTGCTTCATTACTATTCTTTCAGGAGTTTTCATGAGCTCAAATTTTTATTGTTATTTTCTGTTTTCTTTCTAGCTTTGTATGGATGGAGACGAGCACTTGTTTATTTTGAGATGTCATCTTCTGGGACTAGTAAGCAGTTGTATGCAGGCATGGCTGAAGTGTTTCAGATAGTTTACTAAGTTTTGTAGTTGACTTTGTTCTTTTCTCTTGATATAATGATATATAGTCTTTCAAGAGGAGATAGTTGTGTTTTCTGATTTTCCGATTCTGTTTGCCTGTTTCTACAGAGTCAAGCTACTTTTATACACCCTTGGAATTTTTTTAAAAACCTTGGCTAAACACAATCCATGATACAAACTTTCTCTCCTTGAACTTTCTTAATCATACTCTTTAATACCTACCTCTTATTTCCTTTTTCATTGTTACCACTAAGTCTCAAAATAATGAATCCCTTTTATAAGTTTTCCCCTTTTCACCAGAAGCAATGTCTTCTTGAGCCTCTCACTTTGAGTCCTGCACACAAAATTGCTTTCACTTCTTTAATAACTCTTTTCTGAGTTACTGTTAACAAACCTGACTTGAATATTTTCTTATTGAGTGTAGGAGTCTCTTTCTAGGGGCAATTTTATCTGAGTTCCATCACTCTTGGTCCCTTGTTCTTCTAACTATTTCTACCTCTATCCCTCCTCACAAGCACAGGCTCTGGTTGTACATCTGTGCAATTTGGGTGTTTATTGACTTATCCATGGTTTAGGGCTTGTAGTGATCTCCATGCCCTAGTTATGCTGTAGGCATGAGTCAGGGGTGGTTTTATTTCTTTTTCTTTTTGATCTCTATGGATTTTTTGGAAGATGTATGAAAATCTTGAATTATACTGTTGCTATCATCCTATGAAATATTAGAATGCAACAATTGCTCTTAAACTGGTCCTGATTAGCTCTCACTGGAAACAGAAAAGCCAGAGTCATAGTGATATGATAGGTCACAAAGATATATGAAAAGACTGATATATAGAAATCTGTATTACTTTAACATGAAAATTCAAGAATGTTATTCTTACTGGTCTATTTTCAAGAATTTTGAATACAAGCAAGCCCTGATTAATATGCATCAGGGATAAAATATTATGATTTTAGAATTTGTCTATTGAATTCCTCTCAAAAAACAAAAACAAATTATCTGTGTAGATTGAATTATAGTTCTAAATTATTCATGCCCCTCTAATGCTGGCCTATATCCATATCATTGGCATACCTCTGTGGTAAGCAGAATATAATTACGCATCTCTTTTCTTTGAGCTTAGCCAATTGACTTGCTTTGGCAAAATATGTTAGTATATGTGACATAAGCAAAACCTTAAAATGTGTTTAAATATTTGGGTTTGCCTTCTTGAACTCTTATTTTAGTCATGAGAAAATCATGCCTCAGATAGTTGCCTCTCCATGGAGAATGAGACCCACATTGTGCAAACCTGGTTCTAATATGAAACTTGGAGGCAAACCCAGTCTAGATCAATGGAATTAAAGATGACCCACAGTTTCATGGATAAAGAAATAAGTCTACTGTTGTAAGCCACTGAGTTTTAGCGTGGTTGGTTATACAGCATCACTTACACAATTGTTACCAACAAGAGCTATGATAAAACCTAAAACTGATGGCAGTGTTTTGGGAACTGGTCAGCAGATGACAAGCATATTGTAATAGGAGGCTAGAAAAACTGTAAAGGAAGTTATAAAAAGGGGGAAAATTTTTAACCTATGCCATGTAGCGGCTAAATGTTTGGTAATACTGTCACTTATTATAGTGGGGAGAATAGAAAATATACCTAATGAACTTTTCATGTTGATTGAGGAGATTTTGAGGTCGATTGCTGAGATCCCAAGGTGGCTGCTACAGGCTGCATATGATTAAGTTCTATAAGACTGCAAAGAACTGGCCAGGATAAAAATAGAGTTGAGAGGGAATATGAATAATCCAGGAATGCTAAGATTGCAAAATTGGAAAGTTAAACTGCTTTTCACCATATTAAATATATGGCTATTAAGATATAGCCTCAGGGGAAAGAATAATTCTCTGGTACTTCCAATAAAATATAGCATCAGAGTATGTTAAAATTAAATGTGTGACTATAATACCATTTTTAAACCTCTGAAAGAATTAAATGAGCATCTAGTAGATCTCTTCAGCTGGAAAAAAATGAGGAGTGCCTCCTAGAAAGTTTAAGAGTATGGTCTCCCAGATGTCTTATACACCTAGGGAAACTATCATTGCAATGAAATAATTGTGGTTGTAGCTATTGGAATGTGAAATTGAATGAAATCAAATACATAGAAATTTTACAGTTTTTGAGAGAGATGTATTGGCAAAATCTCTCTCATCTGGACTAAAAGAAACTGAAAGTGTGAAAGATGTAAAAAGACCATTGAGCCTTCTCCTTTATGTGGAAAGCAGGTTCAAAATCTCCTCTGCTCTGAAGAAAAACATATTCTCCCATGTGTTCTTCAGAAGTGACCAAGAAGATGTTTTTAGAAAAGGAAAGGCCTCCTAAATGACAGAAAAGGAGCAATGGAGAACAGTGGGTGAGGGAATCATGCCCAGAGAGCAGACACAGGACCAAATCAAAGAGCATTGCCTGCTCCTAGGATGTGTGGATTTGGCACTATTTGCCGAGCAGGGGTATGAAATTTCTATGGACAATTGACTGGCATGTGCATTCCTTTATCACTTTTTTTGAAGGGGAATGTTTATGATGCTTTTTCCCATCCTTGTTATACCACTGTACTTCAGATTCTGCTGAAATTTCAATTAGCTTATGAACCACAAGGAACTGCATCTGGGCATAATGTAGATCTTCTGATTCTCAACTTTGAGTCTACTCCTTTTGGTGAAACTTTTTGGGGGGGGGTTGCCTAGGAATGAGTATATTTTATATGTGAGTAATTATGACCAACAAAGAAGCTGTGAAAGATTGAATCATTCTTTCTCAATTCTTAACTCTCCTGCAGTAACAATATACATCCACAGTCCTATCATGATGGAAGGAGAGAACTAAGCAACTCTTGCTTTGGGTTTGATCACAAGAGTTGTTTTAACCATAAGATGTTAGTGGATGTAATACAAACAAAGGCTTTAAAAGGTCTTTGAAGCTGAGCTTGCATTCTTGTGCTCCTACCTTTCATGTGTGAAGAATACGCCTTTGGTAGCTTTGGGGTCCAAAAAGGATGAGAGACACTTAGAGATAATCTGAACCCAGCCTGCAGTTTGGAGTTAAGCCCAATCAAACTCATACAAGCCTAACCAAGACCAGCTGAGCCTCAGATCCATAAGCATGAAATAAATACTTTTTATGTTCTGAAGGGTTTTTTTTAAACACAATATTATTATGGTTATATTTAAATCATGCACTCTCTTTTACTTAACAAAATACTTTGATGAACCTTTGGCAATTAGGAAATTCTTACTGCATTGTCTCGAAGGAGCATAAATGAAGAAAAGGTTGAATTTCTTGGCATAAAAAAGTGATATATATTTGCAAGGAAGACCAGAGGCCCAAGCAAACGTGAAGGGACATAACAGAAGAAAATTATCCTGAAATGAAATAACACTTGAATCTGTCGCTTATTTGTAAGTTTTTACTATATTCCAGTAAAAAATTTAATCAAAAGCTCAAATAAGTGATATCCTGATGAGTTTACTGAATGAAGTGCACAATTATTTCTTCTTCTGATTAAAATAACACTCAAAGTTTAAACTATTCTTCAAGCAATTCTTGTGGGGGATTCTCCCTCATATCACCTTCAGCACTCTGTAGAAGGAAGACCCCAGAGCTAGCTCATCCCACTTTTGAAATGCAAAACAAAACAAAACAAAACAAAAAACTGGGTTTAAATACTCATCAGGGCACCTCTGACTACACTGAGAAGTCCATATGGGAGATGACCCTCAGATGAGTCAGAGAGCTCATGCTATTTTTCAAGGTGGAGTTACAAGAGAATAGCTTTTCCTCTCCTGTTGCTAAGCTTTGAGACTCTGTGTCTGGAGCTGTTTATAATCATATTCCTAATTTTCCTAAAGACTTCTCCCACAAAAATCCTTACTTGGAAATAATGAAGTAAACATATGGTACAAAGCACAGAATGGAAGCAAATAAGAACCTGACAGCATTTGAGTACTTATTCCAGTCATCCTTAATGGTAGTGATACTCCTCCCCTTCTTGGTTAGTGTGTGTGCAATTTCAAATCTCTCGTTTTTGCTCATGCCAGTTCATAGTTAATTTCTGTCATTTTCATTGGAACTTTCCTAGTTAATGTGTTAGGCTTCAATTAAAAAAAAAAAAAAACTCCCTTGGCACTATGACAGGGAAGAAAAAAAGCTGTTTATTTATTAGGAGTGAAAAAACATCCTCAGACTTTTTCATACTAATGACATAAGAATAATATCTATAAGTTCTGAATTCTGATTGGATAAAGAGAAAAATTATAAAATCAAGATTTTATACTCATTAAATCATTTTGAACATATAAAGGTAAAGACTGGCATTCTTAAGCAAATCAGGAAATATAGCAAACATAAATTCTTAAAATCAACTTGTTAGAGGCATCTAACCAAAGACTGAATCAAACAAAGAAGTTGGGAATGAAGACACTATACTATGAAAGGACTGGGAGTAAAAACTGAATACCATGGATTATGGAAGTATTGAGTCATGGCAAAATAAATGTGTGAGTTATGTTTAAAAAAAGAAAGAAAATGTTAAGACACTGGGAGAAAAAATATACCATTTGAAAATATATATTATAACTGCAATGGATTAGACCAAAATTCCAGCACTGCAATAAAGTCAAAGGTTAGAAGTAGAAAAGGAGGGAAGCGTGATAAGTTGGACATTGACAAATTAAATGTATCACAGCAGAAAAGGCAGAAAATAAAAAAGAAGACAATTTAAGGGTTAGTTTGTTGAAAGAAAAATGAATGAAGAAAGATAAAAAAGTCACCATAATTTTAAAACAAACAAAATAAAACACCACCAGTCAGTTGCAATACTGATAGTTCATGTGTAACACACTTGAAGAAACATCTTCATAGACAAAAAAGGGAAGCTTCCAAATAGATTTCATAAAACCCATATATCGGTAATCTCTCAAACCTAACAAAAGCAATACATTGCAAACAAAAAAGAAAACTAAATATTGCCCAGAAATATGTCTGCAGAACTGTTAAGTTAAATATCAAGAACCATGCAATAATGAAAGTAACAACTAACTGTAACCATGTACTCTTTATAGAGCAAGAATGTTTTAAAATAATGAAATTTAGTAAGTAAAAAAAAAAAATGAAATTTATTTATTTGATTCCAGTATTAAGTCAAACCTTAAAAAATATAAGACCATTTCACTAGCTTATGCAAGGATATTTAACAGAATTAAACCTTTATTCCTGATGAAAACACTTAATAATACCAGACAGATAATTACTTATTATAAATGTGATCAAATTAGCAAGCAGCCACAATTATGTCAAATTGTAAAAACTAGAAAGTAAAAACTAGAAAGATTTCCTTTAAAATTAGGAAAATTATATGGATACCTACACTCAATACTGCTATTCAACAATACTTTGGAAATACTAGTCTATACATAGATGCTGGATAATTAAATATACAAAAATACTGAATAGAAAATTTTCTGCCTGATAATTTGCTATTAATATGATTTTACCACTGGGAAAATAAAGAGAAGTCACTGAAAAAATCTATAGAAAAACATATGGGGACTTCCCTAGTGGCACAGTGGTTAAAAAGCTGCCTGCCAATGCAAGGGACACTGGTTCGAGCCCTGGTCTGGGATGATCCCACGTGCCACAGAGCAACTAAGCCCACGGGCCACAACTACTGAGCCCATGTGCCACAACTACTGAAGCCCGCACACCTAGAGCCCATGCTCCACAACAAGAGAAGCCACCACAATGAGAAGCCCGCTTGCTGCAACAAAGAGTAGCCCCCGCTCACTGCAACTAGAGAAAGCCTGCACGTGGCAACAAAGACCCAATGCAGCCAAAAATTTAAAATAATGAATTAACTAATTAAAAAAATATGAATCTAATAAGGTGATGTAGTCACAAAATTAATGTAAAAATTTTTGTCACAAAATATAAGAAAAGATTTCATTAAGTTATAGCAACAAAAATATAAAACTAGGAATAAACTTGCATGGCATTTGTAATGATAATATAGAAAAAAAGATAAATGGCCAAAGGACATAAGGGAAGACAAATAAATGTAAAAATATACTGTATTTGTGGGGGAAATAAACATTAGAAAAGCCCAATACTGTAAAACTATCCATCCTTCTCAAATTTGTCTAGAAATTGAATGTGGTCTTAATCAAGATAGTAACAGTATGTTTTTCTTGGAACTTAAAAAAAGTTGATACTAAATTTAGTCTAAATTTAAAAACATGGAAAGATAATCAGGAAATTTTTCTAAAAAGGAAAAATGAGAGCAGACTACCCTTAAATTTAGTAAAACTGAAAATAAATCAATATCAATAAAATCTTTTTCTTACTGGTTGGGGCTAGACAAATCAATGAAATATGCTACAATCTCCATATAAAAAAATTTTAAATATAGAAATTTAATATACATTAAAGTGTATTGCAAATAAGTGGGATAAAATATATATTATTAACTTCTTTTCTTGGTACTACTGGCCAGCATTTGTACTAGCAAAGTGGGGTTTGGATGTATTCTTTGTTCAGTACTTACACTAAAATAAATCTGAGATGTAGTAAAGGTTTAAAATTCTAAATAAAAAATAGAATAAAAGTTCTAAAGTAAAACATGGGAGACGATGTTTTTTAATACAGAGTGGGGAAAAATACTGAACATGACTTCAGAAAGATTAGAAATGTCTGTAGGAAAGAAATAAGTAATATAAATAAATGGGAAAATTATCATATTTGCAACTCTATAACAAAAGCAAACTTTCTTTAATATAGAAAAAGATTTTACATATCAAAAAGAAAAAATGAATAATCAAAAATAAAAATGTGCATCGAGCACAAAGAGGTAATTTATATAGAAATATACACATATGAAAAGATTCTCAGCCTCATTCATATTTAAATAAACCATTCTGGACAATCATTGTTTTATCAGATTGAAATGATTAAAAAATTATAATAGTTTTGGCAGAAGCCTGGGCTAGAAATAGATACTCTCCTATACTATTGGGGAGAGTGTTAATTAGCACAGTCTTTTTGGAAGGATATGTAATAAAGTCTATCAAAAATTTAAATTCACATACCTTAGCTCAGCATGCCCTCTTTCAAGAACAAGTTTTCTACAGATACACCAGCAGAAGTACCCTAGAAAACCAACACCAGAATGTTCATCATTGCACTGTTTATACGAGTGAAAAAGTGGTTAAAGAAAAGATCCCTCTGTGTTTATCAAGAAATAACTGGCTAAATATATGATGGTACACATTGTTGAAGGAGGTCAACAAGAGAACCTGACAGCAGGTTAACCTGAGAGCTGGACCTGGTCAATTGGAGCCTCCTCACCCCACACTCTCTCCTTGGAAAGAACATTCTGCCCACGTTTCCACAGCCAGAGCCATGTTCAAGGACATAGCCTTAAGAGAACAGGGTATTGTTGAGACTATCTGGACTGGATACAAGACTGAATTCAGTTCAAGCCTCTTATAAACTTTTAAGATTCTGGTGGGTCAGTATAGAGATCTACTCCTGGTGCAGACCCCCAAGACAAGCTTGGTAACAGTAAGTTTCCTTGCCTATTAAACATGCCGCCTACCAGTCTAGAGTGGTCTGCCTCTTTCTTTGGTTTTCTCTGCCCTCCTTGTGCAGGAGCATTTCAGATTTCTCCTGGGGAGCTAAACAGTTCAAACCAATAATTGGTGAGCCAGCCGGGAGACTGAAGAAATGAGTCTTGGGAAAGAGGCATCCTCAGGGGAATTCCTGAGTTAGCCATGGACCTTTATGTGGAGAGGGGTGGCCTGTAGGTTAGATGCTTGTGGACCAAAAAGTGTGAACAAGGACTTCTCTAAAATGCTTGCTGGTTTGATGTGCTTGTTTGAGAGCTGTACAATGGCACTGTGGCAAAGTAGAGAAAAAAGGGCTGTTACAGTGGGCTGGCCTTTCCTGTGGTAGTTCAGCTGGCCACTGATGCCCAACTAGAGGCTGAAGCTCGAGCTAGAAAGTTGGAAGAAGAACTGAGGTTAGAGAAGGATGTGTGGGTGTCCTCTGCTCTGTTCACTTCGGGGCTGGCAGACAAGGGGGAGAGCAGGATAATAAGTTGGAGACCTTAGCCTGCCATTTTGAAAGTTGGGGTGGGGGTGCAAGCTGCCTCAGATTAAGATCTGAGCCCTTGTGACAAAGCCTGATTGGGACACTAAGAGGTGGAATCCCTGGGAAAGTGAGGAGGATGTTGTAATTGACAACAGTGAAACAGATGAAACACCTTGTGACCTCTGACCTTTAATACAGAGGAAAGCAGAAGCACAGCAACCACAACCCCAGCCGGCTGGGCAGCCTCCGACTCAGGGAACATTCATGCTGAAAGAATATACTCCTGCTGAGCCCATTGACATAGCTGCCCATCTCCAGCAAAAGGCCAGGTAAGTATCCAGGCATAGTTAGTGAGGTTATGGGATGTGGAGTGTGCTGCCATTTCTCTGACCAGGCAGGAAGCAGAGAAAATCACCACACACCCTGCCCTCCAGCAGCACCTGAATGGCCCTGGGAAGTGAGTAAGGGAAATTCAGTTGACTCACTCCCTTGCAGATTGGGTTATTCTAGCCTGCAGGGAGTTTGGCCCAATGAGGGGGAACTTCCTGGGCACTGGAGACCCTGGAAATCTATAGAGGAGGTACAACAAATTGTTAGGGAGTTGGAAATGAGACAGGCCATCCATGCTCCTGTCTTTGAAATCCCTGATCCAGTCACATTCCCTTCAGGAATGAAAGCAAAGATACTCCAGTCTTGGAGTATACTCATACCTGTTATGGGATGCTGGTATCCATGCTGAGCCTGGTCATGGGACAAGACATTCATGATGCTTGGCAATCCATTACTGGTCTGAGAGAAACTAACAAATCCTGGAACAGGTATCAGCTGTGAGAAAGATCCGAGACAGGGAGGAAACTGCTGTAGTCAAAGCGCTATCCCAATCTCCTGTGAAGGGTCCAGTAAAAATACCCTGGAAGTAAATGTGGATTGACCTCGGTGCTCCTTTATTACCCTGCAGTTTTGAGCAGACTGAGGAATGCCATCAGGGCGTCCTCTAGCCAAAGTCAGGCATCAGAGGAGAACTGTCCCTTGTCTTCCAGGACCATGAGTACCTTAGCTGTGTTCAGTCATGGATGGGAGTAAGCTGTGGGAACCATAACCTCAGCACAAATGCACTGGTATCTTTCTGAGCACAACACTGGGACCCTTGATGATCAATGAAGCCCTGTGTAGTTGCAGGGCTTTGAGGCATAATTCCTAATCCATCTTCCAAATTCTTCTCCAGAAGAGGAAAGAGACTTTGAATAAGGAGGAAGAAAATATTGATACCATTTCTCCTTTTACTAAATTCCCTGCCTAATGCACTCATTATTGGTTGTAAATGGTAGAATAATAAAGACCTAGGGTTAGTGATTCACCTGTATCAGGGTAATGAGAAGGGATATTTTCAGAGTAAAAATAGAAAAAGAAAATAAAGGAAAAAAACATCATCTAAAGGTATCTGAAAATGCCCCCAAAATCCTATCAAAACCTAAATAACTTAATGTCACATATCTACACTGATTAAACCTGGCTTTTCTAAAGAAGCAACATCAAGATAGATAAGAATAATTATTCATTTTTTCTGTTTTGTTTAATTATGTGTGTTGTGGATTTGAACCTATTTTTTATTTTAAATGTGCAATGTTTCAGATACATTATGTTTAATATAGGTTTATATGAGTAATCTGGGATCCCAAATATCATTTATGACATTCATAACATTCCTTCTAAAAGAAGTGGCTTGCAAGTTTCCAGGGATGAATTTGTAGATGAGATTTTGGGATACAACCTATTTGCAAGTTGGAGATGTCTTGTATCTTTCAATAGCACACTATGCAATGTTTGCAAAATGTTTCCATCTCTGTTATTTGAGACTGCCCATACCACTGTGGAGTAGGGAAGTGGGCAGCAACTGTCTTTAATTCCTTCTTTCTCCATCTGAAATTCTTTTTTTTTAAAACATCTTTATTGGAGTATAATTGCTTTACAATGATGTGTTAGTTTCTGCTTTATAACAAAGTGAATCAGCTATACATATACATATATCCCCTTATCCCCTCCCTCTTGCGTCTCCCTCCCATCTTCCCTATCCCACCCCTCTAGGTGGTCACAAAGCACTGAGTTGATCTCCCTGTGCTATGCGGCGGCTGCTTCCCGCTAGCTATCTATTTTACATTTGGTAGTGTATATATGTCCATGCCACTCTCTCACTTCATCCCAGCTTACCCTTCTCCCTCCCCATGTCCTCAAGTCCATTCTCTATGTCTGCGTCTTTATTCCTGTTCTGCCCCTAGGTTCATACCTGGGTACCCAGAAATCCCTGCCCGAGACTGTCTTCATTTTTCTCAACGACCTCCTCCCAATTTACATTTAAACATACCTGTTCTGAAGCAAAACTCACACATAAGAGATTCCTGGTATGCTAGAAACGTACAGTATATTTATTGCTTGGTGTTACATGGGTGCATATAAATGTAATAATTAATTGAGCTCTCCACTTAAGATTTGTGCAGTTTAGGTAATTATAGTTGAATTAATTTTTTTGAAAACTTACCTGTTCTAAATTTCATAAGTAACCCTATAAATTAAGCAAAGGTAATGAACCATTGTTCATAGTGAGTATCTGCATTTTACTCAACACCATCATCAACTTTACCCCAAGCCACACAAATAGAATGAAGCTAATATTTAAACTTTTAAGTGCTAGAGGTTGGTTGAAGGATTTGCTTTAAGATGTTCATTTTTGCATGTTTCAGATCACCTTATTTTTCTTTCCAGAGCACAATTTCTGACTGGGGGGTGTTGTAATACTGAAGTTGTTACTAGCAAAGGCACTAGTGGTAAGTAAGTCTAGAGCCTGCCGGTAGGAGCTAGCTTTCGGAGAAAAATATGTTGAAGAAAGTTTACGTTGCCTCAAATTGGAAGAGTTAAATAAAGAGATTTTACATAAGATCTTATCACTTTTGAAGTTATGGGCTCATTTCAGACGCTGACAATTGTCTCCACATATGTGTGTATATATATATATATGATGAGTGGGGAGAAGAATAGAAATTATCTTTCATTTGACTCAATGAAGAAAAGATTTTCAACCAAAACTTTAAAATTTCTGAAGTATTAAATTCAAATGAATATATAGAATGAACTCATATTTTCATATACATAATTAAATATATGAATATATATTACTTTTATCAATAAGAAAAATGATTTTGAATTGGTTAATTCCAGAAATTACAGGAGAGGGTATCACCAACTAAAATGCATTTGGAACTATAACCTGAAGTTTAACTATAACCTGAATGCCCTGATCAGAGCAACATTCCACATTTTAAAACTCTGCTTGGGCTTCCCTGGTGGCAGTGGTTGGGAGTCTGCCTGCCGATGCAGGGGACACGGGTTCGTGCTCTGGTCCGGGAGGATCCCACATGCCGCGGAGCAGCTGGGCCCGTGAGCCATGGCCGCTGAGCCTGCGCGTCTGGAGCCTATGCCCCGCAACGGGAGAGGCCACAACAGTGAGAGGCCCGCATATCGCAAAAAAAAAAAAAAAAAAAACAAACAACTCTGCTTGACGAGGACATCTCAGTGTGGCATGATCTTTAGGAAATAAAAACAGCTTTCTGTTCTCTGATCTATGATGAAGTATTTTAAATATGTGCATATGTTTACAAAGTTAATTGAGACATTTTAGACATAACTCAAAAAATTAATCAGACATACCATGTTTCTCAGATGAAAATGGGAGCACAATATAAGAGCTTGCACAAGCCATCCATAAAGAACTACCACTCACGTTTTTCTGTTTCATATCTTTCTCCCTTTTCAGCACTCACCAAACACATCATCACTAATGACATGATATATACACAAATATATGTGTGTATGCATATATACGTACATATATATAGTTCCACGCACTAGCATAAAAGCACAGAAAAGGGCAAAGACTGTCTTTGTCTTTTGTCTAACAGCTAGCACCAATACTTGGGATAAAATAGTTGCTCAATAAATATGTTCTGCTTGTCGGACTCACCTCATTCTGTCTTGCCGCTGTAACAAATTACCGCAAACAATTAAAACAACACGGATTCACTATTTCACAGTTTCTATAGGTCAGAAGTCCAGGCACAGTGTAGCTGATTCAGGCTTCATAAGGCCAAAATCAAGGCGTTCCTTTCTGGGGATTCTGCAGATAGATCCCTTTTCAAGCTCGTTCAGATTGTTGGTTGAATTCAGTTCCACATTGTTGTAGCAGGGAGGTCTCCATGCTATCCTTTGGCCAGGGGTCGTTTTCAGCCTCTGCAGGCTGCTTACCTCCCTTAGTTCATGGCCCCCTTTCTGTATCCTTAAAGCCAGCAACAGTGAATAGAATCTTTCTTGTGCTTTGAATCTCTGATTTCCCCCTTTGCCTTGTACCTTGTCTAAATGTTTTCCTAGTCTGCCACATCTCTCCGACTGACTCTTCTACTTGTCTCATCTGTTTTAAGGCCCACAAGATTGCATTATCTTAGCCAGATAATCTTTGTTTTAAAGTCAGTTGATTAGTAACCTTAATTCCATCTCCAAAGCCTCTTCACAGCAGTACCTAGATTCATTTTTTTTAATAACTAGGGGATGAGAATTTTGGAGGCACATCTTCAGAATTTTGCCTACTACAGTTCTAAAAAATGAGAATGCATTTGAGACACTTAATGTGCTTGGCTCAGTGGACAGAACACATGACACAAACAGTACATGTGATTACTAACACACATAAACTTTGCCTTATTGTGCACAAGAAAGTGGGAGGGGGCAGGGAGTTATTTCCACATGCATTATTTTTTTTTAAATTTTTTTAAAAACTGTTTTTGGCTGCATTGGGTCTTTGTTGCTGCGTGTGGGCTTTCTCTAGTTGTGGCGAGTGGGGGCTACTCTTCGTCATGGTGCGTGGGCTTCTCATTGAGGTGGCTTCTCTTGTTGCGGAGTATAGGCTCTAGGCGCGCAAGCTTCAGAAGTTGCAGCACACAGGCTCAGTAGTTGTGGCTCGTGGGCTCTAGAGTGCAGGCTCAGTAGTTGTGGTGCAGGGGCTTAGTCGCTCTGCAGCATGTGAGATCTTCCCGGGCCAGGGCTCGAACCCATGTCTTCTGCATTGGCAGGCAGATTCTTAACCACTGCACCACCAGGGAAGCCCCACACACATTCTTTATCCAAACATTTTAAGGTGAGTTTTTGGCAAGTTGCCATGAGTAGCTTGTCTTAAAGGAAATGTTATGAGAATGGTTACCATATTCTAGAGCACATGCAACTAAGATCCTAGTGAAAACAGAAGAGTATTAAGTGAAGCCATAATATTTTCAAATTAAATAAGAACTCCCTGTTTGGAAGGGAAGTCGCACTAAGAAAAAAGAGGCAAGGCAGAGGGATAAGAATGCTTGAAGGTGGGGTGGAGTATAAGCTTCAGGAAAAAATTAAAGAAAACAGACTTTAACATAGGAACAAAAACTATAAAAATGAATGATGAGATAAGAAAGTTAGGTGAACATAAGGTTAAACTAGGCAGAGGCTTAAGAGAAATTACAAAACTGAAAAGACTGAGGACTTTCTCTACAGCTTCTTTATTTTACAGTCTTGTCCATAAATAATGTACAAACAGACAAGAAAAATGATAACCATATCCTGGTATTAGTTAATACGCTTGTTTTCTTCCAGCTTCCTACTTCCCTATGCAATTAATTCTCTCATCAACAAAAAGAAACATTAGCATAGATGCTTGAAATCTGAAGCTACTCTACAAATATCTGTGACTAGCATACAGTTATCAGTGCCAAATTGATTTAGGTATTAGCATAAAGGAAATTACAAAGACTGCATCAAACCAGATACAATAGATTGCAGTGCTAGTTTTTAATCTCAATACCATGTGTGCATATTCTCAATCCTTGGTTTACTTACAGCAATTTCCTTTCAGTAGCTGTCTTCTAATTTCCCTTGGTAACTCCCCAAATAGGGGAGCAAACTGCCCTACGTATTGCTCCATCTCTGAAGCTAATATCATACCTATGCATCCTTAGAATTTGAATCGCTGCTCAGATGTTCTTTGGAGACTTTCCTAATGAGTTTATTATCAATGTTCTTACTACATATTCCCCTTGTGGGTTTTTACTGACTTCACCTATAAATCTGATTCTCATAACAAATTCATCTTTGGGAGGATTTCCCATCTTCCCTTTTCCACAGACTTTGCACTGCCTTTCTCCTCCTTTTCATTTTGTGACTTTTACATGCCTCTTTCTCGGTAGTGAACTTTAAGGAGCAGAGCAAGAACTAGCACCTGGAGCTACAGTGAACACTGCTGTCCTCTGGGCTGTCACTGAGAGAGTTAAAGTCAGTCTGTGTGGATGGGGCAGAGAGTACTGATGCTTGTCTAAAAGTCATCCTCATGCTGACTCTCCTGACAGCCTCAGAACAGCCCCCGCTTACTTAATAGTCACCAGAGCAAAGGTTAATGATGGTTTCCAACACTTGAAGACAGAAGACTGATCGCAGAACTGAAACATGAAATCTTTGTGATTCATAGCCCTCCTAATATCTCCTTAAACAGGAAGATTGGTTTTCAGTAGAGGGAAGATGCTAATTTCTAGTTGTCTTGTAGTTTCTAGATGACTTGAGACTAACCAACCTAATTCTCCTTTCTCATTTGAATGATTACATTACCTCTTGATTCATCCATCAGTCTTGAATTTAAAGGCTATTATGACTCAGACACAGCCAAACATATTATAAAATCCATCATATTTTTTTTCTATTACTACTTTTTTCTAATTTTGTACACAACAAATCTAAAAGCCATTTGAAAATTGCTTTACAACTGTGCATTTCATTCCAGTAATGTTTTATTCTTTGCATGTCTGTGTTTGTTGTTGGCATTTAAATATCATTCTTCTGCTCAAAATATTTGACCCACTGATAACCAAAAAGCAATCAAGCAAGCAAAGAAAACTCAACTTTCCTCCTTCGTCTAGCTTTCATGGCCTTCCAAAATTTGCACCCAACCTGTGTATCCAAGCTTGAAAAAAACATCTTCCATCAAAATCTTCCACTCTAACTGACTTCATTCATTGAAGGCCCATTTTAAGAAACATTATAATACCTTCACAGCTGGGCAGTAAATATGTGAAGAAGCTCATGTAAGGCACAAGGGATAGCATGGGTTCATTGTCTCTAACCAGGTTGGCTCTTCCTAAGAATATTCATAATCATTAGCTTTTTTTAAATTAAGGAACTTTATTTTTGAAGTGATTTTAGTTTTATAGAAAAACTGAGCAGGAAATAGAGAGCTCCTATATAACCCCTCATATCTGCTGACCCAATTTAATTTTTTTTTTTTTTTTTTTTTTTGCGGTACGCGGGCCTCTCACTGTCGTGGCCTCTCCCGTTGCAGAGCACAGGCTCCGCACGCGCAGGCTCAGCGGCCATGGCTCACGGGCCCAGCCGCTCCGCGGCATGTGGGATCTTCCCAGACCGGGGCACGACCCCGCGTCCCCTGCGTCGGCAGGTGGACTCTCAACCACTGCGCCACCAGGGAAGCCCATGCTGACCCAATTTAGCCCTCCAGCTTCCAGATTGTCACCCATGGCTTGGACCATCCTCATCACTCCTTACACTGTTCTCTTAAAAAAACCTAGCTCACATAAACATCACACAAAAACTACGCATAAGGAGCAAGGCACTGATTTTCATAAAGTAAATCACTTACCTTTTCACTGCTGGAAGTGTGTATGACATTTTACTCTATTTATGAGCTTGCAGGGCTAATGAGAACTCCTTGTGTTAGTTAGTTCCTCCTATTTACACTGTCAGTATTTATGATAAACCAGGTGAAAGAGGTTTACATCAATTCTGGTGCCCTGGTAGGACTAAATGCTAGGCTTTTTAAAGCTGTGGTTACTTGAGTCAAAACTTTAATCCAACTAGTAATCTTCCAGTGGTATTGTTTTTATTTTTACATTTTAGTAGTTTGTTAATGTAACTGTGTCATTTCAGATGTTCTGAGAGCAGAAGACAGGACACCAAGTTGGGACTAGGAAAGCAAGATTGGAGGAAAAAGAATACCTATGAGGGATAAAGTAGGTTGGGAGAGAGCTCACAGGTCTGACACCTGTGGAAAAAAGAGAGGGAAGAAAGGATTGTAAAAAAAAATGTCCTCAGATCACAAAGTAGTTCTGAGAAAGTTTTCAGCCAGGCTAACAGGGAATTTCTAAGCCAAAGTTTCTGATTAGAGGAATCTCATATGGGGCAGGAATAGCCTGATTCTATTCCCTTAGCCATGCTTAGTCACTGGTTGAGAGCAGCACAAAAGTGCCCATGGTCCATGGTGAATCTGATGACCCAGCAGCTAGTGGCTGTCTCTCAGCTATGCAACCCACAGCAGGTTCCCTTGAAGGGATATCTGAGAGGGGCACCTTTATAGTTACCACAGTAAGTCAGCAAAAACTTCCAAACAGTACAATTATGCAAAGAACATACAATTACAGCAATATAAATACATACTATTATAGGTACTATTATCTATCTTCTCAATTATCTTTAATTTTCCTTTTTACTTTTTAACCCCACCCTACATTTCTGCCAGGTGTGACAGAACTAAATTATCCTGACTCTCCCAAGTGTCTTATGACTTAGCTTTCTTACACTCGTATGGTGAAATCAAATGTAACATATCACAGTAGAAGGAGTAATATGATAAAGTAGATATTGCTTTCTGCAAGGAATAACTGTATATCTGGAAAAGTTATGTGTAAATAACAGCCTTAAATTAAAACACATTGTAAATATCATTTGACTGGAACATTTTCATTTAAATAGAACATATAAAATTCATATTATAAAGTGAACACTTTTAAAAAGATAAACACTTTTCCACTGCACTTTTTTTTTCACAACCAGAAGTTGCATTTAGTTCTATTCTCCTTTCCATGTGCCAATGTGGTTTACTCATCTTAGAAAAAAGTATTAATTTAATACCCATCGTGTACAAAGTACTTAGTTTATTTAGGTTAAGAAGATAATGGTAAAAAAACAAAAAACTGAACAAACAAAACCAAAACACAAACAGTCCCATCTTCAAAGGGCTTTTATGATCTTTTTTCCTCTGCTTTATATCCATTTTTGCCCATGAATCTAAATCAGTTAGGACCAGATCTGTGGTAACTGCTCTCTTCATTTTTTTCTTATTCCTTTCACCATTAGCATGGAACACTACCTTAAACCCATATCCTATTTAAACAAGAAGTATGAAAGAGAGTACAATAGACATTTGCCATATTTTCTGGCTGATCAGAATATTTCATAAAATATGAATAAATTTGGGGAACTCCTAATATTACAAGCTCTCCTTCTCCAAAATAGCATTTGGAAAACTTACCTTACCTGCTTCCTTTGCAGTTAAAGTGCAGGCAGGTGATCTGGGCTCCATCCATCAGGCTCAACCTTCATTAAGACAGAAGTGAACAGCTTAAAGAAGTAAGCTCTGAGGGGGAAAAGAAGGGAGTCCATTGTGCTTACAAATGTGCCAGCGATTTCTGATTTGGGGTTTGGAAATATTTCCATGGTTTAGTTCCTGGAGTAAAAATGACATTATTGGTGCGACTAGGGCAATAATTTCTTAAGGGCTTCCTGAGGTAACATACATACCCTCAGTATTTTTATACTATACCCATTCTTCTGTTGGTTTGGGGCATTATTATTCCTAGAAGCTTGTCTGGCAGCTTTTAACAAGCCCCCCCCCCCACAATCCTAGTAGCTGCCTAACATGATTTTACTAAATTATTTTTCAGTTAAATCAGTCACTGTTGAATTGTGGACTGTATTCACAGGAGGTGGAACTTGCTCTAGGAGCTGATTCACTGAGAATGTCTTCATCTTACTTGTAACATGTTTCAAATTCTCTGGCCATCTCAATTTTTCATTCTTGTTTGCTTTGTGAAGGTTCCTGTTTACATTCTAAGGCCTAGAACTTTATGAAAATGCATGTCCACAGAAAGACCTACATGTGAACACATATATCTCATTTCATATGGCTCTAAATTGGAAAAACCCCAAATTCCATTGACTGGAGAATGGATAAACAAAGAGCAGTACATCAATGCAATGGAATATTAATCAGCAATAAAATAGAGCAAATTACTAAATATTATTGACACAAAAGGCTACAAACTGTTTGATTCCACTTATTTTGTACTCTGGAAAGTGCAAATCTGTAGGGATAGAAAGTAGATGAGTGGTTCACAGGGGCAAGGGATAGAGTGAGGAAATTGGCTCCAAAGGAGCCTGAGAGAACTTTCTGTGAAGATGAAAATGTTTTTTATCTTGATCATGCTGCTGGCTACACAAATGCATATATTTTTCAAAATGCATAAAACTGGAAATTAAGGTTTGAATTTTATTATATGTAAATCATACCTCTATGTATAATGATGTATTATCAGGAAAAGTAGATTAAAAACAGTAGATATTACCAGAGATAAAGAGGGACATTTCATAGTGATAAAAGAAACAATTCATCAAGAAGCCACTGTAAATGTATATGTGCCAAAAAATAGACTTCAAAACACCCAAAGAAAAACAAATAGATACGACAAAACTGAAAGAAAAAACAAACACACAATTATAGTTGAAATTTCAACACTCCTCTCTCAAGATTTAATAAAGTAGATAAACACAATAAGTATATAGAATGTTTGAACACTGCTATTAACCAACTTACCTGACATTCAAGGACATTACACCCACAGTAGCAGAATACACTAGTTTTCAAGTACATGTGAAAAATTCACCAAGATAGATGATAATCTGACCAGAAAAGAAGTCTCAATGTATTTCAAAGAACTCAAATGATCTAAAGTGTGTTCTTTCACCAGAATGGAACTAAACAAGAAACTAATAACAAGGTGGTCTAGAAAACTCCCTAATATTTGGATATTAAATAACATGTCTCTAATGACATAGGAAAAAAGAAGAAATCACAGGGAAAACCAGAAAATCTTTTGATCTGAAAAAAATAAAGTATGACTTATAAAAATGTGTGTGACACTGCTAAAGCAGTGATTAGAGTGAAATTTATAGTAATTAGGGCTTAAAATAGATCAAGACAAGTGGTCTCCAATAAATGATCTGTGCTCCTACCTTCAAAACTATAAAAAGGGAAGCAATGTAAATATAAAGTAAGCATATGGAAGAAAATTATAGAGATAATGACAAAATTAATAAAATAGAAAACAAATAAAAAAGAAAAATACCACAAAACCAAAAGTAATTTCTTCTAAAAGATCAATAAAATTAATGCATCTCTAATCAGACTTATCAGGAAAAAAGACAAAAGACTCAAATTATGAGTATCAAGAATTAAAATGGACAAAATTACAGATCCCACAGACAAGATAAGGATAATAAAGAAACACTGAAAAAAGCTTGTTGATAAAACCCACAACTTAGATTAAATGGATAGAATATAAACTACCAAAGCCCCTTCAAGAAGAAATAACTTGAGTAGTCAAATAACACTTAAAGAAACTGAATTGATAGTTCAAAACCTTGCCACAAAGAAAACTCCAGGGTCAAATGCCTTCAGTGATGATTTTACAAAACTCTGAAGATAGACATAATGCCAATTCTATACAAATGCTTCTAGAAAATAGATTAATCCCAACTCATTTAAGAGTCAAGCATCTCCTGATACCAAAAATAATAAAGCAAAGATACCATAAAACCCCCCTACAGACTAACATCCTTCATGATCAAAGATGGAAAAAGCCATCTTAGCAAATTAAACTCAGCAATATATAAAATGGATAATACACCATAACCAAGTGAAGTCTATTTTATACACACCAGTTTGCCTTAATATTCAAAAAATACAAATGTGTATTGTCAATAAAGAATAAAAGAAAAAAATTATATAATCATCTCCATAGATGCACAGCTACTTAAGAAAAACAAAAACTCTCAGCATATTTCAAATAGCAATTTCATAAAGAACATCTACAAAACACCTAAAACTAGCATCATGCTTAAAAGTAAAATACTGAATGCTTTCACCCTATAATTAGTAACAAGGCAACCTGTACTCAACATTATAATATAGGACCTAGCCAGTACAAAAAGGCAAGAAATAGAAATAAAGTAGAGTTTGGAAAGAAAGAAGTAAAACTATCTCTTCTTAGAGAAATATAGACAATCCTTTCCCAAATTCTCCAAAACTTATAGGAACTAAGAAATTAATATATCAAATTTGCATGTGTAAAGTCAATATACCAAAATTAATTAAATTTCATTCACAAAAGAAAAAAACACATGATCATCTCATAAATGCAGATAAAGCACTTGATGAAATTCAACAACGATTCATGATAAAATCTCTTACCAAAGTTGGTATAGAAGGAACATATTTCAACATAATAAAAGCTATTTATGACAAACCCACAGCCAATATAATACTCAGGTGAAAAGCTGAAAGACTTTCCACTAAAATCTGGAACAAGACAAGGATGCCCACTCTCACCACTTCTATTCAACATAGTATTGGAATTCCTAGCCATAGCAATCAGACAAGAAAAAGAAATAAAAGGTATCCAAGTTGGAAGGGAAGAGGTAAACTTGTCACTACATGCAGATGACATACTATATATAGAAAACCTTAAAGCCTCCACATAAAAGCTACTAGAACTGATAAATGAATTCAGCAAGGTAGCAGGATACAAGATTAACATACATAAATCAGTTGCATTTCTTTACACTAACAATGAAATATCAGAAAAGGAATGTAAAAATACAATACCTTTTAAAATCACACCAAAAAAAAAAAAAAAAAAAAACCTAGGAATAAACCTGACCAAGGAGATGAAAGACTTATATGCTGAGAACTATAAAATATTGATAAAGGAAGCTGAAGATGATTCAAAGAAATGGAAAGATATACCATGCTCTTGAATTGGAAGAATTAATATTGGTAAAATGGCAATACTACCCAAAGCAATCTAGAGATTTAATGAGATCCCTGTCAAATTATCCATGACATTTTTCACATAACTAGAACAAATAATCCTAAAATTTATATGGAACCATAAAAGACCCAGGATTGCCAAAGTAATCCTAAGGAAAGAGAACAAAGCAGGAAGCATAACACTCCCAGACTTCAGACAATACTATAAAGCTACAGTAATAAAAATAGTGTGGTATTGGCACAAAAACAGACATACAGATCAATGGAACAGAATAGAGAGCCCAGAAATAAACCCACACAGTGACAGCCAATTAATCTGACAAAGAAGGCAAAAATATACAATGGAAAAAAGACAGTCTCTTCAGCAAGTGTTCCTGGGAAAGTTGGACAGCTGCATGTAAATCAATGAAGTTGATACGGTGTGAGAACATACCCTCACACCATGCACAAAAATAACTCAAAATGGCTTAAAGACTTAAACATATGGACCTCCCTGGTGGTCCACTGGCTAAGACTCCATACTCCCAATGCAGGGGGCCCAGGTTCAATCCCTGGTTGGGGAACTAGATCCCACATGCCACAACTAAGAGTTTGCATGCTGCAACTAGAAAGATCCTGCATGCCTCAACTAAAGACCTTGCATGCCACAACTAAAAGATCCCACATGCTGCAACTAAAGATCCCGCATGCCACAACTAAAAGATCCCACATGCAGCAACTAAAAGATCCCGTATACTGTAACTAAAGATCCCGCCTGCTGCAAGTAAAGATTCCACATCCCACAACTAAAGATCCTGCACACCGCAATGAAGATCCCACGTGCTGCAACTAAGACCCAGGCACAGCCAAATTAAAAAAAAAAGAGACTTAAATATGAGACAAGACAACATAAAATTCCTAAAAGAGATCATAGGCAAAACATTCTCTGACATAAATTGTACCAATATTTTCTTAGGTCATTCTCCCAAGGCAATAGAAATAAAAAGAAAAATAAACAAATGGGACCTAATCAAACTTACAAGCTTCTGCACAGCAAAGGAAACCATAAAACAAACAAACAAAAAACCAAAAAGACAACCTACAGGAATGAGAGAAAATATTTGCAAATGATGCACCACTTCTATTCAACATAGTACTGGAAGTCAAGGGCTTAATTTCCATTATATGCAAACAGCTCATACAACTCAACAACAAAAACCAAACAACCCAATCGAAAAATGGGCAGACATAAATAGACATTTCTCTGAGGAAGACATACAGATGGCCAATAGGCACATGAAAAGATGCTCAACATCGTTAATTATTAGAGAAATGCAAATCAAAATTACAATGAGGTACCACCTCACACTGGTCAGAATGGCCATTATTAAAAAGTCTACAAATAACACGCTGGAGAAGGTGTGGAAAAAAGAGAACCCTCCTACACTGTTGGTGAGAATGTAACTTGGTACAGCCACTATGGAAAACAGTATGGAAGTTCCTCAGGAAACTAAAAATAGAATAACCATGTGATCCAGCAATCCCAATCCTGAGCATGTATCCAGACAAAACTAAAATTCAAAAAGATATGTGCAGCCCTATGGTCACAGCAGCACTATTCACAATAGCCAAGATATGGGAATAACCTAAATGTCCAACAACATAAGAATGGATAAAGAAGATGTGGTACATATATATAATGGAATACTACTCAGCCATAAAAAGGAATGAAATAATGTCATTTGCCACAACATGGATGCAACTAAAGATAGAGATTATCATACTAAGAGATAGAGATTATCATACTAAGTGAGGTAAGTCAGAAAGAAAAAAACAAATACCATATGATATCACTTATATGTGAAATCTCAAATATGACACAAATGAACCTATATATGAAACAGACTAACAGACATAGAAAACAGACATATGGTTACCAACAGGGAGGGTCCTGCTGTATATCAATATCCTGGGATAAACCATGGTGGAAGAGAATATAAAAAAGAATGCATACATGTGTATGGCTAGGTCACTTTGCTGTGCAGCACACCACCGTAGATCAACTATACTTTAATAAAAAAAAAAAATTAAAAAAGAAAACAGAATGAGTGAAGTAAACAAGTGGGTCCTAATGAAAATACAGAAATTTATATGTAAATCTACACATTTACATTTTAACTAAATTTTTTTTTAAAAAAATACAAAATTAATTAAAATTGGGTATATGCAAATAACAGCCATAATGAGATGCCACAGCAGAGCGACTACAGGGGTTCAAATTAAAAGGACTGATTATTCCAAATGCCTGTAAGAAATTGAACGTGATCTCTCATACATTGCTGATGGGAATCCAAAATAGTATATGCATTTTGGAAAACATCTGGTAATTTCTTGTAAACATACACTTCCCTATGACTTAACAAACCCACTTCTAGATACTCACCCAAAAGAAATGAAAATACATATCCATAGTAAAACTTGTATATGAATTTTTCTTAGGAGCTTTATCCATAATAGCCCAAAACTGGAAACAGCACAAATGTCCACCATCTGGTGAAGGGATAAACATGTGGTGTATCCTTACAAAAGAATATTATTCAGTGATAAAAAGAAACTGATACAGGAAACAGAAGGAGTAAATTTCAAAACAGAGACTATATATTTTATATTACCCTTTATATGAAATTCTAGAAAAGGGCAAACTGCAGTGTTAGAAACATATCAGCATTGTTATCTAGGAGCCAGGAGCAGGAGGAGGGGATTGGCTGCAGAGAGTTGTGAGGGAAATTTTGTGTAATGATAGTAATGTTCTATTTTGTGATTGTGCTCACATGACTGCAAACATTTGATAAACACATAAAACTGTACATTTTAAATTGGAAAATTTTACTGTATGGAAATTATATCTCAATAGAGTTGTTTAGAAATAATATGAATATTTTTAGCACTAAATTCTGTAAATACTTTTTTGAACCCCACCAATCAATAACAGAGTAGGCACTGTTTGTAAGCCAGCTGCAGACCCTTTCTTCTAATTTATTGGGTTAGCAACAAGCTTAGACATTGAATGCAGTCAGGTTTCTTTTATATTGTGGTGTTTAGGGCTAAATTCTAGCCCCTTCTTCAAAGGGTGTGAACAAGACAGAATGAAACCATTTCTTCCTTTCTTCTTCTGTTTTTGTTTTACAGCTTTCGTGAGGTATAATTGAAATTAAAACAAAAAAAACTGCGAGTATTTAACATACACAATTTGATGAGTTTGGACACATGCATGTTCCCATGACACCATCAACACAAAGTAAAATAAACATATCCATCACCTCCAAAAGTTTCCTGTGTCCCTTTGCCTTTTTTTTTTTTCCCCTGAACCACTTCTTAAGATCACCCAGAGGGCTACTGAGTAGCGCTGCTCCCTCTGCAGTCACTTAACAATCTCTTTTCTCTAGAGAAGCCCATCCACTCTTTGTGCCTCTTTTTGGTATGCAAGTACACCTCTCTTTCTATTCCTAATTTTTTAAAAGACAAAGCACCTCCATCTGGAGGTTCATCAGAGACTCTTTTCTATCTCTTGCTGATTCCAAGTCTCCAACTCACAACGACAAAAACGCTGAAGAGAATTCCAGCAGAATAAAGTTCTGGGTAAGGAAAACTCTGAGTCATTCTTCACTGCATGCTGCTCTGCCTTCTCTTTGCCTTTCTCCACCAAATTACTGCACTCCATTCAGTGCTTTCCCAACTGAGTCCTGTGTCAGCAACTTTCTGCAGCTGCAAGAGCAGCTGCTGCTTCTACCTCCCTCTCTTCACCAGAGGCTGTCATCTTGTCCAGCCCAGAAAATCCATACAGCAGGCCTACAGAAAAAGGAAAAATAAAGAGCTGATAGTATTATATATTCATGAAAATGTTCTAAAGTTTCTGTCCTTGCCTCAATGTGATGTGTCTCCAGAAATTGTTAAGAATGACTTGAGATGTCTTTAAAGAGGAATGCTGCCAATGGGGTATCTTCTCAATAGGGGTGATATTTTTAACAATTGATGCTTGCAAAATACATTTATTTACATTGAATCATTTCATCTTCCAAACACACCATGGAGCAGATGTCATTACTGCCTCATATTGGCAAGTTTTGGGCTCAAGTACCAATGAAGAAACACAATAACTGGAGACGTTTCCCTTGTTATTTGAAAAATGGTAATAAGGGAACTCTGTGAAAATTAAAATAAGTTAATGTGTGATTATCTTTTGTAAAGTGCCTAAAATTTTGAGCATCTGTGGACCTTGACTTCATATTGAATATACGTAATTTCCTTCAAGAAGATTTCAGGTCATTGCATCTACAGATGTATCAAATTTTAAATTTAAATTGTCAAGCTGGATTTTAATAGTTAAGAGAAGAAAATAAAATTAGTCAATTGCTTATCATTTTGTGCTAAGGGTATATGAAAATACACATTCTCTCCTCCCACTGGTATTTAATTTTCATTATCTCCTAACTTTATCATCATAGCGTAGGTTTGAATGTATGTAAATTATTACTATAAATTGTCTCCTCATGATGATTTTCATGTTTCAAGGATTAATTAGCTGTACAATAGGGAAACTTTAATGTTTAATTAACAGGAGAAATTTAAGAGGTCTTAATTGGGCAGAAAAAAATTTCTCTTCTTCTAAAAGTGTATCCAGAATACAGAGGTTTAAAAGAAAATGGAAATGCTATGTGATACATTTGGCTGTCAAAAACTACTTGATTTTGTTGTTGTTTTGGTAGATGTCCGCCAAGCACAAGCTTACTATTCTAAGTAGATGATGAATAGGTAAATAGCAACATTTCCTGTCATTTGCTTAAGTATGCTCAAAAAAGTTCCTCCCTTAAGGCTTAAATAAGTTACCAGCATCTAAATCTCATTTATCACTATCCTTCAACCCTAAGTTTCTCTTAATAACCTCCTGAACTTTTTAATCCTTTTTAAACTGTCCTTATCTGGCATAGCAGCAATGTAGGCAATTCTCTTGTTCATTATCTTACCCTACTATAAACAGAAAGTTCTGGGGGCGGGGGTCTGGAATCACCAGGACTAATCACAATTAGTATTTCAGGAGTGACATTTGGTGCAATGAGTCAGGGAAAAACTTAGCAATAAGCTGGAGGTGATAAGGTGTCAAGGTAAGATTTCAGGGTACACACCTGACATAACAGTTTCTTAGAAGTGAAAAGATGTGCTTTGCCTCTCCCAGATCAAATAAAAAGTCATTAACCACTCTTTATTCTGCATTACCCCCAGATGTTTTGTCAAGTTTAAGAGAATACTTTTGTTTTGGCTGATTTGGCTGTTTGAAGGCAACTGAAAAATAATTAAGGCTGATAAACACATCAAATTTAGTATAAACTATTTTAAGCCCCACTTGACCTTTAGTGAGAACAGAATACCCTGAGCTTCTGTGTTTTTAGAGGCACACTCAAAAGCACTTAGAACCATTCATAGACCACAGAATGCTCTTTGAATATTCAAAACACTAGTGCTGTTTTTAATCTATTCAGGATGATGACACCTTGCAATTGTACATCGCTTTGTTTGAAACCACGATGACAGACTAGAGCAGACCAAAACTACTGCTTTCTATGATAAAAATTATATGTATATATGTGTATATGTATATATATATATATAACACAAATTAAAATAATGTAATTGAAAAATAAATTGTGAACTATGAATCAACAGGTTTGGTGGAATGAACACTAGTAGGGAAACGTTCAATTTAAGGCTGGAAGTGGAGAAAGGGTCACTCAGAGAAAGGAGGAAAGGATCAAGAGAGAAACTCTAGAAGAAGGAAGACTGTTACTATCCTTTCCTAATATAAGGTAATTCTTGACACAAGATAAGGTCATCAGATAGCCAAATCCCCACACCCACTTACACACACACACAGACACACACACAGATATTTCAAAAGTACTGAGTGCACGGGTCACTCTTACATGATTTCAATGTCACACATATACTAAAATGTAGTCCTTTATATTTGTTATGCCTTTTATTATACTGAACAGAGAGCTTATTAAAGTTTACTCATGTGCCTCAACATTAAAAATGCTGTTTTAGACTTTTCAGTTGTTACATTTCATTATGTAATCAAAGCAACTGATACAAGTTCTTTTTGTTTTCACATTTGTTTTATGGGTTGCCTATAATTACTTTTCCCAGACTTACAAATACTGTCTAAAGCAGTCAGAAAATGCTATTTCTGGACTTCCCTGGTGGCACAGCAGTTAAGAATCTGCCTGCCAATGCAGGGGACATGGGTTCAAGCCCTGGTCCAGGAAGATCCCACATGCTGCGGAGCAACTAAGCCTGTGCGCCACAACTACTGAGCCTGCACTCTAGAGCCTGCGAGCCACAACTTCTGAGCCTGTGTGCCACAACTACTGAAGCCCGCATGCCTAGAGCCCATGCTCTGCAACAAGAGAAGCCACCACAATGAGAAGCCCAAGCACCGCAAAGAAGACTAGCCCCCGCTCACTGCAACGAGAAAGCCCGCACGCAGCAATGGAGACCCAACGCAGCCAAAAAAAATTAATTATTTTTTAAAAAAGAAAATGCTATTTCTGCTGCATATTTGCACCATGTTGACATGACTAATCTGGAAGTACATTCTCAGAATTCCCTTCCCTGTGTGGTTCTGGGTTAGGACTGACTACAAGGAAACTTGCATGAGATTTGGAAGCCAGAGAAGTAAAGGTTGGATAATGTTCAGTCCCCACCACAGCTTGTGCCCACTGATGCTAATATGCTAGTTCACCTTGTTATTGTTGGGTAGCAGCTGGGCCTTCAGCTCCTCTAGTTGCCATCATATCTCCCACTCAGCCTCTCCAAAGACTGGGCCATTTGCATGTATAATTTCCTTGGAGAGAGCTCTAGCTCCTTCTGCAGGCCACCCAACTTGTCAAAGTCAGAGATGATAACACAGATGTGGGTTCCAGTTTGTCCATATGGATTCCTATTTATCTTCACAAATTCTGGTCTGTCCTCATTCTTCCCTAATTCATGTTCAGCATTATTTTCCCAACTGGCCCTACTGAAAGAGAAATGACAGGCCCACCGCAGGTGCACAAGGCTTCCATAAACAGGCTTCCACAAACATCTTCACAAATAACCACAATCTCGTCCATACTTATTCTTTGTTTCATATCACTCATAGTAGTGATATGCTTCTCTAACTCAAACCTAATTGACACAAGTGTTTTCACTTCCTTCTGTAGTGAAAGATATTTTATTCCCCTCCACATTAAGGAGCTTATCAGAGAATAACTGAATTCCATATCTGTGTATCTATGGATTCGAATTTTAAAAGGTGAATGTCAGTAGAAATAATAAACACACTGCAACAGTATTTGTTGACCTAAGTGAAAAGTCTCAAGTTTTAGTTAAAAAAATAACCAATTGTATGAGAATCACATAGGGTTTCCTAAAATAATGGAATATTAGAGTTAGTAGGGACCTTAGAAATTATTTAATCCAAACTTTCCATTTTACAGTTTAAGAAATATAGAAACAGATACCTAAGATCACAAAATAAAGTAGTAACCTTGGACTAAAATACAATCCAGTCTAATTCCCTTTCTCTTCATATCGTCATAATCCTTGACTTAGTAAATCCCCTATAGGGGATTTCAGTTGACTGAAAACTCATTATGATTCAAAAAGGGTGGGCTTCCCTGGTGGCGCAGTGGTTGAGAGTCCGCCTGCCGATGCAGGGGACACGGGTTCATGCCCCAGTGCGGGAAGATCCCACATGCCGCGGAGTGGCTGAGCCTGCGCGTCCGGAGCCTGTGCTCCGCAACGGGAGAGGCCACAACAGTGAGAGGCCCGCGTACCGCAGGAAAAAAGAAGAAAAAAAAAAGGGTAATAAATCTGTCAAAAATGCTAATGTGATAATAGGCTATATTAGTAAACTATAGTATCTAGTATAAGGAAGATTATAATCCCACTGTAATCTACCCTGGTCAGATCATATTTATGCATTGGAGCACCTAAAAGAGCCTAGGTAAATTATATAGAAAGTGACCAGAATTCTATGGGTTTTAATGCTATGATGTATAAAATAGAATTAGGGCTATTTTAATTGGAGGAGGGAAGACTTGGGCAGATATTAACTATCACCAAATATTTGAAGAGCTTCCACACAGAAGAGATGTTAAATTTATTTTGTGTGACTTTCCAGGGCATAAATAAAATAAATGGTTGGATATTAGAGAGGCTGATTAATATTTAGAAACACTTTGTAAAAAATAGAGAACTTCAAAGGTGAATGGGTTGGCTTATAATGAAGTGAGCTTCCAATCAATAGAAATTTTCAATCAGAGGTTTTGATGACAATCTATCAGGTAGTTTTAGTAAAGGATTCCTGAAAGGATTAATGTTAGAATTAATGACTTCTAAGCCTCCTTTACATCTCTGCTGCTAAGAACCTGTTGTTTGAATAACAACATTATCGAAATAAAGTAACAACCTCGATTATTTGAAACTTTTATTTCTGCTATAAACTATGTGGAAGCTCTAATTCATCTTTAATGTTTAGTTCTGAAGTACCAAACAACTTCCTTGAAAGTTCCTTTCTCTAGAATGAGCTGTATTTAATCCAGATAAATCCATTTGCTGGAATAAAATTCAGACTGTCAGAGCTGAAGGTCAAAAATACAGGTATTAACTATACAGGGGAAAAGGTTCTCCAGACAACACTACACTAGGTACATTCTGGACTGTGCCCAAGAATCCCCTTCCACAGAAATGCTGGCTGGAAGCGACCCCAAGATGACGTTCAAGTTGCTCCCCAGAGAGTTATAGAGCTTTTGCTATAGTATCTGAACAGGATGCCAGACCAAGGAAAGGGTGTGTCCTATCAGTGACAGCCCAGCAGGCCGGGTTATTGGCATGGATCGTTTTACCACAGCAGTCATGGACAATAGAAACAGGACAAGAAACACCTTTCTTACCCAGAGGTCGACACAGAGGGTGTTGCTGAACTCAACTATCTTAAAGGAAGAGAGTTAAAGAGAAAAGGGATTTCATGGAAACCGACAATGATGCCTTTTAAAGAGAAAATTAAGTAATCTTGTTTGACTTTTTTTTTAATTAAAAAGTTGTCCTCCTAGAAATGCACAGCCAAGCTGTCAGCTTCATAGGACAATGCTCGAACAAAAGGCTTCCCTTGTGCACACAAAGAAGGCACACATCAAGTTAGCCTGGGGCCTTCTCTGGGAAGAAATTACAAAGCAAAGGAATCCTGAGTATATATCAGAAAAGGAAAAGAGCTCAAAACAGAATCTGATAAACAATTTTAAAATGTAAAATAAGAAAGGAAATCTGTTGCTATCCAGGGAACCCTCTCAAATGTGGCAACATATCTCAATCACCAGTGGAGCTCATTAAAAATACAGTTAATCAAACTCCACCCTGGACTAATTGTATCAGAATCTGGACTGCTTTGGAAATCCCTAATCTTGAACATCACAGAATATTCACCATACTTCTGCCTTGATACTTGCACAACCATAACTGTTTTTGACTTCTACCCTGGAATTTCTTCAGTAATCAGGTGTACTGGGTAATACTAATAGTTAACAGCAGTAGTATAGCTACATCACCTCATTTAATAATCAAAACAATCTTGAAATATAATTATGATTTCATTTTAAAGATGATAAAACCAAAAAGAGAAGTACTTTTCTAGCAACTATGCTGCTAAACGACATACTTAGAATCTGAACACAGATATGACTCCTTAGCTCATGTTCTTTCCACTACACCATACAGAAATTGGTTGAACCAACCACATGAAAGAGCCAGTATTCAATTATTTTACCCACAAAAATTATGATTTTATATCATTTAATATAATAAGTTCAAAGTCATGAAGGAAGGCAAAGTACCGTATAAGGCATTACTGTGAAGAAATAAAGCTATATGAACATTATGTTTCGCAAATTAACTTTTTGCTTTAAATACATTTGTATTTTGATAAAACTAGAAATAAAATATCTTATCAGCTATTGATGGGAAAGTCCTTGCTTAGCTGACATCTGTCTGCTTGTGTTACTTAAGGATGAATCAGTAGTCTGCAGCCTGGACCTGGGTGAGAGAAACTGGGCACCCAGAGCACAACATTTAGGGAGGCACTCCCTCTCAGGTGCTCACCCAGCAGTTGTGTGAGCTTGAGAATGACTCCCTTCTTACATTTGCACCCTGGATGACCCCTTTGCTCACCCTAGTCCTGGCTTCACACTTTATTTCCTTTCTTCTTTTTATTCCTATTTTGTTTACGCAAACCATACCACACAGGCAATCAAATCCATAAGATACAGGTCCAAGGTAGAATCTATTTCTGGTGCATAGTGAAAAAGATCACTTACACTGCTCTGGGGAGAAAATGCAAAGATTAAACAGAGTAAAATGGTAAGTATATGGTTAAAAAAGAAAAAAAAAGCAATTTATTCAAAAAGGTGGCTGAGGTTCAATTGCTATTCTTATTACCCATCAAGTTATTTAGAGTTGTCCTTTCTCCATGGCATGATGACTTGGGTTATCATCACCATGACTACCCATTATTAATTAACTTTATGAGCTGGGAACACTTTGTGTGTCCAAAGTCACATGTGCACAAAAAAGCATGATTCAATAACCACATAAAAGAAAAATGCAACTCAATGTGTTTTTAGAAAAGGGAGAACAATCATAGACTCCTAGTATAACAGAATGGACGACAGCACAAGGCCTTAGAGGGCATCTGGGACTCAGGAAGGACTACTTTCTATATAGTCCTTCCTAGAAGATAATCTTGCCTTTCTTTGAATACCTTTAGAAAAGAGAACTAATCCTACATGAGACATCCTTCATCAATTCCAAAGAGTATTCCTACTCGAATGTTCATTCTTCTTCTAAGCAAAATCTTTTTATGGGTTTGTCCAAGTCTTGCCCAGTGTCATGTGCCAACAAACTGCTATACCTTTTTGTTTCCAAATTGAGCTCTCAAATATTAAGAGATAGGCTTTTAATATGTGCTATGGTTATACGCACTAAACAATCCAGGTTCCTCCAATGAGCTGGACAAAACCAAGTTCTGTTCCTTTGAATATACCCCATTTTTTTTCAGTGGGCTTTTAAAACATATTAGTTAGGTCACAACATCCATTCTTACAGTCTTACCTAATAACATAGAACCAAAAGTTCTAACCAGGCATGTAGACTGGAAAGAAAGGAATAAAACTACCTCTGTTTGCCATGATATGACTGTCTACATAGAAAATCCTAGAGTTTACAAAACTTTTAAATAACTGAGCTTAGTAAGGTCATAGATTACAAGTTCAACACAAAAATCAATTCAATTTCTGTATACTAACAGTGAACATACAGGAACTGAAATTAAAAATACAACACCAATTATAATTGCTCCAAAGAAAATGAAATATTTGGGGATACACTTATCAAAACATGCATAGGATCTGTATGCTAAAAATTATAAAATATTGATAAAAGAAATCAAAGAAGACCTAAATAAATGGAGAAATATACCATGTTCATGGATTAGAAGATTCAACATCGTGAAGATGTCAATTCTCCCCAAATAGAGTTATAAGTTTAATGTAATACCTAAAAGAATCCCAGCAAGTTGTTTTTGTAGACATAAACAAGCTTACTTTAAGGCACAGGTCATGGAATAGCTAAAACAAGCTTGGTAGAGAAGAATAAAGGGGAGGAATCACTCTACCCAATATTAAATCTTACTATATAGCTATAGTATTAAAGACAGCATGGTATTGGCAAAAGAATAGACTCATAGGTCAGTTAAACACATAATGAACCTAGAAACAGACCCATAGAGATATGTCCAAATTATTTTTTAAGGTGAAAGAAATTCAGTGTAAAAATGATAGCCTTTTCAATAAAATGTGCTGGAGCAATGGAATGTTCACAGGGAAAAGAAAAAAATGAACCTCTACTTAAATCTCACACCTCACATCTTATATAACTATTAATTAAAATGAATCATATGGGACTTCCCTTGTGGTGCAGTGGTTAATAATCTGCCTGCCAATTCAGGGGACACGGGTTTGAGCCCTGGTCTGGGAAGATCTCACATGCCGCGGAGCAACTAAGCCCGTGCACCACAACTACTGAGTTTGTGCTCTAGAGCCCGCGAGTCACAACTGCTGAAGCCTGCGTGCCACAACTACTGGAGGCTGCGCACCTAGAGCTTGTGCTCTGCAACAAGAGAAGCCACCACAATGAGAAGCCTGTGCACCACAACGAAGAGTAGCCCCTGCTCACCACAACTAGAGAAAGCTCACGTGAAGCAATGAAGACCCAATGCAGCCAGAAATAAATAAATAAATAAATAAATAAAACAAATGAATCATAAATGTAAAATATAAAGCAACAAAAATTTTAGGGAAAAAAAAAGAAAAATCTTTGGAATCCAGAGCTAATCAAAGGCTGTTATACTTGACACAAAAGTAAGATCCACAAAAGGAAACTTTAAAAATTGGAGCACATCAAAATTAAAAGTGTTTGCTCTATGAAAGCCCATATTATGAGGATGAAAAGATAAGCTACAGACTGGAAGAAAATATTTGTAAACAACATACCTGATAAAAAACTAGTATTGAGAATATATAAATAACTTTCAATACTGAACAGTAACAAATAAATAAATAAATAAAATACAGTTAGAAACTGTGCAGAAAACATGAACAGACATTTCACTAAGAGGATATACAGATGACAAATAAGAACATGAAAAGATGTTCAACATTATTAGCCATCACAGAAACATAAAGTAAAACCACAATGAGGTATCAGCACACACCTATCACGATGGTTAAAATTAAAAAGCTGTGATAACTCCAAATGCTGGTGAGGATTCAGAGAAACTGTATCACTCAGACATTACCCATGAGAATTTAAAATGGAACAGTAATTGTGGAAAACAGTTTGACGGTTTCTTACAAAGCTAAACATGAAATTACCACATGACCCAGCAATTGCACTCTTAGGCATCTATCCCTGAAGAATGAAAACTTTATTTTCACCAAAAATCCCCACAAAAACAAATATTCATAATAGCTTTATTTATAACGGACAAAAACTAGAACTAGCCCATATATTCTTCAAGTGAATGTTTAAACAATCTGTGGGACATATATACCATGGAATATTACTCATCAACAAAACAAATGAGGGACTTCCCTGGTGGTCAGTGGTAAAGACTCCACCTTCCAATGCAGGGGACGCAGGTTCGATCCCTGGTTGGGGAACTAAGATCCCACATACCATGGGGCAACTAAGCCCGTGCACCACAACTACTGAGCTCGCGAGCCTCAGCTAGAGAGCCTGCGTGCCACAAACTACAGAGCCCACGCGCTCTGAAACCCACGCACCACAGCTATAGAGAAGCCCACATGCCACAACCAAAGAGCCCACACTCCACAAGCACCGCTGCAACAAAAGATCTCACATGCAGCCATGAAGATCCTGCATGCCACAAAGAAGACCCAACACCGCCAAATAAAAAAATAAAAAATAAACCAAATGAATTATTGAAAGCAACAAGTTGGATGGCTCTCTATGAAATTAAGCTGAGTGAAAAAAGCCAATCTCAAAAATTAACAGACTGTATGATTCCACTTTATAACATTTTTGAAGTGACAAAACTTTAGAAATGGAGGGTTTGGGGGTAGGGGTGAGGATGCAAAAGGATAGTACAAGGGATCCTTGTGGCGTTGGAATTGTTGGATACCTTGGCTGTGGTGGTGCATACACAAACCCTCATAGATGACAAAAACGTAGAACACTTAATACACAGACAAAGATACACACACACACACGCGTGCACATCCAGGTAAAGCATCCAGGTAAAACTGGGAAAATCTGAATAAGATGTGAATATATCTTGGTTATGATATTATAATTTTGAAAATTGTTATTGGGGGAAACTCCCAATTTTTTTCAAGAACTTTCGTTTGACTCAGTTCTCTTTTAGTCTTCAGATACATCAGAGAGTTTCAACTAGGGACTCATTTTCTACACACTGAAACTTCTGAAACACTACAAGACAGAAAGCAAATGATTTCTCATTTAATATGCTGGCAATAGCAACATAATCAGGTCCCAACTAGAGCAACAATCAAACAATATCTAGTAAATACCTTATTGTAGGCTGTAGGAATTAAGATTGAAAACATGGACAGCCACATCCTCAAACCTACAGGTTTTCCTAAAAATTAATATAGGAGGGCCTCCCTGGTGGCGCAGTGGTTGAGAGTCCCCCTGCCGATGCAGGGGACACGGGTTCGTACCCCGGTCCAGGTAGATCCCACATGCCGCGGAGCGGCTAGGCCTGTGAGCCATGGCCGCTGAGCCTGCGTGTACGGAGCCTGTGCTCCGCAATGGGAGAGGCCACAACAGTGAGGGGCCCGTGTACTGCAAAAAAAAAAAAAAAAAAAAAAAAAATTAATATATAAATCTTCAAAATGTAAAATCAGGTTTCTCCAGTGTGAAGAAGCCGTGATTTTTTCACGTGCATAATTCACGTGGCGTGGATGTAATTTTATTGCAAAACTGAGATGCCCTCATGCAAAAGGGCAAGCCACTTCTCATTTGTAAAACGTGAATCTCAAGCCCAAGCTACAGAAATGGCCAGTGGAAAAGTTTGCTCTCATGAAATTAGAAACTTAGGAAAAGGGTCCTGGCTGGTAAGTGGAGAGAAGGAAGCTTCTCCTTTAGTCTTATTTATTTATTTATTTAATGCAGTACGTGGGCCTCTCCAGCATTTATTGTTTGTAGATTTTTTGATGATGGCCATTCTGACCAGTCTGAAGTGATACCTCATTGCAGTTTTGATTTGCATTTCTCTAATGATTAGTGATGTTGAGGATCCTTTCATGTGTTTGTTGGCAATCTGTATAGCTTCTTTGGAGAAATATCTATTTAGGTCTTCTGCCCATTTTTGGATTTTTTTTTTTTTGTTTGTTTTTGTTTTTAATTGAGCTGCATGAGCTGCTTGTAGATCTTGGAGACTAATCCTTTGTCAATTGTGTCATTTGCAAATATTTTCTCCCATTCTGAGGGTTGTCTTTTGGTCTTGTTTATGGTTTCCTTTGCTGTGCAAAAGCTTTGAAGTTTCATTAGGTCCCATTTGTTTATTTTTGTTTTTATTTCCATTTCTCTAGGAGGTGGGTCAAAAAGGATCCTGCTGTGATTTATGTCATAGAGTGTTCTGCCTATGTTTTTCTCTAACAGTTTGATAGTGTCTGGCCTTACATGTATCTCTTTAATGCGTTTTGAGTTTATTTTTGTGTATGGTGTTACGGAGTGTTCTAATTTCATACTTTTAAATGTAGCTGTCCAGTTTGCCCAGCACCACTTATTGAAGAGGCTGTCTTTCCTCCACTGTATATTCTTGCCTCATTTATCAAAGATAAGGTGACCATATGCGCATGGGTTTATCTCTGGGCTTTCTATCCTGTTCCATTGATTTGTATTTCTGTTTTTGTGCCACTACCATACAGCCTTGATTACTGTAGCTTTGTAGTATAGTCTGAGGTCAGGGAGCCTGATTCCTCCAGCTCCATTTTTCATTCTCAAGATTGTTTCGGCTATTCGGGGTCTTTTGTGTTTCCATACAAATTGTGAAATTTTTTGTTCTAGTTCTGTGAAAAATGCCAGTGGTACTTTGATAGGGATTGCATTGAATCTGTAGATTACTTTGGGTAGTAGAGTCAGTTTCACAATGTTGATTCTTCCAATCCAAGAACATGGTATATCTCTCCATCTATTTGTATCATCTTTAATTTCTTTCATCAGTGTCTTATAATTTTCTGCATACAGGTCTTTTGTCTCCTTAGGTAGGTTTATCCCTAGATATTTTATTCTTTTTGTTGCAATGGTAAATGGGAGTGTTTTCTTAATTTCCCTTTTGGATTTTTCATCATTACTGTATAGGAATGCAAGAGAGTTCTGTGCATTAATTTTGTATCCTGCTACTTTACCAAATTCATTGATTAGCTCTGGTAGTTTTCTGGTAGCATCTTTAGGATTCTCTATGTAGAGTATCATGTCATCTGCAAACAGTGACAGCTTTACTTCTTCCTTTCTGATTTGGATTCCTTTTATTTCTTTTTGTTCTCTGATTACTGTGGCTAAAACTTCCAAAACTATGTTGAATAACAGTGGTGAGAGTGGGCAACCCTATCTTCCTCCTGATCTTAGTGGAAATGCTTTCAGTTTTTCACCACTGACGATGATGTTGGCTGTGGGTTTGTCATATATGGCCTTTTTTATGTTGAGCAAAGTTCCTTCTATGCCTACTTTCTGCAGGGTTTTTTTAATCATAAACGGTGTTGAGTTTTGTTGAAAGCTTTCTCTGCATCTATTGACATGATCATATGGTTTTTCTCCTTCAATTTGTTAATATGGTGTATGAAGTTGATTGATTTGCGTATATTGAAGAATCCTTGCATCACTGGAATAAACCCCACTTGATCATGGTGTATGATCCTTTTAATGTGCTGTTGGATTCTGTTTGCTAGTATTTTGTTGAGGATTTTTGCGTCTGCATTCATCTGTGATATTGGCCTGTAGTTTACTTTCTTTGTGACATCTTTGTTTGGTTTTCATATCAGGGTGATGGTGGCCTCATAGAATGAGTTTGGAAGTGTTGCTCCCTCTGCTATATTTTGGAAGAGTTTGAGGAGGATAGGTGTTAGCTCTTCTCTGTTTGATAGAATTCGCCTGTGAAGCCATCTGGTCCTGGGCTTTTGTTTGTTGGAAGATTTTTAATCACAGTTTCGATTTCAGTGCTTGTGATTGGTCTGTTCACATTTTCTATTGCTTCCTGGTTCAGTCATGGCAGGTTGTGCCTTTCTAAGAATTTGTCCATTTCTTCCAGGTTGTCCATTTTATTGGCATAGACTTGCTTGTAGTAATCTCTCATGATCCTTTGTATTTCTGCAGTGTCAGTTGTTACTTCTCCTTTTTCATTTCTAATTCTATTGATTTGAGTCTTCTCCCGTTTTTTGTGATGAGTCTGACTAATGGTTTATCAATTTTGTTTATCTTTTCAAAGAACCAGCCTTTTGTTTTATTGATCTTTGCTATTGTTTCCTTCATTTCTTTTTCATGTATTTCTGATCTGATCTTTATGATTTCATTCCTTCTGCTAAATTTGGGGGTTTTTTTGTTCTTGTTTCTCTAATTGCTTTAGGTACAAGGTTCAGTTGTTTATTTGAGATGTTTCCTGTTTCTTAACGTAGGATTGTATTGCTAAAACTTTGCCTCTTAGAACTGCTTTTGCTGCATCCCATAGGTTTTGGGTCATCATGTTTCCATTGTCATTTGTTTCTAGGTACTTTTTGATTTCCTCTTTGATTTCTTCAGTGATCACTTGGTTATTAAGTAGTGTATTGTTTAGCCTCCATGTGTTTGTATATTTTACAGATCTCTTCCTGTAATTGATATCTAGTCTCATAGCGTTGTGGTCACAAAAGATACTTGATACGATTACAATTTTCTTAAATTTACCAAGGCTTGATTTGTGACCCAAGATATGATCTATCCTGGAGAATGTTCCATGAGCACTTGAGAAAAATGTATATTCTGTTGTTTTTGGATGGAATGTCCTCTAAATATCAATTAAGTCCATCTTGTTTAATGTATCATTTAAAGCTTGTGTTTATTTATTTTCATTTTGGATGGTCTGTCCATTGATGAAAGTGGGGTATTAAAGTCCCCTACTATGATTGTGTTACTGTCTTTTTCCCCTTTTATGGCTGTTAGTATTTGCCTTATGTATTGAGGTGCTCCTGTGTTGGGTGCATAAATATTTACAATTGTTATATCTTCTTCTTGGATTGATACCTTGATCATTATGTAGTGTCCTTCTTTGTGTCTTCTAATAGTCTTTATTTTAAAGTCTATTTTGTCTGATATGAGAATTGCTACTCCAGCTTTCTTTTGGTTTCCATTTGCATGGAATATCTTTTTCCATCCCCTCACTTTCAGTCTGTATGTGTCCCTAGGTCTGAAGTGGGTCTCTCGTAGACAGCATATATATGGTTCTTGTTTTTGTATCCATTCAGCCAGTCCGTGTCTTTTGGTGGGAGTATTTAATCCATTTATATTTTAGGTAATTATCAATATGTATGTTCCTATTCCCATTTTATTTATTTATTGTTTTGGGTTCGTTATTGTAGGTCTTTTCCTTCTCTTGTGTTTCCCACTTAGAGAAGTTCCTTTAGCATTTGTTGTAAAGCTGGTTTGGTGGTGTTGTACTCTCTGAGCTTTTGCTTGTCTGTAAAGTTTGTACTTTCTCCAACAAATCTGAATGAGATCCTTGCTGGGTAGAGTAATCTTGGTTGCAGGTTTTTCTCCTTCATCACTTTAAATATGTCCTGCCACTCCCTTCTGGCTTGCAGAGTTTCTGCTGAAAGATGAGCTCTAAACCTTATTCCCTCGTGTGTTATTTGTTGTTTTTCCCTTGCTGCTTTTGATATTTTTTCTTTTTAATTATTATTTTTTTGTGTGTGCAGTAAGTGGGCCTCTGACTGTTGTGGCCTCTCCCGTTGTGGAGCACAGGCTCCAGACGTGCAGGCCCAGCGGCCATGGCCCATGGGCCCAGCTGCTCCGAGGCACGCAGGATCCTCCCGGACCGGGGCACGAACCCGTGTCCCCTTTATCAGCAGGTGGACTCTCAACCACTGCACCACCAGGGAACCCCCTTTGTATTTAATTTTTGATAGTTTGATTAATATGTGTCTTGGCATATTTCTCCTTGGATTTATCCTGTATGGGACTCTCTGTGCTTCCTGGACTTGATTAACTATTTCCTTTCCCATATTAGGGAAGTTTTCAAGTATAATCTCTTCAAATTTTTTCTCAGTCCCTTTCTTTTTCTCTCCTTCTTCTGGGACCCCTATAATTCGAATGTTGGTGTATTAAATGTTGTCCTAGAGGTCTCTGAGTCTGTCCTCAGTTCTTTTCATTCTTTTTCCTTTATTCTGCTCTGTGGTAGTTATTTCCATTATTTTATCTTCCAGGTCACTTATCCGTTCTTCTGCCTCAGTTTGTCTCCTGTTGATACATTCTAGAGAATTTTTAATTTCATTTATTGTTCTGTTCACCACTGTTTGTTTGCTCTTTAGTTCTTCTAGGTCCTTGTTAAACTTTCTTTTTTATTTTCTCCATTCTATTTCCAAGATTTTGGATCATCTTTACTATCATTACTCTGAAGTCTTTTTCATGTAGACTGCCTATTTCCTCTTCATTTGCTTGCTCTGGTGGGATTTTACCTTGTTCCTTCATCTGCTGTGTGTTTCTTTGTCTTCTCATTTTGCTTATCTTACTGTGTTTGGGGTGTCCTTTTTGCAGGCTGCAGGTTTGTAATTCCCATTGTTTTTGGTGTCTGTCCCCAGTGGCTAAGGTTCGTTCAGTGGTTTGTGTAGGTTGCCTGGAGGGGACTAGTGCCTGTGTTCTGGTGGATGAGGCTGGATCTTGTCTTTCTGGTGGGTAGGACGATGTTCGGTAGTGTGTTTTGTGGTGTCTGTGACCTTATTATGATTTAGGCAGCCTCTCTGCTAATGAGTGAGGTTGTGTTCCTGTCTTGCTAGTTGTTTGGCATGGACCAGCACTGGACCTTGCTGGTCATTGAGTGGAGCTGGGTCTTGGTGTTGAGATGGAGATCTCTGGGAGAACTTTCGCCATTTGGTATTACATTGAGCCGGGAGGTCTCTGGTGGACCAATATTCTGAACTCAGCTTTTCCACCTCAGAGGCTTAGACCTGACACCCGGCTGGAGAACCAAGACCCTGTCAGCTACATGGAGACAGAGTTCAAAGTTATGGCAGCTTGATGCTGAGATGCTGAGTATGATTCCCTGAGAGATGGCTTGGTGGTGCCACTCTCACTGCTTGGGGTGAAACTCTGCCTCTTCAACTGCTCCCTTATGTAACGGGCATAAGGAGATATCGAAGGGCGGTGGCTGAGCCGTGTTAGAGCGGCACAGTGGGAAGCACACGAGTGAACCATTTGTTTTTAATGAACTCTTTTTGAATAATGTAAAACCCCATGTGGTGGGGAGACAGTTTCTGTGCACTCATCCTCTCTCATTTTGATAACTATATTTGTTAAATGTATAACCTTGAACAGATCATACAATCGATCTACTCTCCTTGTTCCATATATAAATTGGACATAATAACATTTCCACTGGTGGCAACTAGCTCAAAGGAGTTCAATTCTTCTAACAAACATAAATCTTCAGTACATCTCTTTGCAGCAAGGAGAAGGCAGGTGCTAATTTTCATGAGGCTGCATAAGGAGATTGTGATACATGAATTCCTTCTGAAGTAAAAAAAGTAGCCTAGAGAAACTAAGAACCACTTCACAGGCATAAAGCCCATGTCCACATGGTGTACACAATGAGGCATAGCATTCCCTGCAAGCTAAAGCACACCACTAAGAGCAACATAAATAAAGCAAAGAGGCAGGGCAGACTCACTGAAAAAAAAGTGATAACCTTCCTGTAATCAAAGCGCAGCTCTGTATGGTAGGGAGGAAACTCCGTGTTTTTTAACATCAGTGTTAAAGGTCAAATCAATCTGCTTCTGGGGGAAATGGTAATTTTCCCTCCCACAGCTGGAATTTCATTTCCATCTTCCCTTAATGAAGTCTACAACCTAAAATGCCACACCAGTGAAAAGAGAGTTGCAATATTGTCTTATCATTTGCAACATCCATCACATTTCATCAGTGTAGAAGTATACAAAATGTACAAACCCAAGCAACAGGACTGCCAGAGAACCTCCTGTTTCATTGTGCTGCCACCCCATTTTGCTCTTTGTCTGCCCAATCCCAGTGTACTACTTTTTGCCAGTGCTTTATTTGGGTATCATGTACTCTTTGTTGAGCAGCTAATAAGTCTTTAGAATGTGCTCCCCTGGCAGAGAAGAGATGAGTAAAACATAATCCCTGACCTCAAGGTGGTGAATGATTAAAAAAATCTGAGTGGCTATCTACAACACAACCTTTGAAAGCAGTTAAGAATGAGCATTAAAGTGAAAAGTAGCTACAAAGGGGTCAGGTGGCCACCATGCTACCTTTGGGGTAAGTTATAAGAAAAAGAAATGATTAAGACAAGAAAAACTGTCAGCAGGGAAAAGAATTGGGCAGACAGGCAGAATGAGGCAGAAATACCAGGAGAGGATGCATCAAGGGAGGAACAGAATGTTGGAGGGAAGAGGAGAGACAGAAAAACAGAGAGAGACTGACAGAGAAAGACAGAGAGAAAGAGAAAGAGAGACACACATGCAGACAGAAAGAGATAGGAGGAAAAGAGAAAAGTGTAAAGTTGGAGAGGAGGAGGCATGCATAATGCAGTATAATAAACAGTCTGTCAGAAGGCAAGCATCTGAAGGGTAGAGACCATCTTTGAAGCCACCTACAATACTTAAAATAGTGTGCTATGTATTGAACCCATAGTAGGCACTAAATTTACATTTGCTAAAATAAAAAAAAAATCTGCCACATTAGGAGATCTTTTGGCTCTTTTGCCAAAATCATCAGAAGAATACATTTTGATTTCTTACAAAATTACCCTTGTCTGCCTTTTTCCTTCAGGCTCGATCACCATTGAGCAAATGGGATTCATTTTCTTTGAGAAGTGCAGCGAGCTGTAAACATACATATTATAAAAGTTAAAATAATATAGACTTCAAAATAATAGATATTAGATATTACACTTAAATTTTTAAGAAAATACAATATAGTAACTGTATGTGAGACAACCAGAAGCCAAATGAACTTAGACAAAAAATGATGTAGAGTGGGGTAAATTATTGGGACATTAATTCTTATGTGTGAGTGTGCGTTTGATTTTGTAATTCTCACCTCTCTGTTTCAAGGAGATAGATGTTAGTATCCTATTATTTTAGGACTAGTGACAGTGTAAGGAGATTGCTACCACCACCTCAATGTCTTCCTGAGGAAGATGAGCAATAATGCAATGTCTCTGAGGAGTAAGGCAAGCTCCTGGTGAAGAAAAGGACACAGCAGAGGCAGAAGAGCTTCTTCAAGACCAGAGAAGAGGGGGGCCCTGCAAGAAACAGGAGTGCTTGCACTTCTCCTTGGCAGAGCTAAGGCAGGTTGAAAATCTTGGGGGCATGGGGGGGTTCTGGTTGTATGATTCATTCCCACCAGGTAAACTATATGAGCACAGCTTCCAGCTGTGACAAAGATCCTTCTGCCCAAGTGTGGCTCAAAAACCACAGGAACATTTTCCTTCAGGAACCATGAAGTCTTTGAAAATGAAATCATATGTGGACCAAAAACCAGAGTTATCTCCCTAAAAGTTATACTTTGAATAAGACCCCTAGAATCATTTCATGCCCTGAAGGGAAGAATCCCAATTAATGACACAAAATCAACTTCTCATTAGCCTTAGGAAATGGAGGGATTTGGTGTCAGATTTGATTTGATATTAGAAAAATAAAGACAACCTGCTTATGAATCTTTAATAGCTGTTCATGTGATTCTTCAACCTGCTAACATTTAAGAACCGTTGCTTTAGGGAGAATATTTTCCCTAAGCTACAAACAGGAGGCAAACACCAAAACTGGCAATCTCTTATAGGCAAATTTCTAAAGAAAAGAATTAAAAACAAGGAGTTCTTTTGCCTACTCTATATATGCAATGGGAGTAAGGTTGAGCCAGATTGTTATTATACATATATGATCGAGAGTAAGGGAATCTCATAATTGCATAAAGGTTTGGGGGTAAGGTTGGAACTCTGAGGCTGAGCTGTATGCAGTGTTTAGATGCAGGCATAAGCTTGCCAGACAGTGTGATGGGCTCTGGCCTGACAGGTGTGTACTTACATGAGTACTCAAAGACTTAGGTGGAGACTTATTCTAAAGGAAGGAAGGAGTAGGCAGAATGCTTAGACTAATAACAAAGCATTGTTGTAAAAGGGAGGAGTGATTCTGAGTATAACTTGGTGTCTGTAATCTGAAGTTGCCTTCCACCTGAATTCCAATGAACTTATTTACATCTTATTCTAAGGAGAAAAGAAGTAGACACTAATAAACCAATTTGTTTTCATTTCTTTAAAGGTATTATGACACAGGGAATCTTTACTTGGGAAACAAGGTGGCAGAGAGAACCTTGCCCGCCTGCTAAAACAACTGGAAGACTGTGTAAAATATAAAACTACAAAATAGAAAACAATTTTTTCAAACACTGTGCAATAGGCTACACTTTGACTCTTGAGAAGAGGTAAACAAATGATGGATGCCTTAGGACAGACTAGCACAGGGAAGATAAATCCAAGAAGAACACAGTGATTTTGCTGAGTTGATGTGATGGAGATCAGAGTTGCGGGGACGGGGTGGTTGGATTTTGCAGGGCAGAGTACCAGAGGAGAGGTAATTATTCTGAGATCTCTAGAAATTGCACAAGGTTTCCCTGAGGCTTTGACTGAATATTAGCTAAGCCTAAAAATATGGGTCTTCACAGGACTGGGCTAAGAACAACCTCTAGAAAAAGAGCTACTAAGAGCTGTAATGTGAACAAGTCCCAGATACCACACAGCCTTGGGACACATTTGATTTCTGACCAACCAGAGGGGACACTCCTCAATGGAGCATTCAGTGGGGATCCCAGGAGGCTCCTGCTTTAGTAGCAGAGTTAAACAAATAAAAGACACTCTAAGCCTAAACTAATAGACAAGTTTAAGGTTAAAATAAAGCTTAAAACAATCAAGTTAACTTTTGAGTAATTTTTTTTTTATTTTTACAAACTGGATTATTCTGTTTCTAGGGTACAATCTACCCCATTTTCCTGCATATCTTTGTTTCTATTGTTTCCTTGGCCTCACCCCCACCCTGTCCTCTGCCTGTTAATCTCCCATTCATTTTTATTTTTTTTTTAATTTTTAACATCTTTATTGGAGTATAATTGCTTTACAATGGTGTGTTAGTTTCTGGTTTATAACAAAGTGAATCAACTATATGTATACATATATCCCCATATCTCTTCCCTCTTGCGTCTCCATCCCTCCCACCCTCCCTATCCCACCCCTCTAGGTGGTCACAAAGCACAGAGTTGATCTCTCTGTGCTATGTGGCTGCTTCCCACTATCTTTCTATTTTATGTTTGGTAGTGTATATATGTCCATGCCACTCTCTCACTTCGTCCCAGTTTACCCTTCCCCTCCCTGTATCCTCAAATTCATTCTCTAGTAGGTCTGTGTCTTTATTCCCGTCTTGCCCCTAGGTTCTTCATGACCTTTTTTTTTTTTTTTACATTCCATATATATGTGTTAGCATACGGTATTTGTTTTTCTCTTTCTGACTTACTTCACTCTGTATGACAGATTCTAGGTCCATCCACCTCACTACAAATAACTCAATTTCATTTCTTTTTATGGCTGAGTAATATTCCATTGTATATATGTGCCACATCTTCTTTATCCATTCATCTGTTGATGGACACTTAGGTTGCTTCCATGTCCTGGTTATTGTAAATAGAGCTGCAAAGAACATTTTGGTACATGACTCTTTTTGAATGATGGTTTTCTCAGGGTATATGCCCAGAAGTGGGATTGCTGGATCATATGGTAGTTCTATTTTTAGGTTTTAAAGGAACCTCCATACTGTTCTTCACAGTGGCTGTATCAATTTACATTCCCATCAACAGTGCAAGAGGGTTCCCTTTTCTCCACACCCTCTCCAGCATTTATTTTTTGTAGAGTTTTTGATGATGGCCATTCTGACCCGTGTGAGATGATACCTCATTGTAGTTTTGATTTGCATTTCTCTAATGCTTAATGATGTTGAGCATTCTTTCATGTATTTGTTGGCAATCTGTATATCTTCTTTGGAGAAATGTCTATTTAGGTCTTCTGCCCATTTTTGGATTGGGTTGTTTGTTTTTTTGTTATTGAGCTACATGAGCTGTTTGTAAATTTTGGAGATTAATCCTTTGTCAGTTGCTTCATTTGCAAATGTTTTCTCCCATTCTGAGGGTTGTCTTTTGGTCTTGTTTATGGTTTCCTTTGCTGTGCAAAAGCTTTTAAGTTTCATTAGGTCCCATTTGTTTATTTTTGTTTTTATTTCCATTTCTCTAGGTGGTGGGTCAAAAAGGATCTTGCTGTGATTTATGTCATAGAGTGTTCTGCCTATGTTTTCCTCTAACAGTTTGATAGTGTCTGGCCTTACACTTAGGTCTTTAATCCATTTTGAGTTTATTTTTGTGTATGGTATTAGGGAGTGTTCTAATTTCATTCTTTTACATGTAGCTGTCCAGTTTTCCCAGCACCACTTATTGAAGAGGCTGCCTTTTCTCCATTGCTATTCCTGCCTCCTTTATCAAAGATAAGGTGACCATATGTGTGCGGGTTTATCTCTGGGCTTTCTATCCTGTTCCATTGATCTATATTTGTTTTTGTGCCAGTACCATATTGCCTTGATTACTGTAGCTTTGTAGTATAGTCTGAAGTCAGGGAGCCTGGTTCCTCCAGCTCAGTTTTTCTTTCTCAAGATTGCATTGGCTATTCGGGGTCTTTTGTGTTTCCATACAAATTGTGAAATTTTTTGTTCTAGTTCTGTGTAAAATGACATTAGTAGTTTGATAGGGATTGCATTGAATCTGTAGATTACTTTGGGTAGTAGAGTCAGTTTCACAATGTTGATTCTTCCAATCCAAGAACATGGTATATCTCTTCATCTGTTTGTATCATCTTTAATTTCTTTCATCAGAGTCTTATAGTTTTCTGCATACAGGTCTTTTGTCTCCTTAGGTAGGTTTATTCCTAGGTATTTTATTCTTTTTGTTGCAGTGGTAAATGGGAGTGTTTCCTTAATTTCCCTTTTGGATTTTTCATCATTACTGTATAGGAATGCAAGAGATTTCTGTGCATTAATTTTGTATCCTGCTACTTTACCAAATTCATTGATTAGCTCTAGTAGTTTTCTGGTAGCATCTTTAGGATTCTCTATGTATAGTATCATGTCATCTGCAAACAGTGACTGCTTTACTTCTTCTTTTCAGATTTTGATCCCTTTTATTTCTTTTTTTCTCTGATTGCTTTGGCTAAAACTTCCAAAACTATGTTGAATAATAGTGGTGAGAGTGGGCAACCTTGTCTTGCTCCTGATCTTAGTGGAAATGCTTTCAGTTTTTCACCATTGAGGATGATGTTGGCTGTGGGTTTGTCATATATGGCCTTTATTACATCGAGGAAAGTTCCCTCTATGCTTACTTTCTGGAGGGTTTTTTTAAATCATAAATAGATGTTGAATTTTGTCAAAAGCTTTCTCTGCATCTATTGAGATGATCATATGGTTTTTCTCCTTCAATTTGTTAATATGGTGTATCACATTGATTGATTTGCGTATATTGAAGAACCCTTGCATTCCTGGAATAAACCCCACTTGATCATGGTGTATGATCCTTTTAATGTGCTGTTGGATTCTGTTTGCTCATATTTTGTTGAGGATTTTTGCATCTATGTTCATCAGTGATATTGGCCTGTAGTTTTCTTTCTCTGTGGCGTCTTTGTCTGATTTTTGTATCAGGGTGATGGTGGCCTCGTAGAATGAGTTGGGGAGTATTCCTCCCTCTGCTATATTTTGGAAGAGTTTGAGAAGGATAGGTGCTAGCTCTTCTCTAAATGTTTGATAGAATTCGCCTGTGAAGCCATCTGGTTCTGGGTTTTTGTTTATTGGAAGATTTTTAATCACAGTTTCAATTTCAGTGCTTGTAATTGGTCTGTTCATATTTTCTATTTCTTCCTGTTTCAGTCTCAGAAGGTTGTATCTTTCTAAGAATTTGTCCATTTCTTCCAGGTTGTCCATTTTATTGGCATATAGTTGCTTGTAGTGACTTGTAATTTTAACTGCCTTCCTAAACAAATGCCAACAATTCTTTAAAAGAAGACAACAGAATTCAGAAACTCAACAAGTCAAGTGTCATCCTTATCTGGTAGGCATTCAAAAATTACTAGGATGAGAGAAGCAAGAAAATGTATGCATAACCAGGAGAAAATCAGTCAATGGAGACAAAGTCAGAAAAAAAAATAAAGATGTTGGAATTAGTAGGCAAGAACTTTAAAAGAGCTGCTATAAATATGTTTGATGATTTGAAGGAAAATATGAACATAATTAGGAGAGAAATGGAAGTTTCATGAAAAAATAAATATCCAAAGTTAAAAAATACAAGATCTGAAATTAAAAATTCACTGAATGGGCTTAAAATAAAATAAGACACAGCAGAAGAAAAGAAAAAAAAAATCAGTGAACCTGAAGACCTAGCAAGAAAATATCCAAACTGAATCACAAAGAGAAAAGAGACTGAAGGAATAATGAGAAGAATAGCTCCCCCCAGTTTGTGAGATGCAGCTAGGGCAGTGCTTAAAAGAATATTGATAAATTTAAATGCTTATATAATAAAAAAGAAAAGTTTAAGGGGAAAACTGGGGAAATACTTCCTCTTCAGCCCAGGACTTGGACCTGTTCAGTTTATCGAGGACTCCAGAGACTTTCTCATCTTACCCTGATGTCTTGAAGCCTACAGAATTTCTATGTTAGTGTCCAGAAATGGTGGACATTCCTGGAGTGGGGCAGGTGAATTTTTCCCTATCCGAGGCAGGGCAGAGAAATCTTCACTAGCTTCATAGGTCAAGAGGGCTCAGCAGAAGATGGCTCAGTAGAAGAAGGACTTGGACAGAGAAGGAAAACACAGAAACCTCATTGTAGCTGATACAACTTATTCATAAGTAAACATAAGAGAAAAAACACCCGAGGTATCTACCAGATATAATTGGGGCTTCAGTGGGGTGGGGTTAGAGATGGGGAATATCTTGCAGAAAGTTTAAGGTCAGTAAAACATATTTGTTGGTAAATTCTCCCTAAGTGAGTAAAATACAGCCATGGGTACAGAGAAAGTCCACATAGTGGTCTTTTAAAAGTCAATTTAGTAAGACAGTGTATTAGTTATCTATTGCTGCATAAAAGTTACTCCCAAACTTAGTAAAGCTTGAAATAACGTTTATTTTCTCACAGTTTCTGTAGGTCAGGAATCTAGGCACAGTTCAGCTTTTTTTTTTCCTTCAGGGTCTCTCATGGTTACAGTCCAGGTGTAGGCTGTACTCTAGTATCTAAGTCTCAACTGGAGAAGAATCCACTCTGAGATCACTCCTATTATTATTGACAGGATTTCATTCATCGTGAGTGTTGGACAGAGGGTCTCAGTTTCTAGAAGGCTTGTGGCTGGAGGCTGCCCATAGCCCCTTGCCATGTGCACCTCTCCAACATGGCAGCTTGCTTCATCAAAGTGCAAAAGGAGAAGTCCAAGGGGAGAGAGTGCAGCAAGATGGAGGTCACAGTCTTTTGTAATTTAATCATGAAAGTAGCATCCTGTCAGTTTTGTCAGATTCACTCCATTAGAGGCAAATCACAAGGCCCAGCCCACATCAAAGAAGAGGCTATAAATACAAGGAGGTGGGGATCTTTGGGTGTCTTCCACAGATAGGAAAGCAAATAGGAGTGGGGGAAGTATTTACCTATGTTGCTGTGGCATGATGTTCCTTTTGAAGAGTGACGTCCTAAATAAAATTCAACATTTGGAGTGGATCAAGTCCCTCAGGTGCTCAGAAAACCGACAGGCTCAGATGCCTGGAGTCATCACAGTGAGACAGGAGATGAGGGAAAATTGTAAGAAGTAGCTAGTAAGGGAAAAGAGGGAATGGTAATGCTAAAGCATATAAGAACTTCTACTTGCTTTTAAAGTGATATTTCCTTTTTATGGCTGAGTAATATTCCACTGTATATCTATGCCACATCTTCTTTATCCATTCATCTGTTGATGGACACTTAGGTTGCTTCCATGTCCTGGCTATTGTAAACAGAGATGCAACGAACATTGTGGTACATGACTCTTTTTGAATTATTGTTTTCTATATAGCTAATGGAAAGCAGCTGCGTAGCACAAGGAGATCAGCTTGGTGCTTTGTGTCCACCTGGAGGGGTGGGATAGGGAGGGGATATGGGGATATATGTATACATATAGCTGATTCACTTTGTTATAAAGCAGAAACTAACACACCATTGTAAAGCAATTATACTCCAATAAAGATGTTAAAATAAATAAATAAACCAGGCCAAAAAAATAAATAAAATAAAATGATATTTCCCTTACAATAACAATTTAGTAGACAACATTTTAAATGATATTTTAACATAAGATGTTTTGTGTGAGTATGTGAGTGGATTTTTCTAATCCCCAAGTCATCACTGAGTTCCTGAAGAGAGAAGTTTAAGAAGTCCAGTAAGTATGATTTGTTGCAGTGTTATTTAAACTTCAACCATTGAAGCACCTCCTTTGTGACTTTCTCCAGAGCTGTATTATTATGAATATATTTTTTTAAGTTTAATATGCATTTTTACTCTAATAAAAATATTTAAGACTATTTTCATAATCACTGCTATACCGAGAAATCCATTATTACTAGTCATAAATATTTTTCTTGTATATATTAAAATTAATGTAAGTCTAGTAAGTATTGTAAATGTTTTTCCATGTACTATTTATAATCAATTCATCTCCAGCAAAGGCAGACTGTATTTAGAAAAAGGCATGTCATGGAAGGAACATGTGCTTTGGGTTTGAATAGTCACTTTGCCATTTTCTATTTATTAAAATATAGGTAAGTAAGTACTGGGCTTATTTGAACCTTATATTCCCTTTCTATGAAGCTAGGATGATAGTATTTACTTTGAGTACTGTTGTTTGGTTTTAATGAGATAATAGTTGTGAAAAGGATCACATTTAGTATCCAATAACAACTGTAAAAATAGTAAGATTGGCAATAACTGATATTTATTGTACAATTACTACAGCTAGGCACTGTACTAAAGCATGTGAATATGTTTTCAATAAAAGTTAATGTTTTGTCAAAAGCTATCATATCAAGTAATTCAACAGTCCTATCAAGTATTGATTATAACAGCTCCCAAGTTTTTAAAGGAATGAAAAATGTTTGAGGGTGTGCTGTTAGATTAGAACATTTACAGTGAATCCAATATTAGAGCTGGAAAAAAATAATATGATAAAATGGAATTAGGTTTACATTATAGATAAAATTTACGACATTTAAATGTCTCCCTTTGAAATGTGTTATAATATATAGATTATATCTAATTAGCCCTCAGTTTCTAAATGGGCACATAAAGCTCTTGCAGTTGATTATGCTGCATTTAAAGGGCAAACACATTCACATATGTGGGGTTTCCTACAGCTTTCAGGTACAAGAACAGAAAGTATGTCAAAAGTGTGCCTTGTGGGTGGTAATGTTTAGAAACCAGAGACAACTAGGCAAATAAGACATGTTCTTTATGTGTCTTGATTCCACTATCCCAAATTTGCAATGCTCTTGTCAAAATGTTTCTAAAATATCTATTCCAGTATTGAGTTCTATCTTCCAATGAACTCTGATCTTACTTGGGTCTCACTTCCTCTACCTAGTGTTTTCTGTCTATTCAAATTTTCTCACTTAAGGTGTTTACATGGAGCAGATTTTCCTGAAGGGTTGAGGTGACAGGTGTTTGCTTCAATCTGCTGCTTAGCTGCCTGAAAACTTGCTTCACTAGTTTCTGGGGCTCCTTCCTTTAGCCTCCCAGAGAGGACACTCCCTTGTACATTATTATGCAGAGTAACAGCTCTCCACCACCTACCCAGCTCAGAGGCTGCCATTGCAGGGGACAGCGCCAAGCTACAGATTCTTCCAGGGCCTCCCAGAGTACACAAATGAACTGGAAGAAGCTTTGAATTTCTTTACTTTCTATCATCTCAACCAATCTCCATGAGAGGAAAGAAACAGTACATAGAGATGATTTTATCCAATTTCATTTAGAAAGCAGAACCATCTATTGTCATTTTGGGTGTTAAGTAATAACTTTTCCTCTCTTTGTTGTAGTTGGATAATTCCAGGTACAAACAAGGAGTGCTCAATGCTCCTACTCTCATTTCAACTGTTTCTGCTTCCAAGGAAGGAGTTCCTGACTCTACCTTCCAGCATGCTTCACAGTAGTTATGCACATATAGAAACAGAATGAACTAGACCTTTGGGAAAATCAAATCCAGTTTGATTTAAACAGCTATTCAAGGAGATGAATAGTCAACAGCTGAAATCAACATATCACACAACTCCATATTCTCAGTGTATCATTTAAGTATCTAGGATGAAAGGTTAAAAGTAACAACTTGAATATGTCTTAGCAAAGATGGTTATTAGTACTCTGAGACCAAAAACTGTCCCCAAGAATTTTAATTGGTGAAGATGCTAGTAGCATTTGAAAGATTCTAACCCTAACTGTATCTGTTCCTCTCTTTACCTGGTACATTACTTCCTCTCAGCCACATTCATCACTAATTTATACTCTAACATTTCAACACATGGGAGAAAAAAGGAGGCTACAGGCTTCTAGAATCCTGAGCAAGCTTTTTCTCCTTGACAATAGCTATGATCCACACTTCAATCTCTACTGCAGCTGTCACTAGAAAGCCAAACTTTCAGCAGAAAAGCCACAAATACCAGACTAATGATTGTAGCAAAATGCTCACTTTCTCTAAAAATATCAGAGGATTGAAGGGTGACCCCATATGAGCTGGGATGGATGTGATAAAATGCAAATGCACAGCTTCCAGTGGAAGAGAGAATGATACAGTACTAGGTCAGAAGTGTGGCATGAATGAGGATATTTTTTAATACTAATGTAACTGCGGGAGGACTGTTTACAGATGGGAGGGGCAGCCGGTAGAGAGAGGTTGGTAGGAGCTGGGAGTGAAAACTGAGCAAGCATATGGAGTTGTAAGGAAACAAATGCTCCAAGGAGGCAGAAGATGTGGAGGCAGGACTCAGACTGCAGAATCTCAATAATGATGCATTGGGCCTAAAAAGAGGGAGGCAAGCTCAGGAACTAACCTTGGATAAAGTTGGGATGCTGAAGGCTCTGGGAAGAGTAGTTTCCACTAGAAGGCCAGAGAGGAAAGAGCCTTGCCAGTCCAACAAAGAGAGACAAGGTTTTCCTAGGTTTGGGACTAAAGTAAGGAAATACAGAAATGGGAGAGGGTAGAGCAGTATCTCTTTTAGATTTTGAGGAAAGTCATTCAGGCATCCAGGAACATCTGAATCTTCTTGTACTCAAAACATCTTTAGAGATAAAACAAACAGAGCAAAATATTAGCACTAGATGAATCTGGGTAAAGGGTGTTCTTTGGTGGCCCTTTGGTGTTCTTTGACTCTTCTTATGTTTGCATGAAGGCACCTGATTGATGTGGAGTCACTCTTCAGTTTTGCTCAACACTGGGACTTCATCTATAACAAATGTTAGCTTTCTTCCTCCAATGTCTCAGTTCAAGGAGCAAGCAAAGGCTGATGGGACAGGCGAGTTTCTCACGTAAGACAAGCTACTCCAATAGGCACTCCCTGCTCTCAACGTCTTCTCTGCCAATTTAATTGACATCACATTCTTATCTTCCCCCTTGGTCCTAAGATTCTCCCGAACCCCCAAGCTTAGTGTAGTTAGATGATGTGATGTAATACACAGCGAACTCTTACTACAATGTGACTGACTACTGAATTACACATGATGATTGAATTGGTTCAGTGAGTTTACTAGCAACAAATCAGGAAATTTATAAGCCACTTTGCTCAAGTACTGTTTCATTTCCCTAGATCCTCTATTTATGCTGAATCTGCAGCAATCCTCTAGCTAGGCCCTGCCAAGCCCTAAACAAGTGGGTTTATGGTAACAGCTCCAATTATTCTTTGTCAGCCCCTCTTCTGTCCTCATTTTCAGCTTTCAATGTACAATACCCATTACCACCTTAACTTCAAGTCTATTAATATTTAGTGCATAGGATTTAATGTTGAGATGTCTTCCCATATCTTAACACTGTATTTTCTTACCACACCACTCCCATTTCAAAATATGCTATTGGTTCTTAATACATACACAATTATTAACACCTAAGTAAGGTCCTGTTTAAATCCGGGCCCCTTTTCTAGAAGAGACTGATTCACATATTATGATTAAGCAGTCTTTATGATTTTAACCGAACCCACTTCATAAATAGTCTAGACTTTGAGGTTTCTACACAATGTAGTAAAACAATCTGTGTATACTGACATGGTGCGTCAGGTGCCGTCTGGCAAAGGGCACTATACATAAGAACAACAGAAATGGCAGGAAAAGGACACAAGTCTCAGTAACACTGTCTCTGTAGTAGCAACCCTGGGTCCCTTTGAAGTTGACTACTTCAGCAGAACACTACTGGAAGTCTTCTTTTGGGAACTTCCCAGGGATTCCCAGTTCAATACATATGCCTGTACACAGCCCCTACATCACAGGAGAGCAATGTAACAGAGGCACACTTGCTCACAACCACATCAGACTCCAATTCCTCTTTGATTGCAAACTTCTAGGCAACCAGAAGTCTCCAACAAAGCCTAACTTCCACCTCAGAAGCAACATCTTTCATTACACTCCAGGGTGAATAAGCCTTTCAGCTGCCTCCTTGTTGTCTGGCTTAGATTTTAACCTTCCTTTCAATCATATGTGTTTCTCTCATTCTAAAATAGAAGACAGTAGATGGAGGACACTAGGTTTTTATGGCTCTTAAAGATGATCTACAGAGAGACCCTGGGGCGCTAGCCCCTCACGATTTTATTTCAGACCACGTCACCAGAAAGGCAAGTAGGAAGGGATGCTATTGTTAGCACTTCAAATCAACATGCAGCATCACCTTTTGTTTTGACCTGTTCAACCTTTTCTTTCAAGAAATTATCCTTTGATTCTCAAACTCCTTTGCCCGTGTCTGAGAAAAAAGAGAGATTCCCCCCCCCTTTCTTTTTAGTGCATAAATTGCTTTAGTCGTTTTCAAATTATGAAGTATGGGGGAAATTTTCATGCAGAGAAAATAGTTATGATTTTTTTATGGATAATTCAAATATAGTTGAACTCTAAGATGGAGCATGAAATTGTTATGAGTTTGGGGGGAAAAAAACTGAGCAATCAAAAATCAGTCTTCATATATGCACAATAAAGTTGAATTTTAAATTGTGTAATCCTACCTCTGTGTAACAAGGCAGGGATATTATTATTTGTTTTCATATTGTGCTGTATTTTAAAATGTACATAGTTATGCAAATAAAGTTAGGTAACTCAATCAAGGTGCAGCTTTCCTTTTTTTAAATTTACCATCTTAGTTTCTTAAATCTAAAACATAGGAAAATTAAATGCAAGAAAAGTCAAAAGGAAATAATTGAAATGTTGATGTTACCTCTTCAAAAAATTAAACATATTTAAATTTTTTGTTAGGACAAGGTTGATTAACATTACAAGTAATTAATCCCATCAGTAAAAGAAAACATTTCCAAATTGTGTGTCTCTATCTGACTCTCCATCATGTTCCATCCCTTCCCCCATCCCCATATCCCTGGCCTTTGAACAATTACTTTTCTGGCCTGGAATGCCCTTTATTCCTCTTGTCTATCTGGCTAACTCATATTTATCCTTCAAAACTCAGATCTGTTGTCATCTTATCTTATCCCCCTTACCCTTGCTGGCCTGGAAAAGTGGGCTCTATCTTTATATATTCTTATCTTAAATTTTACTGTATTATATATTTTTTGTTTTTGTCTGACCCTAGATTTGGTTAAAAACCCTTGAAGTTAGGAATTTTGTCTTACACATTTCTCCAATCCCTATGCCTGCTATAGTGCACATAAACATTCACAATATATATGTTGGATGATATTTATCTTGACATTTTCCCACTAATTAGTGATTTGATAGATTTGTGAACGTATTTTTGTGAATACGTTAATCTGAAATAACAAAAGCCAGCTAAAATTATTTCTTTTTCAAAAGATCTTTAAAAGGAAGGACGCTATGGTGAACACTTTAGGCACATTTGCTTATCCTGGTCCTTATAAGTCCTCTCGGAACAAAACTAGAAGGTATTAGGTGAACTGTATGAAATTGCCATTGGTCAAAAAGAGTCAAATATTCATAATTTTATAAGATTCAACCTAAGAGATACTTACTCTGTACAGTGCCTCAGTCATCACCATGAACTTAACCTGGTAAGGATGGGGTTGTGCTCCAATATCCAGGCCCTTTAGCTCTCCCCTATTCCTGTTTACTAGAGAGCAGGATTGCTATGCTGTGGATAACTAGTGCCATGTGTTCCTCACTGTTGTGCATCATTTGGGAATAAAGCCTCAGAGGAGTAGGAATGGGCTAAGTAGGGGTGTACATCAGAGGAAGATGTTATCCAATCCTGGCCTTGTATGCTTACTGTCAGAGTTGACGTCTTCAATCAGTGAGATTCCTCATCAAATATGTTCCGAGATATGCAGACTAGGCTTCAAAACATATAATATGTGGTAGCTTTCATCTCACTGGAGGAGATCCCCACATGGCCATTTGCCCACCCCAAAGCAGATTCCCCATCAGCTTTCCTGACTTCCCTTCTCCAAGACTATTTTGCCTGTGCTGCGTTGGCAGAGCCAGAGCCTGTCTGACTTCCATTTGCCTCCCTCATCACTTCTGTTGGCTGGGTCCTATCCTTTCTTGTCTGTTTTAACACCATATCTTCCAGAAGAGTGAGTTAATCCTTCCGGCTTCAGGATACTAATTACAGATGCATGAATATGGGCTGAATGGTAATATAGCTAGGTGGATTCAAATCCATAGTTGGTTAGAACTATAAACAAAAACCTCTTTAAAACACTTAAGTTATAGTACCACTAACTCTCTACCAGTAGTGGTGTGACTTATGTTTTCTTAGCATCAAAATTTTTTATCCATAATATGAGAGAAGAAAACCAAAATGGGTGCCCTTCCTACCACCCAGGATAATAGTATTAAATGAAATCATGTATATGAATATGCTTTGTGAATGCTTTAGCATCATGCAAATATAAAATATTAGTATTATGTCCATTATTACGGGAATATGTTCTACCCAACATTTTTATCAATAACTTGAACAAAGACATAAAAGCACAATTATAAGCTTTGCAGATGACAGACATATGGGAGGAATAGCTAATAAAAAGAAGGGAAGAGAGAATCAAAGTTCAAAGAAATCATAACAGATTGGAGTGATGACTAAAACTACTAAAATGATATTTAATATGAACAGATGTAACATACACTTCGGTTATAAAAAATCATGTCAGGAGAGACCTGTTAAGACATCAGTTTATATGAACCACAGTTATGTGGCTCAGAGTTGAAGGTAATTTTTAGGTTTATTTATAGGGATACAGTGTCCAGAACAAGAGATAATATGCTATATGTGTTAGATCATTGCTTATATATGAAGTATTTAATATTAAAATATGAGGAACTGAGCCCCATGTTAGGAAGCTGAAATACGATCTGGGGAAAGCAACCAGAATTTAGAAAGTCTTAAAACTATATCATATGAGAAGCAATTGACAGAGTTAGAGTTGTTTTGCTTGGAAAGTGATGATAAGGTTGCGTACAAATGTTTCAAGGGCTTTTACATAGCAAGGGTCTAAGAATGTCTACTACACAGAGTAACTGGGAGATCTAAAAGAGAAAACATGGCACATGCTAGATTCTCAGTAAGTGACAGTTGAATCTAAATCCATTCTGTGTAGCTCTATTGGGAAGAATATGAACCTATGGCTAGGTGGGTCAGTAAAGTTAAAATAAAAGGAATGAGTTTCCTGTGGTTGGAAGTAATCAAGGAAACTAACATTTATTGTTACTTAGAATGTTTCTGGAATTTGCTAGAAGTTTTGTATATATCAGTGTTGTCTTAGGCAGGTATATAATTAGAATCACATTGTTATAATTATACACCTGCATTCCATCCATACCCATCCCACAGCTAAGAAGAGTTAATATAGAAAAAGTCAGTACATTTTCCAAAAAAAATGAAAGGGAGTTAATGTTATTACCTTTTAACAGTGGAAAATCATAGATACAGAGAGATTATGTAAACTAAATACTGAATAATACTGTGATAGCCCTTTTCTAAGGTAATAGTTGTCAAACATTCGTGTGTATCAGAATCACTCAGAGGTCTTGCTAAAATACATATGGCTGTAACTTACGCCCAGAGTTTATGAATCAGTAGAACTTGGATGGGGCCCCAAAATGTACATCTAACAAACTCTCAGGTGATAGCGATGAAGAATCACTGCTCAGAGTAAAATTGCCTTGTTCATACTCCTTGCTAAAGAAACAACACAAGCAGGCCATATTTTTTATGCAGTAAATTATCCCACAATCCTCAGTTGATAACTAGAGGTCAGAACCTAATCAATCTATAGGCTGTTCAGTGACCTATAATGTGCCTTGGCATGAAAAGACAAGCAGAAAAAATCAAGTATCATTCCTCAAGAATCTAAACATGTGTGTGTTTAAAAGAGAAGTAATTGATATAAGAAACAGAAATAGAAAAACCAACAAGTACAAAGGAAAAGGTGAACAGGTAAGTGGACAGAAGTGTGGCCAAGATGGTGGAGTAAAAAGAACCTGAGTTTACCTCCTTCCATGGTCACACCAAAATTACAACTATTTACAGAGCAACTATATATGAGAATGAACTCAAGACTAGCAGAAAAGAGATACTTTAAAAGGAGCCTGAGTCAGACCCATTGCTGATCTTGTAGAGCCTCCCAAGGAGGCAGGGGGCAACTGGGACTCCCTTTGGTACATAGGTACTGGTGGCAGCCATTTTGGGGAGCTCATTCTACCACAAGGACACTAATGCTTGTGGCAAGTGCCATTTTGGAA